>NC_142440.1:53441969-53745000 GCF_059453495.1 Arachis ipaensis | reverse complement strand
CTGCAGATTATGCAGATCGTACATGTCACGCGATCGCGTCATCCATGCGGACGCGTCATTCGCGCTTTTCCTTGCCACGCGTTCGCGTCGTCTATGCTACCGCGTCGCTTGAGCTTTTGCAATCTGCGCGGCCGCGTACCTGCGATTTGCTCTCCTTCGCGCGGTCGCGTGAGCCATGCAACCGCGTCACTTCTCGCTGGTTATCTCCTCAAATTCTTGTGTTCCTTCCATTTTTGCTAGCTTCCTTTCCAATCTCCAACTCATTCATGCCCTATAAAGTCTGAAACACTCAACACACAGATCACGGCATCGAATGGAATAAAGGAGAATTAAAAATACATAATTAAAGTCTCTAGGAAGTAGTTTTCAAACATGTTATAAATTCAGGAAGGAATTATAATTTCATGCTAATTTAATGAATAAGTGGGTAAGGATCATGATAAAACCACACAATTAAACACAATATAAACCATAAAATAGTGGTTTATCAGATCCCATACTAGGCACATAAAGCCTTCAAGAAAATCAAAGCAAGTGACATGGCCCCAAGAGTGTTGATTGTTGGAATGAATTCCGGGGTCCTACACCTTGCTTTTGCACCCGTCTTCTTGTTGATCATCATTTTTCCATTTGGGTGGTGAGCAATCAGAATTCTCACTAAATCGTCTAAACAACTTCCTAGACCCATTCAATTGAGCTCTACACTAACCCTTGCACTTCAATTTGGAGCATGCAACCATATCGAACCTAGGATGCTGTTGCTAACCGCTAACCATCTCCTTTTTACTCTTAAGACCACATATAGCTCTAAGTTGCCCATCCGTCTCAAGCAAAGCATATTCAAGTGGGCTACTTAAGCTTAGAGATGATAGATTTACCTACTTGAATAAAGGAATAGATGGTGATGGCTTTGGGGAGAGGTCTCCAACAACTTTGGCAAGGTAATTTCAAGCTCCACTCCCTTGTGCTCTTCCTTGATAACTTCCACCTCTTTGCAAATCGCTTCAATTTCAACCTCTTCCTCTTGGTAGCTTTCTTCCAATTCAATCTCTTCTTCATTACTTACCATGGGCATGGGAGGTTGTGCTTTTTCTTCTTTAATCTCCATCTCTTGATCAACCTCTGCAAAATCTTCAACCATGATATACCTCGGAGGTTGTACACCCTCCTCAACATCAACATCAAACACCTTGGAAGGAGGCTCTATGACTGGACTTTCCCATGGAGGTTCCGCATCTCCCAAGTCTTCAAACACTCCCTTTAGGGCCTCCTCCAGCTTCTTGTGAAGTATGAGATCCATTTCGGCCCTAAGATGATCCCTTTTCTCTTGCTCCGGGTCAGTAGCATCATTGGGATCATGTTGTTCTTGGCTTGATGGATATGGGTGCTTTTCCATGGAGGGTAGTGATGGTTCAACACTCCATCTTTTCTACTTGTTGTACAACACACTTCAATTCCTTGTTCTCAAGTTGAGATTCTTTAGCCATGGGAGCTTCGGGTGCTATTCGGCTTATCATTTGGTTCAATTGCTGAAGGGCTACATGAAACTGATCCACTATTTTCTTGAGATGATCCTTGGATTCTTGTTCCGCTTGGATATCATAAGAAGGATCATAAGGCTCTTGAAGTGGTAGATATGGATATGGTGTATATGGAGGTGGTGGTTCTTGGGAGTAATTGGGTTGGAAGTGGGGTGGCTCTATGTATGGCTCATATGGTTCATATCGTGGTTGATTGGGTTCATAAGGGTTAGCGTCATATGGAGGTACTTGGTAGTAGGGGGCTTGTGAGTATGGTGGTTCAAAGTTATGGTAAGGAGGTGGTTCATAAGCATATGGTGGGGCTTGTTGGTAACTACAAGGGGGTCCACCATATTCATCATCTTCGTACGCACCCTGGAATGGCTCTTGACCATAGTAATTTGGTGGAGGTTGGTTGTCACGAAGAGGTCCACCACAACTATTGTCTTGGTATGCATCATAGAATGATTGTTGGTTATAGCGTATTGGAGGGGGTTGTTGTCGAAAGGGTTGATCAAATCCTTGTGGCTCCTCCCATCTTTGATTGTTCCAACCTTGATGCGTGTTCTCATTGTAATCTCCTCTTCTTGCAACATAATTGCAACCAAACTCATAGCCAAAGGGGTGAGAGTTCAAAGTAGGTAATAAAAACAAAAACTAATAAAAATAAGCAACCAAGTCCTAAAACTAACAAAAACTAATAAATAAGCAAAAAGAAAATATTTACAATAACCAATAATAAGGCACACGTTTGCAACTCCCCGGCAACGGTGCCATTTTGACGAACGGATTTTCTGTCAGTAAAGAAATTCATAAATAAATTCTCGTTGAAAGTATAGTTTCTAAACCAACAAAGAATCCTTTCGTACAAAACCTTGTTTGTCACTAAAGCAAACTCAATAAAATTTATAACCGAAGTATTTAAACCTCGGGTGGTCCCTCAAGGAATTGCAGGGAGGTGTAGTTATTATTGGTTATGAATTTTTTGAGAAATTTTGGAATGAAGAATGGGAAAATAAATAATTATAAATTAAAGCAATAAAAATTAACAAGAGGTTTTATGTAATTAAAATAAAAAGCCTTAACTAGGAGAATGATTAATTGGAAGTTCTATCCTTGTTGGATTTTCTCAAGTGTAGTATCAAAAGGTTGTTATTTTCACTTAGTTAACCCATACTAAATAAAGGAAAGTCAAGTGATTGAGCTAACTCTTATTCGCAAATCCTAATCTTCTCCCTTGGGAAGGATTAGCGTTAGTAAATAGAGAATTAGCCAACAATTTCTAATTTAACTAATCACTTGAGCATTCCAACTCAAGGGTCTCCTTTTAATCAACTCTCAAGTCAAGTTGGGAGTCTACTCTGTCAACATGAATACCATCTTCATTGTCTTATAAGAGAAGTAAAAAGGGAACATAGTAATTAAAATCAATTGGAAGCAATTAAACAAATAATAAAATTTAAATGGAAAAATACTTCTCGCATTAATAAATTCCAAAAACAATCCAATTGTAATTCTGAACAAAGATTAAGGATATGAAAGATTAAGGGAAAAGAAACAAACTAGAATAATAATGACTTCAACGGAGGTAGAAACTCTTTGTAATATCCAACTCAATAGCATAAAACTAGGAATCCTAAATCCTAGAGAGAGGGAAGAGCCTCCCTCTCTAGAAACTACATCTAAAAACCTAAAATTATGTGTATGAAAGTTCCCTCCATGAATGAATAGATTCCCCCATTTTATAGCCTCTAATATGCGTTTTCTGGGGCCGAAAACTGGGTCAGAAACAGCCCAGAAATCGCTGGGGGCAAATTCAAATACGCTGAAATTTTGCAGATGTGGCACGTGCACGTCACATATCTTCAAGGAAACTATGAAAAATTATATATCATTTCAAAGCCCCAGATGTTAGCTTTCCAATGCAACTGGAACCGCCTCATTTGGACCTTTGTAGCTCAAGTTATGGTCAGTTAAGTACGAAGAGGTCAGGCTAGACAGCTTAGCAATTCCTTTAGTTTCTTGTATTCCTTCCACTTTTGCATGCTTCCTTTCCATCCTCTAAGCCATTCCTGTCCTATAAAGCCTGAAATTACTTAACACACATATCAAGGCATCGAATGGTAATAAGAGAGGATTAAACATAGCAAATTTAAGGCCAAAGAAGCATGTTTTCAATCATAGCACAAATTTAGGAAGGAAAATGTAAAACCATGCAAATTGTATGAGTAAGTGTCCTAAGAATTGATAAAAACCACTCAATTGAGCACAAGATAAACCATAAAATAGTGGTTTATCACTTTTTTCTTGTTATTTCTATGCATTTGGTAGTGATAGATTTTATATTTCCTTGTCATTTTACTATGCTTTTCTTTTATGCCTTCCAACTGTTTGATAAAATGCTTGGTTGCGTTTTAGTGTAGATTTTTCTCCTCTTGGCTTGGGTTGAGTAATTGGAGACTCTTGAGTTATCAAACTCTTTTGTTGATTGATAATTGGAAGTTGCTAGTTGACTTGAATTTCACAAAAGCTAGTCTTTCACTATGATTTGACTAGGACTTGTGGACTCAAGTTGATTATATCCACTTGACTTTCCTTCATAGTTAGAGGTTAACTAAGTGGAGTAATAGACAATTCTTATCACAATTGATGATGATAATGAGGATAGGACTTCTAATTCTCATTTCTTGCCAAGAGCTTTCTTAGTTATTAGCTTATTTCTCTTATTATTTACATTCCTTGTCTCTTATTACAAAAATCCCAAAACATTCCGTCATAGCCAATAACAAAACACTTCATTGTAATTCCTAGGGAGACGACCCGAGGTTTAAATACTTCGGTTATTTTTATTGGGGTTTGCACTTGTGACAAACAAATTTTTGATTGAGGATTGTTTGTTAGTTTAGAACTATACTTGCAACGAGAATTTATTTGTGAAATTCTAAACCATACAAAAAAATTTTTCTCATCAAAATGGCGCCATTGCCGGGGAATTACAATGTTGTTATGTTATTGTCTATTATGAATATGTTAATATTGTGAACATCTTGCTTTTTGGTTATTTCTTGGTTTTGCTAGTAATTAGGAGTTTACTCTTTCTTTGTGTCTTTGAGATTTTTATTTTGATTTCCTCTTTTTCATATGAATTCTCATCCTTGTAGTTTTGGATGTGTTTGTAACTATGTTGTAGGTAATGGAAACTTGAATGATGGCTCACATTATGGGAGAGATGAATTCTTGAGAAGGGAGCCACATCCATATGAACAATCATCATGGCAACCACCTCAACCAAGCTACTATGATTGCAACCCCTCCTATAATGCATATCATTCCAATGGATATGATGGTTCTTATCATGATTATGCCACTCAACCACCATCATTCTATGCACCATACTCTCAACATAGTCCTCAAACACCATCATTCCAACCACCATAGTCCCAATCTACATCCTATTTCCATCAATCACCTCCATATAATCCTAATCCATATCCTCCATATGCACACACTTACAACCATTATGAACTAGCACCCATGGAACCATCACCACTTCAACATCACTACCCCATGGATGATACACTTGGTATCATTTCTCAAGAGCAAAAAGAGCTCCAAACCGCACTCACTAGTTTCACCTCCGCCTTCTAAGAGCTTAAATCCCGTATACCTCTATCTTCTACCAACAACCAAAACACCTTCCCACCTCCAAGCTTTGATGAACCTCCTTTTCAACCACATAATAATCTCTCCATACCATCCCCATCCTCCATGGAAGAACATCCATATTCATCAATCCAAGAGCAACATGATCCCAGTTATGTGATTGACATGGAACAAGAGAGAAGGGATCGTCTTAGGGACTTAATGGATCGGATTCATGCATCCATACTTCAAGAAAAGCAAGAGGAGGCCCAAAAGGTGGAGGTAGTAGAGACCCTTGAAGATGAAGGAATAGTTGAAGACCTAGGGGAGGTTGAACAAGAAGGAAGCTCCATCATTAAAGACAATTCTACATCAATGGTTACCTTGTTGAAGCTTCTTTCATTGAATGTTAAACCGATGTTGAGGAGGAATGTACACACCCTCCAATACACATTTTGATTAATGAGAAAGAGTTGGAAGAAGTTAGCAAACAAGAGGAAATTGAAGAAAGTTGTCAAAAGATGGAAGTCATCAAAAAGGAACCAAAGGAAGTGGAGCCTACAATGTCAAGACTATTGGATATCTTCCTTGCTAAGTGATAAACCCCATTTGTAGGGTTTATCTTATGCTTGATTTAGGGGACTTTATTACCTTTTAACCACATTTATCCAATGGAATAGCATGGTTTTATAACTTCTCCTTTAATTGTGCTTAAAGGTGAAAATATATTTTAGGTCTTAAAATAGCTAAATCTAATTCACCTTGATTCCATTAGATGCCTTGATATGTTTGTTAAGTGATTTTAGATTTAGGAGGCAAAGATTGGATCAAGGGAATGAAGGAAAAGCATGTAAAAATAGAGAACTCATGAAGAAATGAAAGAATCGCAAAAACTGTCAAGCCGACCTGTTTGCACTTAATCGACCATAACTTGAGCTACAGAAGTCCAAATGACGCGGTTTCAGTTGCGTTGGAAAGCTAACATCTGGGGCTTCGAAACAATATAAGATTTGCCATAGTTTCTACATGTATGGTGATGCGTACGCGCACTGTATGTGCACGCGTTGTTGCTGCCATATGATCCACTTAAAGCAATACATGGCCAGCGAATTCTAAAGCCTTGTGGGCCCAATCCAACTCATTTTCTGATGCTATTTGACCCAAGGATTGAAGGCGGATGAGACACCTAGTCATTAGTTTAGTTTTATTTTAGTTTTATCATGCTTTAGTTAGTTTCTAGAGAGAGAAGCTCTCACTTCTCTCTAGGATTAGGAGTAGGTTAGATCTAGATTAGGAATTCTTAGATCTTGGTTAATTTCATACTTTGATATACTTTTCCTTTGCAATTTCTTCTTCTTCTACCCTTCCTCTCTCTAGTTTAGCATTTAATTCATGTAATTCTTTACTTTTATGTTGATGCTCTTTTGTTCTTCCATTTTCCTTTAATGCAATTTATGATTCATGTTCCTTTATTGTTGATTCGATTTGTTGTTGTTTAATTCCTTGCAATTGAGTAGTGTAGATTTAATTTCCTTGCCATATTACTATGCTTTCCTTTTGTGCCTTCCAAGTGTTTGATAAAATGCTTGGTTAGATTTTAGAGTAGAATTTTATACTCTTGGCTTGGGAAGGTAACTTAGGAACTCTTGAGTTACTAATGTCCAAGTGATTGACAGTTAGGAGTCATTAACTCTAAATTTCACTAATTGATTTGGTGGAGAACTAGGACTTATGGTCTTGGATTGACATAGCTCATTTGACTTTCCTTTATTAGTTAGAGGATGACTTAATGGGGTTGATCCTTGCCAATTCTCATGTTGTGGTTAGTGATTAGAATAGAGATCCTTGACCACCAAACCATGCCAAGACCTTTTGTTATTTGAATTTCATTTCCATTTACTTTTCATTTTTCTTATCCAAAACCCCAAAATATACAACTCAACCAATAACAAGAACACTTTATTGCAACTCCTAGGGAGAACGACCCGAGGTTCAATACTTCGGTTTATAAATTTAGGGGTTTGTACTTGTGACAAACAATCTTTTGTATGAAAGGATTATTGTTGGTTTAGGAACTATACTTGCAACAAGAATTCATTTGTGAATTTCTAAACCACACAAAAGTCCAATCATCAAAATGGCACCGTTGCCGGGGAGTTGCAATGGTGTTATGTTATTGGTTATTGTATATATGTGAATATTGTGAATAGCTTGATTTTTGGATTACTTGTTAGTTTTTGCTAATTTTAGGACTTTGTTTCATTACTTCCTATTAGCTTTTGTTTCTTATTTTCTCTTGCTATTATGAATTCTCACCTTGGCTATGAGTTTGGTTCTCACTATGTTGTAGGAAATGAGGACTATAATGAGAATGTGTATGAAGGATGGGATAATCAAAGGTGGGAGGAGCCATATGCAAATGATCAATCCTCTTGGCAACAACCTCCACCATGCACTATGAAGAATAGCCATTCTATGATGCATATCAATCCAATGGCTATGGTGAATCTCCTTGTGACTTTCAAGAACCACCACCATATGCCTATGAGTCATATCCTCAACATGAACCTCAACCATACTCATAAGCCTATTTTCAGCAAGCACCTCGATATGACATTGATCCATATCTACCATACCAACCACCTTCTCAACCATATGAGCCATACATGGAACCACCATGCCAATATCAATACTCCCAAGAACCACCTCAATATACACCACCACTTTACCAAGAAAAACCACCTTCCTATTATGAACCCTTTCTCCAAGACAACGAACCCTCATATCCACTCCAATCCTCGATGAATGAAATCCTTAACCTTATACTTCAAGAGCAAGGAGAAATGCAAAGGGAGACACTAGAATTTATGGCTACCTTGACCAAGGTAGTAAGCATTTTAACCTCCCAATATTTGAGCACTCAAAGCACTCCCATGGTCACATGTGGAGAATCAATTGAAAAGCATAGCATGAAGGAGAGATTGGAAACTCCGATGGAGAATGAGGAATGCCACTTTGTTTTAGAATAATTCGAGGAGCCTATGATCATTGAAGAAGAGGAAGAAGTGGTTGAAGACTTAGGAGATATGGAACCTCCTTGGGAACCTAGAGTTGAAGAGAAAATCTCCAAGAAGAGTGAATTTGATATTGAGGAGGAGAGTGCACAACCTCCAAAACAATTTTTGAATGAAGACTTGGAAGGAATAAAGCAAGAATTGAATTCCCGTGGTGATGAAGATCATGCATCCAACCTTCTTGGTGATGAATCCTTTGAATTTGAAGAACCTTCTCCTAATGAGATAGAAAGCGATGTGGAGGTAGATTTCTCTCAACCTCCCATTTATGATTTGAGTGATGGAGAAGAGTTAGATGAAGTTGATGAACAAAGGATTGAAAGTGAAGAAGTTTGTGAAGAGGTAGAGGTAGTCAAAGAAGAACACAAGGGAGTAGAACTTGCAAGGACATTGGAAGTACCTCTCCCCAAGCCATTACCATCCATTCTTTTATTCAAGTGGGTAAATTCCTTATACTTAAGCTTTATTATTCCCCTTGAATATGGTTTGCTTGAGACGGATGGTCAACTTAGACATATTTGTGGCTTTAAGAGTAAAAGAGAGATGGCTAGTGGTCAGAAACATTATTCTAGGTTCATTATGGCTACACGTTCAAAGCTTTATTGCAATGGTTGATGTAGAACTAGATTGCTTGGGTCTAGGATGTTGTTTGGTTGCTTAAATAAGAACTCCAAGATTATGCCACCCAAATAGAATAATGATAATCAACTCAAAGATGGGTGTAGAAACAAGATATGGGATCCCGGCATACATGAGGATCAACTTTGAGAGCCCATAGTCTATTAAGAACTCCATCAAAGCTTGGGAGAATTGAACTTGAAGAGTGAAGCTCATTGGAAATGCAAGCATTTGTGGATGTTCAAGGATAGCTTTAAGCACAAGCCACCTTGAGAGGAGCTCCCCATAAGTCCAACTTAAGGACAATAAACAAAAGTGCTAGGTGGGAGACACCCCACCATGGTAAAATATTTTCATTTTCTCTTTTGTACATATTGGTAATTAGTTTAAATTCATGTTTTGATTGATTTGTTGAGTTAATTTGGTAGTTTAGTATGTTAAATAAGGTTTTATGGTGTTTTGGTAGCTATTTGGAGGTTTGGAATGCTTGGATTGGTGCAAAAACATAGAAAAATTTTGAAAAAAAAAAATAGAGCACCATCCCCGCGTATGCGCACTGCATGCGTACGCGTGCATCAAGCATTTTCACCTATCCAGACACACGCGCCATGTACGCGTACGCGTGAATACCAAATTTTCACTCCTCCATACATTGACCTGAGAGTTGTGCGAATGTTGAGCGCGCACTGTGCCCGAGGCACAAACCGACTCGCGCGTACGCGCACATGACGCGTACGCATCACTCTCGAAATAATCCATCGACGCAGATGCGCCATGTACGCGTACGCGTCGCATCCATTACACCATCATCCGCGCACGCGCGCCATGCGTGTGTATGCGCGGATGTCCTTCCTTCACTACATTTCTTTTCTTCTCCTCTTTCCATTTCTTTCCTTCTCCTTTCTTCTTCCCTTCTCCTACCCTTCATCCAACACTCCCAAACACCATTGATAACCATTTATTTTAGTTAGTTAATTAGTTAGTTAGTTTAATTTTCATTCATTTTCTCTTTTTCATTGTGAGTGTTAGATTGTTATTCTTGTTTACCATTAATTGCTGCTAAGTATTAAAAAGGAATGTTATCTTAACATCATTATGCTTATAACCTTTGTTGGATTCTATTGTTGAGGTTATATTTTGCTACTTGGTTTTGAGTTTTTTCATGCTTACCTTTTAAGAATACCAAGTGATGAGAATTGCCTTCGAGCTTGTAACTCTTCTTGAATTGCATGATTTGGCCACCATGTGATTTGAACCCTATTCTTTGATTAGGAAATCTCTTGACATTGGATGGTGTGCATTTTCCTTAATGCATTGTGCTTCATGATCATATGCATCCATGTGCTTATAGCTTGAATGCTTCATGCTTCTTTAATGCTTGTTTTACCGTACAAGCTTACTTAAAGCATCTCAAGCATACTAGATGAGTAAAGTGCATGCTTCTTTAGTGACATAGCTTTTATGCTAATGTGTGTTCTAAACCGCGTGCAATTTAGAATTCACACACTTATTTGACATTAATGTCACACTAATTCACTCACTCAATTCTAGTGATTATTGCCTCATTCCAACAATGTATGCTTCCTTGATTTTGTATTTTCTCATCTTATGGTGTCATTTTCTATTTTTCATGATTGATGTACCACAAGCAAAAACGAAAGTGAGACAAAGATCATGCAGCAACCAGTTGATCCGCCAGCTGAAGGTGGCAACTCGGAAAGTCGCCGTACCCCCTTGCTCATCTTTGAGTGCACCGAGGACAGTGCAAACTTTTAAGTGTGGGGAGGTCGTCCGACCGGTCGGCGATTTTGGGTGACAAATTTCTAATTCCAACACTTTTGCATTTCATTTTTAGGCTTTTAGGATTTTTGTTTCATTTTCTTATTTTTTGCATACATATACACAATAAGCTTAGTCAAAATAATGAGATTCTTCAAGATTTCTATCTATAAGGCACCTCAATTGATTTGAGTGAAAATTTTTCATAAAACTTGCTAGAATCATATATATATTGTGGATCATGTTTTTGAGCTAAGAACGCAAGCAAGTGAGATTTGAGCCTAATTGTGTGGTTACATTTTATAACCACTTATTTTTCTTCTTGTGTGCATTATTCTCTTTCTATGATTGCAATCTTTGATTTGTTTGATTCTTTATGTCCATTATTTTGTGTATTCATGCATTTATATGATTAAGGCCATCATTTTATTTAGCCCACTTACCCAAATAGCCTTACCTCTTATCTTCCTTTGTTAGCCAAATTTGAGCCTACGTTTAACCCACTTTGTTCTTAATTTAGCACATTACAAGCCTTAAAGCGAAAAACAACAAAAGTCCTTTTTTGGATCTTTGATTAGCTTAGGCTAGAGTGTGTGTATCATTCAAGTGTGGGAATCTTCGGACATTGAGGGAATAAAAGGGTAGTTTTGTATTTTCATTGAAATTATTGGGAATTGGATACATGCTCATGTATTGATAAAATGTATAGACCTTATGCATTGATGTTCTTGTATATAGTTTGAAAGAAAGAAAAAAAATGAGAAAAATAAAAGAAAAAGAGAAAAACAAAAAGAAAGAAAAGAAAAGAAGAAAATGGAAAAAGAAAGAAAAAAAAGAAAAAGAAAAGAAATAAAAAAGGGACAAAATGCCCCAAAGCAAAGTGAAGCTCAATAAAGATCAATGCATATAAGTTGTAATAAAAAAGAAAATGCATGAGTATGTTAAAAAGTGAAGAATGGGTAGTTAGGTTAGCTTTTGAATTGTATAGGATGTCATAGGCTAGGTGGGAAGTCTAAGCTTATCAAAGATTCAAATTTCAAGCTCACTTGACCAAATATGCATCCTTACCTTGACCCTAGCCGCATTACAACCTAAGGAAAGACCTCATGATACTTGTATGCATGCATGAAATATATGTTGATTGTTAGAAGAAAAACAAATCTTATAAAGCATGAAATAGGGGAGAATTGAGTGAATCAACCCTAAACACTTGAGCGAATAGAGTGCAAACACTACCGGTGAGGGTTCGATTGCTCAATTACATGTTTTCACCTATGATCATTGATAAACCCATATTTTATGATATATTTTGTGCCTAATTTAAGTGATTTATTCAATCCTTCACTCACTTATTCATGTTAATTGCATCGTTTTACTTTCCCTTCCTTATTATGTGAGATATGTGAAAAACATGTTTCCTATGCTTTAAGAATAATTATTTTAATTACCTTTTATTACCATTCGATGCCGTGATTTATATGTTGAGTAGTTTCAGACCTTCTAAGGCAGGAATGACTTAAAGGATGGAAAAGAAACATACAAAAAAGGAAGGAAAGCACAAAATGGAGTTTTTTTGAAGAAACTGGCAGCGACGTGAACGCGTGAACGATGCGGCCGCATGCCCAGCGCGACGCGAATGCGTGAATGACGCGAACGCGCGTCTTGAGCAGAACGCAGATGACGCGGACGCATGACCGAAGCGAACGCGTGATAAGGAAAACTCCAGATGACGCGACCGCGTGACCCACTGATAAACCCATATTTCATGAGTTCTTTTGTGCTTAATTAGAGTGATTTATTCAACTCTTCACCTACTTATTCACATTAATTGCATGGTTTTACTTTCCCTACCTTATTATGTCATATTGTGAAAAACATGTTTCCTAAGCTTTAAAAATTAATTTTTTTAATTACCTTTATTTCCATTCGATGCCGTGATTAGTGTGTTGAGTAGTTTCAGATTTTCTAAGGCAGAATGACTTAAAGAATGGAAAAGGAAACATACTAAAATGAAAGGAGAAAGCAAAACGGAGCTTTGAAGGAAACTGATATTCACGCGATCGCATGGATGACGCGATCGCATGCCAAGCACGAATCAGCAGCGACGCGGCCCCACGACTGACGCGACTGCGCGCCTTAAGCAAAACGCACATGACGCGATCGCATGACTGACGCGACCGCGTGGAAAGGAAAAGCTCCAAATGACGCGACCGCGTGACCCACGCGGACGCGTGACAGAGGCCACGTATCAGAATTTACAGAATACGCCCCCAGCGAATTCTGAAGCCCTTTTTGGCCCAGATCCAAGTACAGACAGCATAGACCAGAGGTTATAAAGTGTGGGAATGCATCCATTCAAAAAAGAGCTCGCCAATTTCTAGTTTTCATGATTTAGATTTAGTTTAGAGAGAGATTCTCTCTCTCTTAGGATTTAGGACTTCTTCTTGTTTTGGGAGTATCTCTGGATCCAGGTTTTAATGTTCTTTTATTTTAGTTCTACATTTATTTATTCCAACATTTGAATTGATTATTATAATTTGATTTATGAATTATTCCACGTCACAGATTGCTATTTGAATTTATGATAATTGAGGTATTTTCAGTTCATGATTGTTCTCTTTGATTTAAGTTATCATTGCTTCCCATCTAAGGACATTTTTATTATTCTAGCAATTTTACTTTTTCCCCTTTTGGTCCTGGTTAAGAATTCAGTAACTCAACAGTTATTAAACTCAACATAACTGATAATCGTTATCTTGCTAATTGAGCTGAACTTAAATAATCCCAACCTTTTCTTAGGAAATAATTAGGATTCAAAGGTCAATTTAATTAGTCCCTTAACTTTCCTTTGCCCTGGTAAAGGTTGACCAAGTGGAATTAAGATACAACTTTCATTATTGTTGAGAGAGATAACTAAGTTGGACTTCTAATTTCCCTTATCTTGCCAAAAGTTATTTCACCGTTATTATTTATTTTTAATTGCCATTTAATTCACTCGTCATTTAAATTACTTGCTTCTCACCTTCTAAACCCCGATTACAACCTTTATAACCAATAATAAGAACATACTTCCTCACAGTTCCTTGAGAAGACGACCCGAGGTTTGAATACTCGGTTAACAATTTTTAAGGGGTTTGTTACTTGTGACACCCAAAACGTTTGTACGAAGGGATTTTTGTCGGTTTAGAGACTATATCTACAACGCGACTATTTTTATGACATTCTTTACTGGCAAAAATCCTAACGTCAAAATGGCACCGTTGCCGGGGAACTGCTAACGTGTGCCTTATTATTGGTTATTGTAAATATTTTTTCTTTGCTTGTTTATTTATTTTTGTTTTTCCTTTTTATCTTTATTTGCTACTATGAACTCTCACCCCTCTCGCTTTGAGTTTGGTTCTAATATTGTTAAAGGAAATAGAAGTTACAGCAGGAATGTGCATCAAGGTCAGACCAATCAAGGATGGATGGAACCAAGAGGATCTAATCAACCCTTTTGGCAGCAACACCCTCCGAGATATCCTGGACAAAGACCATTCTACCGTGCATACCCAGCTGAAAGACATGGTGGACAACCTTGTAACTACCAACAAGCCCCACCCCGTGCATATGAACCATCCTTTCAACATAACCTCGAACCACCACACTCACAAGCTTCTCTTCACCATTCGCCATCATATGATCCTTCCTTACCCCAATACCAATCTAATCGTTCTCAATCATCACCACTTTCCTTTGTATCATGTCCAAGTCTGGCAAACCGTGAAGCAGAGGATCGCCTAAAAGAAACAGTAATTAAATTTCAAACAACCATTCAACAACTGGAGCAAGCACTAATTCAATGGGCCACTAGACGCTCAAATATACAAGGACCAACCACAGCTCCATGTGGACAGCCCGATGAAGAGCGTAGCATGAAAGAAATACTAAAGACTCCAGTGGACAAGACAAAGAATGAATTCGTACTAGAACAAGTGGAAGAAGCTGTCATTGTTCAAGAAGAAGAGTTGATTGAAGATCTAGGAGATGCTGAACTTCGTTGGGAATCCAGAATTGAGGAAAACTCCGTCCAAGATGCTACAGTTGATGCTAAGGAGGATACCGTACAATCTCCAAGGCAAGTCATTTACGAAGAATCAGACGGAATAATCCAAGAAGCAAATTTCCTTGATGATGATAGTCACAAGTCTAGTTCTCCTAGTGATGAACTTGCGTCCGCAAGTGAATATGAAGATGATGCAGAGGTAGATTTCTCTCAACCTCCAATATATGACTCAAGTGATGAGGAAGACACAGAAGACTTTGACCAGGACACATATACAATTGAAGATCTTTGCAAGAAAGTGGAGGAATTCACAGAAGAGCACACGGAAACGGAACGTGCAGAACCACCAAAAATACCTATCCCAAGGCCATTACCACCTAATACAAGCTTCAAGTGGGTACAATCCTTAACTTATAATTTTACTTATTCACTTGAATATGGTTTGCTTGAAACAGATGGCCAACTTAGAGCTCTCTGCGGCTTTAAGAGTAAGAAGGAAATGGCTCGTACTCAGAGCTGGTGCACAAGGTTCAATAAGGTTCCACGCTTCACTTCAAAGTACACGGATTGGTATCATGCTCAATTGCATGGATCACGGAGAACGTTTGGTCACCACGGTGAGATTCTACTTTTTAACCCACCCGAATGGAAACTTACGAATCAAAACGGAGGCGGATCTAAAAACACAGCTTGGGATCATGGATTATATTCTGACATTCGTCATCCCGGAAGGCTGAATATCTGTTTGAAGCTGCTCAGAAGCTTTACATGCCTAGTTTGGGACCCCGGAGGCTATTGGCATTCCAAGCACTGGTGGAAATTTTTGGACGAATTTAAACATAAACCACCATAACAGGATACTCCTCCAATGTCCAACTTAAGGACTTGAACTAAAAGTGCTAGGTAGGAGACAACCCACCATGGTATGGTCGCTTCCTTTTCAATTTATTTCTTGTTAATTGCTTTCATTTTTTTTCCTTTTTCATTTTAATTTATTAAACCTAGAATCATGCATAGCATTCATGTTAATCATTGCATTCTGCGTTTTTCATGCATTAAAAAAAAAAGGTTGCACGATGCGACCGCATACCTCATGCGATCGCGTCATATCGCGGAAAACACCACCCGCGCGACCGCGTGACCCACGCGGCCGCGTGATATATATATCGGCGTAAGGATCCAATGAACAGAAAATTGGGCTGGAATCGTGCGGCCCCTGTGCGTGTCGCACAAATTGGCCCACGCGATCGCATGCCCCATGCGACCGCGTCACTTGCACAAATACCAATCCCACGCGACTGCGTGAGCGACGCGATCGCGTCGCATGGATTGCACATCACCCCAAAAGGAGACAGAGAGTTGCGCTAAAACGGCGCTGGAGTCGTGCGTTTAGCACAAATTCCAGCGACGCGATCGCGCGACCCACGCGATCGCATCACCCTTCTCCCCCCTCTCATGCGATCGCGCACCCCACGCGATCGCGTCACTCCCATTTTCGTCCCAACCACGCGACCGCGTGCCCCACGCGGCCGCGTGGATTCGAAAATATAACCCCCCAGCCCGCGAACCCTATCAGTCGCGAGCCCCCCTTCACCCCCAACCCTCTTCTCCTTCTCTGTTCTTCTTCCCCCAGCCGCCGCCGGCCAGCCACCACGCCACCACCCCGACGCCGCCGCCGCTGCCCAGACGCCACCGCTGTACCACCCCCTCCCTTTCTCTCCTCCTCCTTCTTCCTCTCTCCTCCCCTTTCCACCACTGCCAACCTTAACCACCGCCCTCCACCGCCAGCCATCCAGCCGCGCCCCCCTCTCCGCCACCCACCCCCTTCACCCAGCAACAACCACCGCCCTCCCTTCCCCTATTCTCTTCCTCTCTCACTAACCCTAATACCTCTCTCCGCCACTGCCCCCCTCAGCCGCCACCGCGACGCCGTGCACCACCACCACGCCGGACGCCGCCACAGCCACCTTCTTCCCTGTGCCACCCCTTCCGCTTACTAGGTTCCGCAACACGCAATCCTTTTTATCCGTTCGTCACTTTTCTGTATTTTTATTCCGTTTATGTTCATGATTAGGATAGCTAGACTTGCATGTTGTAGTGGATTTTTAGGTTGTTAGGTAGCTTAGCCTGTGGTTAGTGGATCTAGGACTGTTTACTTGCACTGTTCTTACTTCTGTTTTATCCTATGTGCAAATATGTTGCTGCTATAATCATGTTTCATATGCTGCTTTCTTGTATGTTGCTGCTGTTTACATTGAGTTTTTATGTTTATTTTATATCTATGTACATGCAGCTTGATTTTTTTTAATTCATATGAACTGATATGATTGCTGTTTATTTTCCAGGAGAATCCAATTTTAGCCGGAATGCTGCCCAAATTTTTTTTAAATTTGTTTTCATTCATGTTTTGGTTTGGCATTTCTGAAATCTGTTTTACTCTGCTTTATCCAAACCATTACATGAATGCTATGGCAGACTTTCTTATCCTTTTTGATTTCCTGGTTCATAAACTGCTTGTTTAATTATGAGTACTTCTATTCTTACCTATGAATCCTTGTTATATGTTTTTTTCTCTATGCAACTTACTTTAACCCGCACTTTACTAACTCACTGATTTTAATTTACTAATTTCTTTTTCAAATCCTAACCATACTAACCCTTTTGATCTCTTTTCTGATTATTTTCACTTTCCTCTAACTTTCTAACCATGGCATATTGCTTATTTTCTTTCCATTTAATATTAATTCAATCACATTTTCAATTGCTCATTTTTCTTATTCAATTTTCTCCCTTACTGCTTTGAGTTTCCTTTGTTTAATTGCCTATTTGCTTTCCTATTTTTTTTATCCATTCCTAGTTTTCTATTTTTCAGGATGTCTGCCTCACAGAGGAAAGGCAAAGGCAAGGCTACTGGCAAGCGCAAGAGAGGAGATTCCTCCCAGTCCATCATTGGTCTAATGCACGATTCCTCATGGCGGGAGAAGAACTTTACACAGCAGGAAAAAGCTGACCAGCTGCTCCCTTCAACTGATCCTATAAAATTTGCAAACCGGTACTGTGAGCTGAAGTACCCGACTTTTGCAAACTCCAGAAATCTATACCTGGAATGTACCTTGAAGATTTCAGAAGCCCTCCAGCAATACACCACTGAGCAAATCAAGCAACGAGGCTGGTTCTTTCTGGAGAGACCACTGACAGAGGTCAATGCATCTTGGGTCCGGGAATTCTATTGCAACTACTACCTTACTACCCTAGATGCAGTGAACCTGAGGGGAAAGCAAATTCTGGTCACTGAGGAGGCCATAGAGACCATTCTCCAGCTCCCAGCCAAGTCCGATCAGCCAGATGGTTATGCACAAGCTGAGGAGGACATGGGCCAGATGCAGTTTGACTGGGACGCCGTGAAGGAACGGATAGCTCTCGACCCTGCTGTTCCTTGGGAGATGGGTCAGAACACCACTATGCCTAGAGGGATCAAGAGAGTGTACTTGAATGATGAGGCTCGGCTATGGCATCAGATCTTGAGTAATTTTGTGATGCCGAGTACTCACGAGACGGAGATCCCGGCTACCATGATCACCCTCCTTTGGTGTGTGCTGGAGGGTAAGGACCTTTATCTGCCACGTTTCATTCGGCACTATATGGCCAAGGTCCACGTCCACGACACCCTCCCTTTTCTGTATCTGATTACACAGCTAGGCCGTCGAGCTGACGTGCCATGGGAGGATGCCAATGAGAGACCACCAGCGGCAGATTGCAAGAAGATCATTCCTCACAGCAGGAACTTCCTTGCTTTGGGCTACAGACCACCACCTGTCACTGCTACTGATGAGACAGCCCCTCCGTCCACTGGACCCTCTTCATCCACAGCTGCCCCTGCTGCCACCACTGCACCTCCACCCGCCTCTGAGCCGGTTTATTGCCTCGTGCACCGTCTATTCCGCCAGCTTGATCTGATGGAGCGCCGTAACAGGCGCCGGTATGAGAGATTGGAGCGCCGCAGCAGGCGACGCTATTCCCATCTGAAGCTGATGATCAGACAAGGCGCCGACATCCCCTCCGAGCCCGACACACCATCAGAGCCATCAGAGGAGGAAGAGGATGAGCACGAGGAGGAGCCTCATTCCCAGGCAGAGACTCATCAGCAGGCATGCACAGAGCACGCTACACCACAGCAAGAGGCCCCACATCAGCTTGAGGCTGCAGATCCGGAGATCCCGCTCCAGTCAGTCCCCCCTCTACAGCAGCCAGACTCTCAGCCCACCACCGCCACAGAGACCCCAGCTACTATCCCTACCAGTGATGACACTCCTTCACACCCGGCTTGATTGAGCATCGGGGACGATGCTTCATTTTAAGTGTGGGGAGGTCGCCATCTCTGGCGTTTATTTTGGTGAACTACTACATACTTTTTCTTTTATTTTGGATATTTTTCTGTATTTTTCTCTTTTTCTTTTATTGTTATTTTCTGAGTACTTATACATTGCTACTTGTGTATTTTACTCTATTTTCTGCATTTTGCATTTTTTGTTCATATTTTAGTTATTTAGTTTAGTTTGCAATTCTAACTTATTAGTGGATCAATTAGTATAGTTTACCCTTTTTACATAAGATAGCTTAGTTATAGCTTAGTTTAAATTGACAAATATAAAAAAAAAGGAGTAAGCTAGGAACTTGAACATAATAGATTTAGATCCATAAAACCTTGTATATATAGCATTACATGATGTAGTTAAGCTGACAACATTTCGTCAAGGAGGAATATTAAAACTTTAAAAGCTACCCTAAATAATTTTTTTTATGAGAATAATGGGAATTTTTAACTAAACCTGCATACAATATATAGATGATATATGATGCTTGAGTTAGAGAACACACAGCCTGTGAGTCTTGAGCTTAAATTGTATGGTTGCATTCAAACCATAATTTCATTTCTGTGTGTTACATTTCTTTTTATTCTAATGTTCTTTCCTTTGCTTTAATCTATATGTCCAATTATAGAATATAGAATAGATACATGCCAAGAGAATGATTGAGGCCATCATTTGATTTTAGCTCACTCACCCCAAATTAACCTACCTTTTACATCACCCTTGTTAACCCCCTTGAGCCTTTTAAAACCCCTTTATTCTATTTAGCCAAATTACTAGCCTTAAGCAGAAAAACAAAAGAAAATCCCAAGTGAATCCTTGGTTAGCTTAAGATAGAAAATCATGAATAGAGTTAAATGTGGGAAACCTTTTGGGAACATGGATGATAGAAACAAAAAGGTAAGAGAAGTTAAAAGAAATAAAATAAATTTGGGAAGCATGTTCATGAAAAAAAATCTAAGTGATTCAATTACCATGTGCATTAAAAAAAAAGAGTTATTTTTCAGCATTTAATAAAAGGGGATCCAAAAGAAATTCCCCAATGCAAAATAAACGCAATGCACATGGAATGGAAAAAGCAAAAAGTGAAACATGAGCATGTAACAATAAGTGGGAAATATGGGAAATTAGGTAAAGAGATTTTGTTTTACTAAAAATGTATGTTTTAGTCTAATTAAGGATTCACTTATTAGCTCACTTGACCCTATACATAAATCCTCACCTTTACCTTGGCCCCATTACAACCTCAATTAAGACCTCATGTCTTTTTGGTATGACTATATTCTATAATTGTTGATTGGTTAGATGAAAAACAAAGCTATAGAAATTAATAATAAAAAGAAAATAGAATGAATAAACCCAATAAACACTGAGTGACTAGAGAGTAAACACAAAATCCAATGAGGATTCTATAACTCATCAACATATATCTGTGCTTATATTTACTAATTGTTTTGCAAGTTTGTACAATATTTTCTTTCCCATCTTATTTGCTAAAATGCTTTATTATTTAAGGGTTAGCTATATATATATATATACATGACTCCTTGAGAATGTTAATTAACTTGACTACATGTAAGCCTTATATATGAGTGAATAAGTTAGAGTTGCATGATGCATCATTCATTTAGGTAGTTGCATTTAAATTAGGTTGCATTGCATGACATTCCATCACTTTAACCTTAATTATTTACCTTGGATTTAGCATGAGGACATGCTAGTGTTTAAGTGTTGGGAGGTTGATAAACCCATATTTCATGAGTTCTTTTGTGCTTAATTAGAGTGATTTATTCAACTCTTCACCTACTTATTCACATTAATTGCATGGTTTTACTTTCCCTACCTTATTATGTCATATTGTGAAAAACATGTTTCCTAAGCTTTAAAAATTAATTATTTTAATTACCTTTATTTCCATTCGATGCCGTAATTAGTGTGTTGAGTAGTTTCAGATTTTCTAAGGTAGAATGACTTAAAGAATGGAAAAGGAAACATACTAAAATGAAAGGAGAAAGCAAAACGGAGCTTTTAAGGAAACTGATATTCACGCGATCGCATGGACGACACGATCGCGTGCCAAGCACGAATCAGCAGTGACGCGGCCGCACGACTGACGCGACCGTGCGCCTTAAGCAGAACGCACATGACGCGGTCGCATGACTGACGCGACCGCGTGGAAAGGAAAAGCTCCAAATGACGCAACGGCGTGACCCACGCGGACGCGTGACAGAGGCCACGTATCAGAATTTATAGAATACGCCCCCAGTGAATTCTGAAGCCCTTCTTGGCCCAGATCCAAGTACAGACAGCATAGACCAGAGATTATAAAGTGTGGGAATGCATCCATTCAAAAAAGAGCTCGCCAATTTCTAGTTTTCATGATTTAGATTTAGTTTAGAGAGAGATTCTCTCTCTCTTAGGATTTAGGACTTCTTCTTGTTTTGGGAGTATCTCTGGATCCAGGTTTTAATGTTCTTTTATTTTAGTTCTACATTTATTTTAGTTCCAACATTTGAATTGATTATTATAATTTGATTTATGAATTATTCCATGTCACAGATTGCCCTTTGAATTTATGATAATTGAGGTATTTTCAGTTCATGATTGTTCTCTTTGATTTAAGTTATCATTGCTTCCCATCTAAGGACATTTTTATTATTCTAGCAATTTTACTTTTTCCCCTTTTGGTCCTGGTTAAGAATTCAGTAACTCAACAGTTATTAAACTCAACATAACTGATAATCGTTATCTTGCTAATTGAGCTGAACTTAAATAATCCCAACCTTTTCTTAGGAAATAATTAGGATTGAAAGGTCAATTTAATTAGTCCCTTAACTTTCCTTTGCCCTGGTAAAGGTTGACCAAGTGGAATTAAGATACAACTTTCATTATTGTTGAGAGAGATAACTAAGCTGGACTTCTAATTTCCCTTATCTTGCCAAAAGTTATTTCACCGTTATTATTTATTTTTAATTGCCATTTAATTCACTCGTCATTTAAATTACTTGCTTCTCACCTTCTAAACCCCGATTACAACCTTTATAACCAATAATAAGAACATACTTCCTCGCAGTTCCTTAAGAAGACGACCCGAGGTTTGAATGCTCGGTTAACAATTTTTAAGGAGTTTGTTACTTGTGACACCCAAAACGTTTGTACGAAGGGATTTTTGTCGGTTTAGAGACTATATCTACAACGCGACTGTTTTTATGACATTCTTTACTGGCAAAAATCCTAACGTCACCCACGCAGACTCGTGATAGAGGCCACGCATCAGAAATTACAGAAAATGCTCCCATTCACCACCATATGATCCTTATTTACCCCAATCCCAATCCGATTACTCCCAAACACCACCACTTTCCTACGTACCATGTCCAAATCCATCACCTCCAGAATCACAGGCTCGCCTCAAGGAAACAGTAGATCAACTTTAAACAACCCTTCATCAACTGGAGCAAGCAATAAGTCAATTATCTTCTAGACGTTCGGGCATTCAAGGACCTCCCACAACCCCATGTGGACAATCTAATGAAGAGAGTAGCATGAAGGAGATACTAGAAACTCCAGTGGACAAAACAGAGCATGACTTCGTATTGGAACAAGTAGAGGAAACTGTCATTATAAATGAAGAAGAGTTGGTTAAAGACTTAGGAGACGCTGAACTTCCATGGGAATCGAGAGTTGTGGAAAATTCTGTCAAGGACGTTACAATTGATGCTAAGGAGGATAGTGCACAACCCCCAAGGCAAGTCTTTTATGAAGAACTAGACAGAATAATCCAAGAAGCAAATCTCCTTGATGATGATAGTCACAAGTCAAGTTCTCCTAGTAATGAACTTGCATCCGCAAGTGAATTCTCTGAGATTGAAGAACCTTATCCAAGTGAATACGAAGAAGATGCGGAGGTAGATTTCTCTCAACCTCCAGCTTACGACTTGAGTGATGAGGAAGACTGATGAGCGGATAATTTATACGCTTTTTGGTATTGTTTTTAGTATGTTTTTAGTAGAATCTAGTTACTTTTAGGGATGTTTTTATTAGTTTTTATGTTAAATTCACATTTTTGGACTTTACTATGAGTTTGTGTGTTTTTCTATGATTTCAGGTATTTTCTGGCTGAAATTGAGGGACTTGAGCAAAAATCATATTCAGAGGTTGAAGAAGGACTGCTGATGTTGTTGGATTCTGACCTCCCTGCACTCAAAGTGGATTTTCTGGAGCTACAGAACTCAAAATGGCGCGCTTTCAATTGCGTTGGAAAGTAGACATCCAGGGCGTTCCAGCAATATATAATAGTCCATACTTTGGCCGAGTTTAGATGACGCAAAAGGGCGTTGAACTCCAGTTCTACGCTGCTGTCTGGAGTTAAACGCCAGAAACACGTCACGAACCAGAGTTGAACACCAGAAATACGTTACAACCTGGCGTTCAACTCCAGAAAGAGCCTCTGCACGTGTAACATTCAAGCTCAGCCCAAGCACACACCAAGTGGGCCCAGGAAGTGGATTTATGCATCAATTACTTACTTCTGTAAACCCTAGTAACTAGTTTATTATAAATAGGACTTTTTACTATTGTATTAGACATCTTATGATTTTTAGTTCATCTTAGGATCATATTGATCACGTTTTGGGGGCTGGCCATTCGGCCATGCCTGGACCTTTCACTTATGTATTTTCAACGGTAGAGTTTCTACACTCCATAGATTAAGGTGTGGAGCTCTGCTGTTCCTCATGAATTAATGCAAAGTACTACTGTTTTTCTATTCAATTCAACTTATTCCACTTCTAAGATATTCATTCGCACTTCAACATGAATGTGATGAACGTGACAATCATCATCATTCCCCCACGAACGCGTGCCTGACAACCACTTCCGTTCCACCTTAGATTGAATGAGTATCTCTTGGATCTCTTAGTCAGAATCTTCGTGGTATAAGCTAGGTTGATGGCGGAATTCATGAGAATCCAGAAAGTCTAAACCTTGTCTGTGGTATTCCGAGTAGGATTCTGGGATTGAATGATTGTGACGAACTTCAAACTCGCGAGTGCTGGGCGTAGTGACAGACGCAAAAGGAGGGTGAATCCTATTCCAGTATGATCGAGAACCTCAGATGATTAGCCGTGCTGTGACAGAGCGTTTGGACCATTTTCACAAGAGGATAGGATGCAGCCATTGACCACAGTGATGCCTCCAGACGATTAGCCATGCAGTGACAGCGCATCGGACCATTTTCCAGAGAGGATGAAAAGTAGCCATTGACAATGGTGATGTCCTTACATAAAGCCAGCCATGGAAAGGAGTAGGACTGATTGGATGAAGACAACAGTAAAGCAGAAGTTCAGAGGGAGAAAAGCATCTCTAGACCTTTATCTGAAATTCTCACCAATGATATACATAAGTATTTCTATCATTATTTTCTGTCTATTTATTATTTATTTTTGAAAACTCCATAACTATTTTATATCCGCCTGACTGAGATTTACAAGGTGACCATAGCTTGCTTCATACCAACAATCTCCGTGGGATCGACCCTTACTCACGTAAGGTTTATTACTTGGACGACCCAGTGCACTTGTTGGTTAGTTGTATCGAAGTTGTGAATGAAAAACGATTTATTAAGACTTGCGTACAGAGTTTTTGGCACCGTTGCCTGAGATCACAATTTCATGCACCAAGTTTTTGGCGCCGTTGCCGGGGATTGTTCGAGTTTGGACAACTAACAGTTCATCGTGTTGCTCAGATTAGGTAATTTTCTTCTTGTTTTGTTTTCAAAAAAAAAAATTTTCAAAAATTTTTAAAAAAATTTTCCTTTATTTTTGAAAAAAATTATAAATCTTTTCAAAAATATATTGTTCTTCAGAATTTTTCAAGAATGAATTCTAGTGTTTCATTATGATTTGTTGAATCCTGGCTGGCTGTAAGCCATGTCTAATCTTTTGGACTGGGGTTTCAACTTATCATCACAAGAGCTTGTTGATTCTCACACACTTAGTTGCTCTATACATGGAAAGTATAAATATCTTCTAAAGCTTGGCTGGCTAGTAAGCCATGTCTAACCCTCAGATTGGAGCTTTAGACTAAGAGTACAAGATTCCTGAAATTCATATTAAAAATTTTGAAATCCTTATTTTTCTTTTTCACATTAATTTTCTAAAAAATACAAAAAAAATTTATAAAATCATAAAAATCAAAAATATTTTGTGTTTCTTGTTTGAGTCTTGAGTCAGATTTTAAGTTTGGTGTCAATTGCATGTTCATCTTGCATTTTTCAAAAAAAATCATGCATTCATGGTGTTCTTCATGATCTTCAAGTTGTTCTTGGTAAGTCTTCTTGTTTGATCTTGATGTTTTCTTGTTTTGTGTCTTTTCTTGTTTTTCATATGCATTCTTGAATTCTTAGTGCCTAAGCATTAAAGATTTCTAAGTTTGGTATCATGCATGTTTTCTCTGCATGTAAAAATTTTCAAAAATATGTTCTTGATGTTCATCATGATCTTCAAAGTGTTCTTGGTGTTCATCTTGACATTCATAGCATTCTTGCATACATTCATTGTTTTGATCCATAACTTTCATGCATTGCATCATTTTCATGTTTTTCTCTCTCATCATTAAAAATTCAAAAATCAAAAAAATATCTTTCCCTTTTTCACTCATAAATTTCGAAAATTTGAGTTGACTTTTTCAAAACTTTTTAAAATCTAGTTGTTTTTATGAGTCAAATCAAATTTTCAATTTAAAAATCTTACCTTTTCAAAATCTTTTTCAAAAATCAAATCTTTTTCATTTTTCTTAGTTATTTTCGAAAATTTTAAAAATACTTTTCAAAAATTTTTTTCTTATCTTTATCTCCTAATTTTCGAAAATAACATCATCAATTAATGTTTTGATTCAAAAATTTCAAGTTTGTTACTTGCTTGTTAAGAAAGATTCAAACTTTAAGTTCTAGAATCATATCTTGTGATTTCTTGTGAATCAAGTCATTAATTGTGATTTTAAAAATAAAATCTTTTTCAAAACTAATTTCAATCATATCTTTTTAAAAATATCTTCTTATCTTATCTTTTTAAAAAATTTGATTTTAAAAATATCTTTTCTAACTTCCTATCTTCTTATCTTTTCAAAATTGATTTTCAAATTTGTTTCAACTAACTAACTAACTTTTTGTTTGTTTCTTATCTTTTTCAAAACTACCTAACTAACTCTCTCTCTCTCTCTAATTTTCGAAAATATCTCCCTCTTTTTCAAAAATTCTTTTTAATTAACTAATTATTTTAATTTTTGATTTTAATTTTCAAAAATTACTAACCTTTTTCAAAAACAATTTTCGAAAATCAATAACTCTTTTTCAAAAATAATTTTTGAAAATTCTCTCTCTCTCTCATATCATTCTATTTATTTATTTATTTACTAACATCTCTTCCTCACTTACCAAAAATCCGAACTCTCTCTCTCTCTCTGAGTTCAGATTTTCTCTTTTTCATTTCTTCTACTCACATAAGGGAACCTCTATACCTGGGCAAAAAGGATCCCTATTATTATTATTTCTCTGTTCCCTTCTTTTTCATATGAGCAGGAGCAAGGACAAGAATATTCTTGTTGAAGCAGATCCAGAACCTGAAAGGACTCTGAAGAGGAAACTAAGAGAAGCTAAATTACAACAATCCAGCAAGCACCTTTCAGAAATTTTCGAACAAGAAGAGGAGATGGCAGCCAAAAATAATAATAATGCAAGGAGGATGTTTGGTGACTTTACTGCACCTAATTCCAATTTACATGGAAGAAGCATCTCCATCCCTACCATTGGAGCAAACAAGTTTGAGCTGAAACCTCAATTAGTTTCTCTGATGCAGCAGAACTGCAAGTTTCATGGACTTCCATCTAAAGATCCTTTTCAGTTCTTAACTAAATTTTTGCAGATCTGTGATACTGTTAAGACTAATGGAGTAGATTCTGAAGTCTACAGGCTCATGCTTTTCCCTTTTGCTGTGAGAGACAGAGCTAGAATATGGTTGGACTCTCAACCTAAGGATAGCCTGAACTCTTGGGATAAGCTGGTCAAGGCTTTCTTAGCCAAGTTCTTTCCTCCTCAAAAGCTGAGCAAGCTTAGAGTGGATGTTCAAACCTTCAAACAGAAAGAAGGTGAATCCCTCTATGAAGCTTGGGAGAGATACAAGCAACTGACCAAAAAGTGTCCTTCTGACATGCTTTCAGAATGGACCATCCTGGATATATTCTATGATGGTCTATCTGAATTAGCTAAAATGTCATTGGATACTTCTGCAGGTGGATCCATTCACCTAAAGAAAACGCCTGCAGAAGCTCAAGAACTCATTGACATGGTTGCTAATAACCAGTTCATGTACACTTCTGAAAGGAATCCTATGAATAATGGGACGCCTATGAAGAAGGGAGTTCTTGAAATTGATACTCTGGATGCCATATTGGCTCAGAATAAAATATTTATTCAGCAAGTCAATATGATTTCTCAGAGTCTGAATGGAATACAAGCTACATCCAACAGTACTCAAGAGACATCTTCTGAAGAAGAAGCTTATGATCCTGAGAACCCTGCAATAGCAGAGGTGAATTACATGGGTGAACCATATGGAAACACCTATAATCCCTCATGGAGAAATCACCCAAATCTCTCATGGAAGGATCAACAAAAGCCTCAACAAGGCTTTAATAATGGTGGAAGAAATAGGTTTAACAATAGTAAACCTTTTTCATCATCCACTCAGCAACAGACAGAGAACTCTGAACAACATACCTCTAATTTAGTAAACTTAGTCTCTGATCTATCTAAGGCCACTGTAAGTTTCATGAATGAAACAAGGTCCTCCATTAGAAATTTGGAGGCACAAGTGGGCCAGCTGAGTAAAAGAGTCACTGAAATTCCTCCAAGTACTCTCCCAAGCAATACAGAAGAAAATCCAAAAGGAGAGTGCAAGGCCATTGAAATGACCATCATGGCCGAAGCCACAAAAGAGGAGGAGGACATGAATCCCAAGGAAGAAGACCTCCTGGGACGTCCAGTGATCAATAAGGAATTTCCCTCTGAGGTACCAAAGGAATCTGAGACTCATCTAGAGACCATAGAGATTCCATTGAACCTCCTTACGCCCTTCATGAGCTCTGATGAGTATTCCTCTTCTGAAGAGAATGAGGATGTCACTGAAGAGCAAGTTGCCAAGTTCCTTGGTGCAATCATGAAGCTGAATGCCAATTTATTTGGTAATGAGACTTGGGGAGATGAACCTCCCCTGTTCACCAATGAACTAAAAGCATTGGATCAACTGAGATTGCCTCAGAAAAAATAGGATCCTAGAAAGTTCCTAATACCTTTTACCATAGGCACCATGATCTTTGAAAAGGCTCTGTGTGACCTTGGTTCGGGGATAAACCTCATGCCCCTCTCTGTAATAGAGAAACTGGGAATCTTTGGGGTGCAAGCTGCTAAAATCTCATTAGAGATGGCAGACAATTCAAGAAAACAGGCTTATGGACAAGTAGAGGACGTGTTAGTAAAGGTTGAAGGCCTTTACATCCCTGCTGATTTCATAGTCCTAGATACTGGGAAGGATGAGGATGAATCTATCATCCTTGGAAGACCCTTCCTAGCAACAGCAAGAGCTGTGATTGATGTTGACAGAGGTGAATTATTCCTTCAATTGAACAAGGACTCCCTTGAGTTTAAAACTCAAGGTCATCCTTCTGTAAACATGGAAAAGAAGCACAATAAGCCTCTCTCAAAACAGAGTCAACCAGAGCCCCCATAGTCAAACTCTAAGTTTGGTGTTGGGAGGCCACAACCAAATTCTAAGTTTGGTATTCAACTCCTATATCCAAACTCTAAGTTTGGTGTTGGGGAGTCTCAACAATGCTCTGAACATCTTTGAGGCTCCATGAGAGCCCACTATCAAGCTATTAACATTAAAGAAGCGCTTGTTGGGAGTCAACCCAATTTTTATTTATCTAATTTTTATTTTCATTGTTTTTCATGTTTTATTAGGTTCATGATCATGTGGAGTCACAAAATAAATATAAAAATTGAAAATAGAATCAAAAACAGCAGAAGAAAAATCACACCCTGGAGGAGGATCTTACTGGCGTTTAAACGCCAGTAAGGAGCATCTGTCTGGCGTTCAACGCCAGAACAGAGCATGTTTCTGGCGTTGAACGCCAGAAACAAGCAGCATCCTGGCGTTCAGACGCCAGAAATGCACAGTAAGGAAAGCTGGCGCTGAACGCCAGAAACAAGCATCTGGCTGGCGTTCAACGCCAGAAATATGCTGCATCTGGGCGTTGAACGCCCAGAACAAGCATCAGTTCAACGTTTAAACGCCAGAATTGCATGCAAAGGCATTTTACATGCCTAATTGGTGCAGGGATGCAATTCCTTGACACCTCAGGATCTATGGACACCACAGGATCTGTGAATCTCACAAGATCCCCACCCACCTCACCCCCTCTCTCTCCATTCATGGTCATCCCTTCTGTTTTCCATTCACCACTCACAGCCATACACATATCCATCCATCTCCTCCATATCTTCTTCTTCTATTCTTTCTTCTTTTGCTCGAGGGCGAGCAACATTCTAAGTTTGGTGTGGTAAAAGCATAAGCTTTTTGTTTTTCCATTACCATTGATGGCACCTAAGACCGGAGAAACCTCTAGAAAAGGGGAAGGGAAGACAAAGGCTTCCACCTCCGAGTCATGGAAGATGGAAAGATTCATCTCAAAGGTCTATAGCTCAGTGGTAGAACATGTGGCTGCAAATCAAGAGATCCCTGAGATACCTCAGGGGATGCACTTCCCTCCACATAAATATTGGGAGAAAATCAACACCTCCCTAGGAGAATTAAGTTCCAACATGGGACAATTAAGGGTGGAACATCAAGAGCACTCCATCATCCTTCATGAAATTATAGAAGATCAAAAAGCAATGAGGGAGGAGCAACAAAGACAAGGAAGAGACATAAAAGAGCTCAAGGACATCATTGTTTCCTCAAGAAGGAAACGCCACCATCACTAAGGTGGATTCATTCCTTGTTCTTACATTCTCTATTTTTCATTTTCTTTATGTTAAGTGCTTATCCATGTTTGTGTCTTATTACATGATCATTAGTCTTTAGTAACTTTGTCTTAAAGTTATGAATGTCCTATGAATCCATCACCTCTCTTAAATGAAAAATGTTTTAATTCAAAAGAACAAGAAGTACATGAGTTTCGAATTTATCCTTGAACTTAGTTTAATTATATTGATGTGGTGACAATGCTTCTTGTTTTATGAATGAATGCCTGAACAGTGCATATGTCTTTTGAAGTTGTTCTTTTAGAATGTTAAATATGTTGGCTCTTGAAAGAATGATGAAAAGGAGACATGTTATTTGATAATCTGAAAAATTGTAAAATGATTCTTGAAGCAAGAAAAAGCAGCAAAGAACAAAGCTTGCAGAAAAAAAAATAGCGAAAAAAAATAGAAAAAATAGAGAGAAAAAGCAAGCAAAAAAAGCCAAAAGCTCTTAAAACCAAGAGGCAAGAGCAAAAAGCCAATAACCCTTAAAACCAAAAGGCAAGGGTAAATAAAAAGGATCCCAAGGCTTTGAGCATTAGTGGATAGGAGGGCCTAAAGGAATAAAATCCTGGCCTAAGCGGCTAAACCAAGCTGTCCCTAACCATGTGCTTGTGGCGTGAAGGTGTCAAGTGAAAACTTGAGACTGAGCGGTTAAAGTCAAGGTCCAAAGCAAAAACAGAGTGTGCTTAAGAACCCTGGACACCTCTAATTGGGGACTTTAGCAAAGCTGAGTCACAATCTGAAAATGTTCACCCAGTTATGTGTCTGTGGCATTTATGTATCCGGTGGTAATACTGGAAAAAAAAGTGCTTAGGGCCACGGCCAAGACTCATAAAGTAGCTATGTTCAAGAATCAACATACTGAACTAGGAGAATCAATAACACTATCTGAACTCTGAGTTCCTATAGATGTCAATCATTTTGAACCTCAATGGATAAAGTGAGATGCCAAAACTATTCAAGAGGCAAAAAGCTACAAGTCCCGCTCATTTGAATGGAGCTATGTTTCATTGATAGTTTGGAATTTATAGTATATTCTCTTCTTTTTATCCTATTTGATTTTCAGTTGCTTGGGGACAAGATACAATTTAAGTTTGGTGTTGTGATGAGCGGATAATTTATACGCTTTTTGGCATTGTTTTTAGTATGTTTTTAGTAGAATCTAGTTACTTTTAGGGATGTTTTTATTAGTTTTTATGTTAAATTCACATTTTTGGACTTTACTATGAGTTTGTGTGTTTTTCTGTGATTTCAGTTATTTTCTGGCTAAAATTGAGGGACTTGAGCAAAAATCAGATTCAGAGGTTGAAGAAGGACTGCTGATGCTGTTGGATTCTGACCTCTATGCACTCAAAGTGGCTTTTCTGGAGCTACAGACCTCAAAATGGTGCGCTTCCAATTGCGTTGGAAAGTAGATATCCAGGGCTTTCCATCAATATATAATAGTTCATACTTTGGCCGAGTTTAGACGACGCAAAAGGGCGTTGAACGCCAGTTCTACGCTGCTGTCTAGAGTTAAACGCCAGAAACACGTCACGAACCAGAGTTGAACGCCAGAAATACGTTACAACCTGGCGTTCAACTCCAGAAAGAGCCTCTGCACGTGTAACATTCAAGTTCAGTCCAAGCACACACTAAGTGGGCCCAGGAAGTGAATTTCTGCATCAATTACTTACTTCTGTAAACCCTACTAACTAGTTTATTATAAATAGGACTTTTTACTATTGTATTAGACATCTTATGATTTTTAGTTCATCTTAGGATCATATTGATCACGTTTTGGGGGGCTGGCCATTCGGCCATGCCTGGACCTTTCACTTATGTATTTTCAACGGTAGAGTTTCTACACTCCATAGATTAAGGTGTGGAGCTCTGCTGTTCCTCATGAATTAATGCAAAGTACTACTGTTTTTCTATTCAATTCAATTTATTCCGCTTCTAAGATAATTCATTCGCACTTCAACATGAATGTGATGAACATGACAATCATCATCATTACCCCACGAACTCGTGCCTGACAACCACTTTCGTTCCACCTTAGATTGAATGAGTATCTCTTGGATCTCTTAGTCAGAATCTTCGTGGTATAAGCTAGATTGATGGCGGCATCCATGAGAATCCGGAAAGTCTAAACCTTGTCTGTGGTATTCCGAGTAGGATTCTGGGATTGAATGACTGTGACGAACTTCAAACTCGTGAGTGCTGGGCGTAGTAACAGACGCAAAAGGAGGGTGAATCCTATTCCAGTATGATCGAGAACCTCAGATGATTAGCCGTTCTGTGACAGAGCATTTGGACCATTTTCACAAGAGGATAGGATGCAGCCATTAACCACAGTGATGCCTCCAGACGATTAGCCATGCAGTGACAGCGCATCGGACCATTTTCCAGAGAGGATGAAAAGTAGCCATTGACAATGGTGATGTCCTTACATAAAGCCAGCCATGGAAAGGAGTAGGACTGATTGGATGAAGACAGCAGGAAAGCAGAAGTTCAGAGGGACAAAAGCATCTCTAGACTTTTATCTGAAATTCTCACCAATGATATACATAAGTATTTCTATCATTATTTTCTGTCTATTTATTATTTATTTTCGAAAACTCCATAACTATTTTATATCCGCCTGACTGAGATTTACAAGGTGATCATAGCTTGCTTCATACCAACAATCTCTGTGGGATCGACCCTTACTCACGTAAGGTTTATTACTTGGACGACCCAGTGCACTTGCTGGTTAGTTGTATCGAAGTTGTGAATGAAAAACGATTTATTAAGACGTGCATACAGAGTTTTTGGCACCGTTGCCTGAGATCACAATTTCGTGCACCAAAGACATAGAAGACTTTGATCAGGACGATGTTGCATTTGAAGAATTCTACAAGGAAGTGGAGAAATTCACAGAAGAGCACAAGGGAGTAGAAGTTACAGAACCACTGGAAACACCTACCCCAAGGCCATTACCACCTAATACAAGCTTCAAGTGGGTACAATCCTTAACCTTTATCTTTACTTTTCCACTTGAATATGGTTTGCTTGAAATAGATGGCCAGCTTAGAGCTCTCTGCGGCTTTAAGAGTAAGAGGGAAATGGCTCGCACTCAGAGCTGGTGCACAAGGTTCAATAAGGTTCCACGCTTCAACTCGAAGTGCACGGATTGGCATCATGTTCAATCGAATGGATCTCAGAAAATGTTTGGCTATCTTGGTGAGAATCTAATTTCTAAACCGCCCGGATGGAAAAATATAGATCAAGACGAAGGCGGATTTAAAAGCAAAGTTTGGGATCCTGGAATCTATTCTGACATTCGTCACCCCGAGAGCCTGAGAATCTGTTTGAAGCTGCTCAGAAGCTTTACATGCCTAGTTTGGGACCCCGGGGGCTGTTGGCATTCCAAACATTGGTGGAGATTTCTGGATGAGCTTAAGCATAAGCCACCATAACAGGAAGCTCATCTAATGTCCAACTTAAGGACTTTAACTAAAAGTGCTAGGTGGGAGACAACCCACCATAGTATGGTCGTTTCTTTTTCAGTTTTATTTTGTGTTATTTATTTTTATTCTTTTTTCAATTGAACCTGAATATTGTTCATTAGCATTGCATACTGCATAATTGCATAATTGCATATAAAAATAAAAGGGGCGTGCGACACGACCGCATTGCTCATGCGATCGCGTCAGTTGCGAAAACACCTCCCACGCATCCGCGTCATTCACGCGGCCGCGTGATCTGGAAATCAGCGTAAAGATCCAACGCCCAGAAAGTTGGGTTGGAATCACGAGGCTGTTGTGCGTTTCGCACAAAACGACCCATGCGGTCGCATCCCTGACGCGATCGCGTCACTTGCACAACACCCATCTCATGCGATAGCATGAGCAATGCGTCCGCGTCGCGTGGATATCTTGGCACCCCAGTGGAGACAGAGAGTTGCGCCGAAACGATGCTGGAATTGTGCGTTCCGGCGACGCGGTCGCATGCCCCACGCGATCGCGTCATTCATCCTTTTTCCATTCCATGCGGTCGCATCACTCACGCGATCGCGTCAACCCCATTCCACCCCAGCCACGCGATCGCGTGCCCCATGTGATCGCATAGATTCAAATTCATTAACCCCCCTAGTGACGCGAAATCCTACCCTGTCGCGCCCCCCAACCCCTTTCTTCTTCCTCTTCTCTGCAACCCCCCTCTCCACCCCTCGCCACCCACAACCACCACCACCGGCCGCACCACCGTCGACCACCTAGCCACGACCGCGACGCCACCCCACTTCTTCCTTCCCTCTCTTTCTTCTTCTTCTCTTCTCTTCTTCCCTCAACCACCGCTGCCCCCTCCACAACCACCACCCCCACCGCGCCACCATCACCGCCACGTAACCCACCACCAACACCCTCACCCCTTCCCTTCCTTCCCCCTTAACACATACCCCTCCCATTACCCCTACCCAAAAACCCCCTGCCTCCGAACAGCCACCACTGCCGTGCCAACTGCCCCTCAACTGCTGCGTCAGCCACCACCACAACCACCCCCCTACCATCTCTCTGCCCTACTTTCATTCATACGGCTACCAGGTTTCGCCAAACGCCACTCTTTCAATTCGTATTTAATTGCATATTTTTCAGTTTATGTTCAAAATTAGGGTTGTTAGATATGCATGTTGTAGTGGATTCTAGGTGGTTAGGTAGCCTAGGATGTGGTTAGTGGATCTAGGCCTGATTAATTACGCTGTTCTTGCTACTTGTTTTATAATTTTCGCAATTCTGCTGTTGCTGTGATCTAAGTATTGTTCATATGATATTCTTACTGTTCATGCTGTTATTGCGACTGCTCTTTCATGTTCATATTATTTATATCTATTTGCAGTTTATTTTAATTTATATGAACTATTCTTACTATTTAATCAACCCAAGTTCCCACAGTTTCCTACACTTAATTGACATACAATCTCTATCTTAAGCTAACCAAAGATTCAAATCAGGTAATTACTTGTTTTTCTGCTTAAGGCTAGTGATGTGGTAAAATATAAAACAAACGGGAATTAAAAGGCTCAAAGTGGCAAACAAAGGTGATTAAAAGGGTAGGCTATTTAGGATAAGTGAGCTAATAATAAATGATGGCCTCAATCATATGTAAGCATGTAAATACACTAAACAATGGATATATAGACTGGAACAAAATATAGATTACAATCATAGAGAAGAAAACACACAAGAATAAAATTTATGGTTAAATAATGTAACCATATAAATAAGCTCAAAATCTCATGGGTTGTGTGTTCTTAGCTATAATTCATGTTCCTAATTACAATCCTCAAACAAGTTTAACACAAATTTTCAATTTAAATTAGTGAAACGCTATAAAAAGGGTCTTGAAAAAACTCATTATCTTAACCAAGCAAAACATACATGCAAACATTTATTATCATGCAATCTATCCTATCTAACAAAGGAAAAACTAAAAATGTTGGTGTTAAGAGAGAGAAGTTACCTCCGGAAGTCAAGGACTGACCTCCCCACACTTAAGGCTTGGCACGGTCCTCCGTGCCATCAGTAAGGAGCAAGGGAGGACTGGAAGCATCGCCTCCGCTGTCTGGTTCGCCTTGGCTTCCTGTCCTACTGAATGAAGGAGAGTCCGGGGTATCCTTCTGTTCTGGAGGTGGGTAAGTACCCCATATGAGTTCCTTCAGGTAGTTGTATCGGCCCTTGTTACGACGCTCCATTTGCTCCATCCGCCGGTTTTGCCGGTCGAGCCTCTCAAGAATCTGAAGGAACATTTGATGGGTGGAAGGTGCTTGTGGTGTGGATGATGATGGAGTAGAAGAAGGATGAGTATCTAAAGACGGGCCTGCAGGCCAGCTTGCAGAGGGAACTGGCGGCCTGATGTACTTCCCATTTGGGACATATTGGTCGGCCCTAGGAATCATGACCTTCGTGTTTCTTGCCCGATAGGACACACCTGTGGCAGAGACTAAATCTGAATCAAAGGTGGGGAAAGGTAGGTTACCCGCTATCTGTACGTGTCCCATGGCAGCCTGGATGTGTCGGGGTAGGTTGAGGGGTTGCTCTGTCAGGATGCACTAGAGGAGACAGCCATGTCTGCTGTGAAGGTCGACTCGTGAGTGCTTGAAAAGACATAGTGGGACATGATTTGTGCCCATACACGAGCCTTCAGGTGAGTGACTGGGCTGAGATGCTCTTAGGTTGAGTCTTATGCTGTCCGTAGATCCACTTGCTGCTAGGTTGTGCTATGACAGCAAGGACGCTATTCCAGTCGAACCGGTATGTATGTCGCTTGAAAGAGGCCTCTTGATAGGCGTCCCAACCCGCTGGACTAGGTAGAAGATCCAATTCTCTCTGTATGGCACTCTCGGAGATAGGGACTTGCTGATGACGAACGTAGACATTCTGCAGAGTAGGCGAGTAGAAGTTGGAGTAGAATTTGACTACCCAGGATAGGTTGGCCTCTCGCGGCTGTCTCCTCAGAAATCTCCACTGTATCCTCTCTATCCGGGGCTCCACAAATCAACAAAATGTGTTGGAACAATGAGCAGATGCTCATTGTTGTAGTTCCTCTCAGCTAGGATGGGGAACATCTGTTTGCAATAACGGTTAGCAAACCGTGAGGAGTTTTGAGCGGGAAAAGCTTTCTCTAATTCGTCAAGCTTAATGGGGAACATCACCCGCTTTGTTGGTGGCTTTACACTGGTAGATGGAAGTGCTTTTGCCAGTGTTCTCTTAGTTCCTCTCCTTGCTGGTGTCTTGTCGGTGGCCTTCTCTTTTCCCTTCTTGTTACCCATGCCTAAGGAAGAAGAAAAAGGAAGAGTGTAAAATATAGATAACTAAGACCGGAAGGGAGAAAATTCCAAGTGATTATGAATGCCAAAGGAAAGATGATAACCCAAATACATGGTAGCTACAACATGTAGGTAAGACATCAATTAAGATTAGATAGGCAATTCAGAATAATAAGATGCAAGAGGGTAAAAACATTCAAGTAACAAGCATGAGAAGCATAACTCAAGCATCAAGTAATAAATATGCCAAATAAAAGAGCATTTGTAATGATGACAATTGTGAATGATAATCCCAAATACATGTGGGGTACAAGTGTTGTGAAAAAGAGGCATTCAAGTAAAAGAGTAAAAGAAAATAGGATTCAAAGTGCCATGAAGGCTTTTTCACAAACACGTGGTGTGCAAGGTATAATAGGAATGAAAATAATGTAATCCAAATGTATAGGAGAGCCAAATTAAAATAGCAATTGTCAAGTCACTCCTCATATTATCCACAAGCTTTAGTTTAGTAAGGTAATACCCAAATAAAATCCCAATACCAACATAAGAATGCAAGAAAGAAGAAAGAAAAAGAAACAATAGATAATGAAATTAAAAGAAAAAGAATAAGGAAACATAAATTAAAGTAATAATGAAAGAGTAAAAGGGAAAGAAGAAAAGAACCTTGATGAAGAAGATGAAAAAAGAAAGAAGAAAGTAGTTGAAAGTAAGAAAGAATAATGAAGAAGAAAGAGAGAAGAAAGCAGAAATAATTAGGATTGAAAAGAATTAGGATTGGAGGGGTGGAGGATTTGAAATCAGGCGCTGAGGTGTTTTAGTTGTGCATCGCGTGCGACGCGTACGTGTGCATCACGCGTACGCGTGGATCGCGCTATTTTCAAGTGACGCGTACGCGTCAGGGACGCGTAAGCGTGACATGGGTTGTGCAATTGGCACGAAGGCAGCCTCGCACACGCACAACTTTTTCTCCAAGACGCACATGTTCCAAAATTTTAAATGACGCGTGCGCATCAGGGACGCGCACGCGTAGATTGCCTGGATGAGAAAACTACACGTATGCGTCAGGGACGCGTACGCGTGATAGGACTTGCGCTCCCAGCACAGTTCCAACCCCACGCCATCATAACTCTCTGGCCATACACCCATTTACGCTGATTTGCAGGGTCACGCGTACACTTGAGGGACGCGTACGCGTGGACTGGGGATTTCGCAAGCGACGCGTACGCGTGGGCTTGTTTGTGCCTAAAGCACGCGTCCAACCCTGCTCCCGTGTAACTTTCTATTCAATTCCTATTTATCTCGCACGCACATATGATGCGTACGCGTCAGCGACGCTTACACGTCGTGCGTGTTGTTGTTTTTTTTTATGTAGAATGCAGAATGCAAAAATTATGACTGAACACTGATAAACTAAAATAAAAATAAGAAAAATGAAAGATCGTACCATGGTGGGTTGTCTCCCACCGAGCACTTTTCTTTTACGTCCTTAAGTTGGACGGTCCACAAGCTCAGTCTTCTGCTGTTGGTGGATCTTCCAAGAGGAAGATCTCTAGCTCCTTGGTGTTCTTCATGTTCTCACCATGAAACAGCTTTAAGCGATGTCCATTGACCTTGATGAATTTGGAGCTTGAAGGATGACTCAGGTGAAAGACTCCGTATGGCTCTGCCTTCTCTACTCTATAGGGACCTTCCCATCTGGATCTCAGCTTGCCTGGCATGAGCCTCAGTCTGGAGTTATAAAGGAGAACTAATTCCCGAGGTCCAAACTCTGTTCTTTGTCATGCACAGCCTTCACCTTCTCTTTGTAGAGTCTGGAGTTGTCATATGCTTTGAGTTGAAGGGTCTCCAGTTCTGCCAGTTACAGCTTCCTTTCAGCACCAGCCTTCTCAAATCCATGTTGATCTCTCTTACCACTCAGAATGCCTTGTGCTCTACCTCTACTGGGAGGTGACAGGCCTTTCCATGAACTAGGCGGAAGGGCTCATCCCGATTGGTGTCTTGTACACTGTCCGATATGCCCAAAGCGCATCTTGTAGCCTGGTGCTCCAGTCTTTTCTATGAGGCTTGACAATCTTCTCCAGAATACGATTTATCTCTTTGTTCGACACCTCGGCTTGTCCATTGGTCTGGGGGTGATAAGTTGTTGCTACCTTGTGAACAATTCCATGCTTCTTCACTAGTCTTGCTAATCTCCTGTTACAAAAGTGAGTGCCTTGATCACTCATGATTGCTCGTGGTGATCCAAACCGACAGATAATATGGTTTCTAACAAAAGAAAAAACAGTGTTAGCATCATGAGTACGGGTAGGAATTGCTTCCACCCATTTAGAAACATAATCTATAGCTAACAATATATATAAGAAACCACTAGACTTTGGAAATAGACCCATGAAGTCAATGCCCCAAACATAAAAAATTTCACAGAACAGCATAAGCTGTTGGGGCATCTCATCCCTCTTGGATATATTACCAAATCTTTGGCATGGGGAACAAGATTTACAAAAGGCAGTAGCATCTTTAAAAAGAGTAGGCCACCAGAATCGACAGCCTAAAATTTTTCTAGCTGTTCTTTGAGGACCAAAATGTCCACCACTCTCAGATGAGTGGCAGGCTTCTAAAATATTCTGGAATTCTGATTGAGGCACACACCTTCTAATTATCTGATCAGCATCATACCTCCATAAATATGGGTCATCCCAGATATAATATTTGGACTCACTTTTCGACTTGTCTTTCTGATGCTTAGTAAAATTGGGAGGAAAGGTATGACTAACTAGATAATTAGCTATAGGCGCATACCAAAGAACTACTTCAGATATTGCTTGCAAGCTATCAAATGGAAAAGCATCATTGATAGGAGTGGAATCAATCTTAATGTGTTCAAGGCGACTCAAGTGGTCCGGCACTAAATTCTGGGAACCACTCCTATTCTTAATTTCTAAATCAAATTCTTGCAGCAGCAATATCCAACATATTAGCCTTGGTTTGGACTCTTTTTTTGCTCATAAACATTTTAGAGCTGCATAGTCCGAGTACACTACCACCTTAGTACCAAGTAAATAGGGTCGAAATTTTTCCAGAGCAAAAACAATAGCCAGAAGCTCTTTTTCAGTGGTAGTGTAGTTAGACTAAGCAGCGTCTAAGGTCTTAGATGCATTAGCAATCACAAAAGGATCCTTATCTTCGCGCTGGGCCAGCGCCGCTCCTACTGCATGGTTGGAGGCGTCACACATAATCTCAAAGGGCTGGCTCCAGTCTGGCCCTCTCACAATCGGAGCTTGAGTCAAGGTGATCTTCAGCTTATCAAACGCTTCCATACAGTCCTCACTTAGCTCGAATTCAACATCCTTCTGCAGCAGTCTGGATAAAAGCAGTGCTACCTTATTGAAGTCCTTGATAAATCTCCGGTAGAAACCTTCATGGCCAAGGAACGAACAAACTTCCCTGACGGAGGAGGGGTAAGGTAAACTAGAAATGACATCTACCTTTGCTGGATCTACAGAAATACCAGTATTAAAAACAACATGTCCTAGAACAATACCTTGTTGAACCATTAAATGACATTTTTCAAAATTTAAAACAAGGTTTGAACTAACACACCTATCTAATACTCTAGCTAAGCTATCCAAGCAAAGGTTAAAAGAATCACCATACACACTAAAATCATCCATAAAAACTTCCATACAGTCCTTAAGAAGATCTGAGAAAATACTCATCATGCACCTTTGAAATGTAGCCGGTGCATTACATAAGCCAAAAGGCATCCTCTTGTATGCATATGTTCCAAAGGGACATGTAAAATTAGTTTTCTCCTGATCTTCTGGAGCTATATGAATTTGAAAATATCCTGTGTAACCATCTAAAAAGCAGTAGTCTGATTTACCTAACAAGCGATCAAGCATCTGATCAATAAATGGCAGGGGGTAGTGATCCTTGCGAGTAGCCTAGTTGAGGTGCTTGTAATCAATGTAAACCCACCAGGCGTTCTGCACTCTAGTTGCTATGAGCTCTCCTTGCTCATTCTTCACTGTAGTGACTCCAGACTTCTTGGGCACCACTTGTACTGGGCTGACCCATTTGCTATCTAAGATATCAGCTTCCAGCAATCTGGTCAGTTCCTTCTTGACAAAATCCAAGATGGTGGGATTTAGTCTTCTTTGGGTTTGACGGACAGGCCTTACTCCCTCTTCCAAAAATATCATGTGCTCACAGACTTGAGGGCTGATGCCTACTATATCCGCCAAGCTCCACCCAATTGCTTTCTTGTGTCTTCTCAGCACACTAAGTAGCTGCTCCTCTTGTTGGGAAGTGAGTTCCCTTGCAATGATAACTAGGAGCTTCTGATTAGCCTCAAGGTATGCATACTTGAGGTGAGGTGGAAGGGGCTCTAACTCCAATTTCTGCTCATGGCTAGGAACTTGATCATCCGTAGCCATTGATGGTGGCAAGGTATCTTCAATAAGCTCAGGGGGCTTCTCCACACTTGCACCTTGCTCCATGTGCATCTCTTCTACTTCTTCCTGGTGGATTTCAGCCACGGTCTCATCAATGGTGTCGCATTAGAAGATAGAATGGTATTCCGGAGGGTGCTTCATAGCTTCATCCAGATTGAAGCTCACTGCTCGGCCGTCTATCTAAAAAGAATACGTTCCTAAGATGGCATCCAGTTTGAACTTTGAAGTGTTCAGGAATACTCTTCCAAGCAGGATAGATGGCGGTCTTCCTGAGTCATTAGGGGGTATCTCTAAAATATAGAAGTCAACGGGAAATGCGAGCCCCTTAATTCTCACCAGCACGTCTTCAGCAATTCCAACCACTGTGATGATGTTTTTATCTGCTAAAACAAAACGAGCTGCCGACCTTTTTAACGGAGGGAGCCTCAAAGCATCATATGTAGACAATGGCATAATACTCACGCACGCTCCTAAATCACACATGCAGTCAGAAAATATTACACCCCCAATGGTACAGTTAACTATGCATGGACCCGGATCACTACATTTTTTCGGTATATCACCCATTAAAGCAGATATAGAACTACCTAAGGGAATAGTTTCTAATTCATTAATTTTATCCTTATGCATGCACAAATCTTTTAGAAACTTTACATATTTAGGTACTTACTGAATAGCATAAAAAAGGGGAATAGTTACCTCAACCTTTTTGAAGATTTCGACCATTTTGGGATCGAGCTCCATCTATTTTCTGGGTTTCCTTGCAAGGTATGGAAATGGAATAGGGATAGCGTCTCTTGCAGCTTTAGCTTCCCTTGGTTCTCCATTCATTGGTTGAGTTGCTTCTTCTTCAATCATGTCTTGTACTTCATTTTCCTCTTCAACATCCTCCACTTCAACCACGTCCTCAACTGGGGCGTTTTCTTATGGGCTTAGCTCCTCGTGACTCCTCTCTTGTAGTGTGGTTCTAGACCTCAATGTGATGGCATTGATTCCACTCTTGGGGTTGGATAAAGGTTGAGAAGGAATGGCACTAGAGCTTAGAGGCTGATTGTTGGGAGTAGATAATGACTCTATCTGAGAGACGAGAGCTTGTAAAGTGGCTTTCAGACCATTTATGGTAGAGTTAAATGTAGTCTGCATGTCTTGTTGCCCTTGTGAAAGGGTATGAAGTATCTCGTCATTAGAAGAGGAAGGGGGATAAGTGATCTGAGGTGTCTGCTGTTGGTTGTTCTGAGGCACTTGGGATTGCCTTAGGTGAGGTGCTCTGTAAGGTTGATTCTGGTTCTGCTGTTAGTATGGAGAATTCTACTGATATTGATTTTGTTGATTGTTATTATTATTCCACCTCTGATTTCCCTGGTTGTCTCTGCCTCCTCTGTTATAGTTGTCCCTCCAGCCTTGGTTGGAATTATCCCTCCAGCCTTGGTTGGAGTTGTCTTGCCAACCTTGGTTATAGTTCCCACCTTGGTTATAGTTGCCGCCTTGTTAATAGGAACCTTGAGTTGGGCGGTCATAGAAATTGTGAGTAGCTGCCAAGGTGTTGTCCTCTTATTGGAGCTGCAGACACTCATCAGTATAATGACTATAGCATGCACATATCCCGCACACTCTCTGAGGAACCAGTTGTTGACTATGTTGTGGTGAGGGATGCTGAGATTGTTATTGATTCAGTTGTATCTACTTTAGTAGGTTGGTCATCTCACACAGAGTGTGTGTCAGAGCAGGAGTCTCACTGCTAGAGGAAACCTCTGCAACAGCCTTGGGATGGCTGTTCCTATGTCTAGCATTCTGAGTGGACTTAGCTAGGTCATTGATCAGTTGCCATGCTTCGTCTGCGGTCTTGTACTTTTTAAGAGAACCATTACTCGTGTAGTCTTATCCTGGGGCTTCATGCCTTGTGTGAAGTAGCTGATCAACACTAACTTTTCAATCATGTGGTGGGGGCATGCGTCCAGAAGATTCCTGAAGTGCTCCCAATACTCATAAAGGGTTTCTGATTCGCCTTGAATAATGCAGGAAATTTCTTTCCTCAGTCTATCAGTAACTTCAGCTGGAAAGTATTTTTCCAAAAATTCTCTCCTGAGCGTATCCTAGTTAGTGACAACTGCTTCAGGTTGAGTGTAGTACCACTCCCTTGCCTTTTCCTCAAGAGAAAATGGGAAGGCGGCCAGCAAAATAGCAGTCTCATCTGCACCGTGATTCCTAACCGTGGAACAGGCTGTCTGAAAATCCCGGAGATGCTTTATAGGCTCCTGAGCAGGTAAGCCATGAAACTTAGGTATCAAGTTGATTAGCGCTGTCTTCAGTTCAAATTCTGCAGCCAGATTTGGGTGACGCGCTTGATACAGTTGCAGTGTAAAGTCTGGAGCTCCTGCCTCCTGGAGAGTAATCCTTCTGGGTTCCGCCATATTACCTGCACGTAAATGAATAGAATCAATAGTAGAGGAGCTTGTTTCTTCCTCAGATGGCGGTTCAGATTCGCCCTCAGATGAGACTGGTGAATTGATAGTAACCACTTCACCACCCTCAGAGGCTAACCGACGTCGAGCTGGCTTAATACGTGAAAGAGTTCTTTCAATTTCAGGATCAAATGCGGCTAAGCTCAGATCAGACACTAAACGCATCATTCAACGAATGAAACATACAGTTCATGGTAATAAAATAAAATAAAATATGCAAATAAATAAAATTAAAAATATTTACACCAACTAATAATTTAGCATGCTATTGCAACTCCCCGCAATGCCGCCAAAAATTGACGTGGCAGAAATTAGCCGATTAAGAAATTAATATAAGAAATACGTTGCAAGTACAGTTCTTAACCAGCAAAAATCCGCTTATCAATTAAGAAGGGTTGTCACAAATTTTAGAATAAAAATATTAGAAGTAAGAATCCTAGGTCGTCTCCCAAAGAGTTGACAAAAGAGTGCTATTTTATTAGTCAGGAGTTTTCCGAGAATTTTTAAGAGTTGGAGTACAGGAAATTAAATGATTGTAATTTAAGGCAATGAAAATTAACGAGAGAATTTATATAATCAAATAAAAGCCTTGACCGGGGGTAGATTAATTGGAAGTTCTATCCTTGTTGGTTTTTCCCAGGTGGAATAGCAAGAGGTTGTTGTTCTACTTAGTCATCCCTTACTAAATAAAGGAAAGTCAAGCAACCAACTAATCAACTCTGAATCCCAAGTCCTAATCCTCTCCTTAGGAAGGGTTAGAGTCAGCGACTAGAGAGTTAGCCAACAACTTCCAATTTAACTAATCACTTGAGTATTCCAATTCTAGGTTCTCCTTTTAATCAACCCTCAAGCCAAGTTGGGAGTCTACTCCATTGAAATGAATACAACGTTCACAGGCATATAAAGGGAATAAAAAGAAGACATGATAAATTAAATAATAACTAAAAATTAATTAAAAATAAAAATAGTACTTTGCATTAATAAATCCCAAAATGCAACATCCTTATCTGAACAGGGTTAATGGGCAATTAAAAGAGTAAATGAATAAGGAAACAAACTAGAATAATGGAAACGTCAATGGAGGTAATGACTCTTCTCAATATCCAAAGCAAAAGCATAAAAAGCATAAACACTAGAACTATGAATGTGAAGAAAACCTAGAGAAAGAGTGATTTCTCTCTGAAATTCCAATCTAAAACTAAAAACTATGCGAATGAGAATGTATGTTGAGTCTCTGCTTGTCCCCTAGCTCTAGTCTGTGTTTCTGGGCCGAAAAATGGGTCCAAACTTGGCCCAAAATTGCCCCAAGCATTTTCTGCGATTTTTACAGGTCGCGCATGTCACGCGTACGCGCCAGTCACGCGTGCGCATCGTTTGGCGAACTTCCTTGTCACGCGTACACGTCAGGCACACGTACGCGTCGCCGTGCAAAACTCCAATTCACGCACACGCGTGAGCCATGCGTGCGCGTCGATTCTCGCTGGTTGTCTCCTTTATTTCTTGTGTTCCTTCCATTTATACAAGCTTCCTCTCCATCCTCTAACCCATTCCTTCCCTATATAGCCTGAAAACACTTAACACACAGATCACGGCATCGAATGTGATAAAGGGAAATTAAAAAATATTAAATTTAAAGGTCTAGGAAGCAAGTTTTCAATCATAGAACAAACTCTGGGAAGGAATTGCAAAATTATGAAAATCATATGAATAAGTGTGCAAAGGTTTGATAAAAACCACTCAAATTAGCACAAGATAAACCATAAAATAGTGGTTTATCAAGTTGCCATTGATAGGTAGTTTTCTTCTTTTCATACTTTTGCATATCTTGCTTTGATTGCTAGGTTGCTTATTAGATTCATGCTTTGATTAGAATAGTTGTTTTTGAATTGCATTTTGGTTAAAGTGCAAGTTTTGTTTGTTTTGGCATTGAAAATTTTTCAAAAACCAAAAGATTTGTTGTTAAATTTGAATTTTGGGTGATTTAGAATGTTTATGGTTAGGAGAGTGTTAAATTCTACTTTTATGTTTCTAAAAAAAAGGGTCAATTCACACTTAAGCGTGGGCCATGCTTATGCGTGGATTGCCATAGGGGGACTCTTGGTACAAACACCAGAGATTTGTGCTAGAGTTGTGCTGCAATCCACGCGTAAGCATGGGCGACGCTTACGCGTCGATTGTCCCTGCTACAATCCACGCGTAAGCATGGGCGACACTTACGCGTCGATTGTCCTTGCTACAATCCATGCTTAAGCATGGTGGATGCTTATACGTGGATTGCACCCTGTTTTTCTCCTTTCTCCTTTCTTCTTCTTTCTTCTCTCCTTCTTTTTTCTTTCTACCTTTCTTCTTCTCTCTTCTTCGTTTCTTACTTTCTTCTTTTCCCTCTCTTCAAAATATATATATATATATATATTTTCTCATCTTTCCTTTTCTTTTATTGCATTTGCATACTTTTATTCATTGAATTTTAATTTTATTTTTATAGCTTGTTCTTATTTTCATTTCTAAATTTCTTATTTTAACATTGTTGTTGAATTCTCATACTCAATTGTTGAGATTTTCTTGGTTAATTTTGGTGCTTCTTGACTTGTTTGATATTGTTGGGTGATGAAATTTCTAAGTCAATGCTTAACCTTTGATGATACTTACATCCTTTGTGCATTGATAGGAACTTGCATGTCTTTCATGACCCACTCATTCCTACTTGAACTTGATGCTTTTGAGTGTTCTCCTCATGTCATTTACTTAAGTCTTGATTTTACTCGTGCATCAAGTATTATTGATATGTCTTCTCTTATATTGCTCTCTCTTCTATATGTTACAGCTGCCATGTAGTTGAGAACCACACTCTTACTTGGCATTAGCCCTTGCCTATGTTCTATTTGCCTTAATATTTTCGTCGTAGGCTTAATTTCTTTCTTTTTCTTTCCTTTTAGGATGGCCACCAAGAAGGAAGGGAAAATTTTCAAAATGTGGCGACAAACAAGTCATCCGCATAATTTTTTGAAGAAACTCATCAATTGTAGCAACCTATCCACCTTGCTCATCTTTGGATGCACTGAGGATGGTGTAATCTTCAAGTGTGGGGAGGTCGTTCGACCGATCTCTGTGGGTAACAATTTTCTTTCTCAACACCAATTCATAATTTTCTTTGTTAGCTAGTTGTTGCAATGCATGATTGGTTGCATGTTAGTTAGAATTTGTATATATTTTACCAACTCTTTCTTGTTAGGACTACTTGGTTAGGCTGATAACTTCTTTTTAAAGAAATCATCTTTAGGGCATGCTACCAATTTGAAAAAATTTTTGTGTTAATCTTGCTTGAAGAATTTATTTTGGAACATGGTTTTTGAGCCAAGAACACAAGCATGTGAGTTTTGAGCCTAATTACGTGGTTACATCTTATAACCACTATTTTTTTCTTTCTTGTGTGCATCATTCTCTTTCTATGATTGTAATCTTTGATTTGTTTGATTCTATATGTCCATTCATTTGTGTATACATGCATTTATATGATTGAGGCCATTGTTTCAATTAGCCTTACCTTTTATCTTCGATTGTTAGCCAACTTTGAGCCTATGATTAACCCACTTTGTTCTTAATTTAGCACATTACAAGCCTTAAAGTGATAAACAATAAATGTCCTTAATTTGGATCTTTGATTAGCTTAGGCTAGTGAGTGTGTGTATCATTCAAGTGTCGGGAAACTTGGGACATTGGTTGAGGTAAAAGGGTGTTTTGTATTTCCATTAAAAATCATAGGAATTAGGTACATACTCATGTATTAATTATGTTTAAACCATATGCATTGATATGTTTGTATATACTTTATTGCAAAAAAAAATATTATATATACAAAATAAAGAAAAATATATATCAAAAGAAAAATAAAAAGAAAAAATAGAAAAAGAAAAATATATATAGAAAAAAAAATGCAATACAAAATGCCCCAAAGCAAAGTAATAATAACAATGCATATGGAATGTGAATTGTATGGGTTGTTATATGTGTTTGGTGAGAGCTTAGGTTAATCAAAGATTCAGATTTTAAGCTCACTTGACCATATGCATCCTTACCTTTACCCTAGACCCATTACAATCTATGAATAAGTCCTCATGATAAATGTATGCATGCATTGAATAATTGTTGATTGTTAGATGAAAAACAAATCATGGAAAGCATGGTTATAAGAGAATTGAGTGATCAACCCTATACACTTGAGCGACTAGAGCGGATACACTTCCGGTGAGGGTTCAATGCTCAATTCCTTGTTCCCAGCTTTCATGAGCTTTCTTCTTGCAAGTCTATTTGAACTTCATTTTGATATTTGAATTGGTGGGATTCATGAATCATCATACTACTTTTACCCTACTTGTTCATGTATGTCTTGGAGATTGATTTACTTTTAACCAAGTAGATAGAGTCATATTGCATTTAGTTGCATGCATGTAGATAAGTTTATACAGTTTCTTTGCATTGAATAAATGTTCATACTCCTTTTCTTGTCCTACTTTATTCTTAGCATGAGGACATGCTTAGTGTAAGTATGGGGAGATTTGATAAACCCTAATTTTGTGGTTTATCTTGTGCTTAATTTGGGGGATTTTATCACCTTTTCCCATATTTATTCACTAAAATAGCATGGTTTTGTAAATTCTCCTTAAATTGTGCTTAATAGTGAAAACATGCTTTTTAGGCCTTAAAATTGATAAATTTAATTCACCTTAATTCCATTCGATGCCTTAATATGTTTGTTATGTGATTTCAGGTTTAGAAGGCAAAGATTGGGTTGAAGGAATGAAGAAAAAGCATGCAAAAATGGAGAACTCATGAAGAAATGAAGGAATTGCTAAGCTGTCAATCCTGACCTCTTCATACTAAAACGATCATAATTTGAGCTACAGAGATTCAAATGAGGCGGTTTCAGTTGCGTTGGAAAGATAACATCCGGGACTTCAAAATGATATAAAATTTGCCATAGTTACCTTGCGTTTGATGATGAGTACGCATCGTTCCATGCGCACGCGTCGCAGGAGTAGCATGACTCACTTAAGACAATTCGTGGCCAGCGATTTCTGAAGCATTTTAGGCCCAATCTAACTCATTTTTAATGCTATTGAACCCAAGAATTGAAGGGGAATGAACCAAGTAGACATAGTTTAGTTTTTTTCATGTTTTAGGTTGGAATTCTAGAGAGAAAAGCTCTCTCTTCTCTCTAGAATTAGGTTAGATTAGATTCAAATCTCTTCCTAGATCTAGATTTTAATTCTTGTTTTCATCTACTCTTCCTTTCAATTTCTTGTTGCTACATCTTTACTCTTTTAGTTCCTTTTGTTAATTTCTTATTCTAGTCATTTTTATGTTCATGCACTTTTGTTCCTTTTGATTTCAATTAATGCAATTTATGTTTTATGTTTGTTTATTGTTTAATTGCTTTGTTCTTGTTATTTCCTTGCATTTGGTAGTGTTAGATTTTATATTTCTTGTCATTTTACTATGCTTTTCTTTTATACCTTCCAAGTGTTTGATAAAATGTTTGGTTGGATTTTAGTGTAGATTTTTCTAAACCATACAAAAAAATCTTCTCATCACAGAGTTGTCCAATGAAATTCTAGACATCTCAGATAAGCCATCATAGAACACGCCTATGAGGGACCATTCTGAGAGCATATCAGGAAGGCATCTCTTGATCAGTTGCTTGTATCTTTCCCAAGCTTCATAGAGGGATTCACCTTCTCTTTGTCTGAAGGTTTGTACTTTCACTCTAATCTTGCTCATCCTTTGAGAAGGAAAAAACTTAGCCAGAAAAGCATTTTCAAGCTTTTCCCAAGAGTCAAGACTCTCTCTTGGATAGGCATCCAACCAAAACTTAGCTCTGTCTCTTAAAGCAAAGTGGAAAAGCATAAGCTTATAGACTTCAGGATTAACTCCATTGGTCTTTACAGTATCACAGATCTGTAAGAATTCTGCTAAGAACTGATGTGGATATTCCATTGAAAGTCCATGGAATTTGCATTTCTATTGCAGAAGAGAGACTAACTGAGGCTTAAGCTCAAAATTGTTAGCTCCAATGGTAGGTACAGCAATGCTTCTGCCATAAAAGTCAGAGGTAGGCATGGTGAAGTCACCAAGAACCTTTCTAGGCTCATCTTATAATTCAGCCATGTCCTCCAATTCTTGTTCAAAATTTTCTGAAAGGTCTCTTCTGGAGTGTTGTGCTATAGCTTGTTGTAAACGCCTCATTAGAGTTTTTTCAGGTTCAGGATCAGGAGTCAAGAGGGGTTATTTATCCATGTTCCTGGTCATAAATAAGAAGACAAAGAAAGATGGAAAGGAAGAAGGTTCTTTATGCCAATTGGCAAGAAGCTCCTCCTTAAAGTCGGAAGTAGAGGAAGAAGAAGAAGATAAAAATTAAAAATAAAAATAAATAAAATAAGTAGAGAAGAAAATTATCTTGGAAATAATAAATAAGAGTAAATAAAAAGAAGTGAAGATGGAAAGGAAGTCACAAGAAGAGCTTTCTGTGCCAATTGGCAAGAAGCTCCAAGTGAGATGTGAGATGAAAAGCAAAGAATTGTAGGCAAAGAGTCGATTAAAGTAGAGTTGAATGAATAGAGATGAGAAGAGAAGAAGTATAAATAGAAAAAATAAATTAAAATATTTTTATTTTTATTTAATTAATTAATTGATTTTTCGAAAATTAAGTTAATTTAATTTAAAAAGATTTGAATTTTAATTTTTGAATTTTCAAAAATAGAAGAGAGAAAAGAGAGAGAAGTTTTCGAAGATTTGGAAGAGAAGAGAATTAGTTAGGTAGTTTTGAAAAAGAAGAGAGAGAGAAGAAGATATTATTTTCAAAAATTAAGGAGGGAAGAGTTAGTTAGGAGGTTTTGAAAAAGATGAGAGACAAAAAGAGAGATATTTTCGAAAATTAAGGAAGAGAAGAGTTAGTTAGGAGGTTTTGAAAAATAAGAGAGAGAAGATAAGAAGTAGTTTTCAAAAATTTGAGAAGAGAGAGTTAGTTAGGTGGTTTTGAAAAAGATGAGAGAGAAGATAAGATAGTAATTAATAAAAGATAAAAAATAAAAATAAAAATAAAAGGTAAGATAAGAAAAAATTTTTAATTAAGATAAAATAGAAGATAAGATAAGATTTTAAAATTGAAAAATATATGATTTAAAAATTAGAAGTTAGAAAAGATAAGATAAGAAACAAAAATGATAAGATTAGTAAATTGATTTTGAAAAAGATTTAATTTTTTAAAAATTTGAAATTTGAAAAAGATAAGATGAGATTTTTGAATTTTGAAAAAGATATGAAATGATTTTGAAAAAGATAAGATTTTTTTTTTGAAAAAGATATGATTTTTACTTTTGAAAAATTTGATTTTTGAAAACTTGACAACTAACATAAGAAAAGATTTTAAAATCAAAGTCTGAATTTTTTTTGTTAATTTTCGAAAATTAAGGTAAAAATTAGTTATAAAAGATATTTTTTTATTTTTTTTTAAATTTATGATGAAAGATAAAAACACAAAAATGACACAAGACTTAAAATTTTTAGATCTTGCACCCTTGCTTTTTCAAAAATTTTGGAGGGAATTACCAAGGGACACCAAACGTAAAAATTTTAAGATCAAAATATATGCAAGACTCAAGAACACCTTGAAGACTCACAAGAACACAAAGAACAAAATTTAAAGACTCAAAGAACTCAAGAACACAAAAAAAGGACAGAAAACTTAAAATTTGTTTGTAAACCAAGACCAAATTTTCGAAAATTGCAAGAAGAATAAAAATAAAACACCAAACTTAAAGACTTGACACAAGATTAAACTAAGAAAAATTATTTTTGAAAAATTTTAGAAAGAAAGATCCAAAGGAGGAACTATTCCCAAGAACATAGACACATTCAAAAAATGCAAGCATTAAACAAAGAAAAGAAAATAAAAATTAAAGACTCAAAGACTCAAACCAAGAACACAAAAATTAAACAAAGAAAAGAAATATATTTTTGAAAAAGTTTTTAGAGTTTTTTGAAAAAATAAGAAGAAGAAAACAAAAAATTAAAGAACTGAAAAATAAAAATTACCTGATCTAGGGAGCAAGACAATCTGGCAGTTTGTCCAAACTCAACAATCCCCGGCAACGGCGCCAAAAACTTGGTACGCGTGTACGCAAAACCAACACTATTTCGTACAACAGCAGTAGTACCAGGGATAAACCACTAATTTATGGTTTATTTTGTGCTGATTTGAGTGGCTTTAACCAAGTCTTTACATACTTATTCATATGATTTGCATGATTTTACAATTCCTTCCTAGTTTTATTCTATGATTGAAAACTCGCTTCCTAAAACTTTACTTTGTGTATTTTAATTCCCCTTTATACCATTCATTGCCGGGATCCGTGTGTTAAGTGTTTCAGGCTTTATAGGACAGGAATGGCTTAGAGGATGGAGAGGAAGCTTGCAAAAAATGGAAGGAACACAAGAAACTAAGGAGATAACCAGCGAGCATCGACGCGCACGCATGGCTCACGCGTGCGTGCGATTTGGAGAAATTTACAGCGACGCGTGCGTGTACCTGACGCGTACGCGTGGATTGGAGTTTGCACGGAGATGCGTGCGCGTGCCTGACGCGTACAGGTGACAAGCGATGATGACCAGCGACACGAACACGTGACTGACGCGTAGCGTGACTTGCGCGATTTGCAGAAGTTGCAGAAAATGCTGGAGGCGATTTCTGGGCTATTTTTGACCCAGTTCTCGGCCCAGAAAACACAGATTAGAGGCTATAAAGTGGAGGAATGAGGGGACACTTCTCATTATTAAGCAATTCACAACAATTTTAGGTTTTAGATGTAGTTTCTAGAGAGAGAGAGGCTCTCTCCTCTCTCTAGGTTTTAGGATTTCTCTTAGTTTTAGGTTTATTTCTTCTCAATTCTAGGTTCAATGTTCCTTTAATTTAATTTCTCTTCTACTTTTATTTGTTCTAGCTTTTAAGTTTATTTATTTCCCTTATTGATTACTTTATGTTGCTATTTGGTTTATGAATTCTCATGTTTGATTTGATTTTCTATTTAATGCAATTTGAGGTATTTCATATTTATAATTTCAATTTAGCTTTTTACATTCTTCTCTTGAATTGATTAATTGGAGACGCTTGAGTTATCAAACTCCTTTGTCGATTGATAACTGAGAGTTGCTAATTGACTTGAATCCCACTAACTCTAGTCTTTCCTTGGGAGTTGGCTAAGACTTGAGGATTCATATTGATTCATCCACTTGACCTTCCTTCATAGTTAGAGGATAACCAAGTGGGAGCAATGAACAATTCTCATCACAATTGATAAGGATAACTAGGATAGGACGTCCAATTTTCATATACCTTGCCAAGAGTTTTCATAGTTATTAATTTAATTTCTTGCAATTTACTTTTATTGTTCCTTATCCAAAAACCCAAAAAGATACAATCTCATAACCAATAATAACTACACCTCCTTGCAATTCCTTGAGAGACGACCCGAGGTTTAAACACTTCGGTTTATTTTTATTGGGTTTGCTTTAGTGACAAACAAGTTTTTGTACGAAAGGATTCTTTGTTGGTTTAGAAACTATACCTTCAACGAGAATTTATTTGCAAAATTCTTTACCAACAGAAAATTTGGTCGTCAAAATGGCGCCGTTGCCGGGGAATTGCAAACGTGTGCCCTATTATTGCTTTTGTAAATATTTTCTTTTTGCTTGTTTGCTAGTTTTTGTTAGTTTAAGAATTAGTTGCTTATTTTTACTAGTTTTTGTTTTTATTTTCTTTAGCTACTATGAACTCTCACCCCTTTGGCTATGAGTTTGGTCACAACTATGTTGCAGGAAGAGGAGACTATAATGAGAACATGCATCGAGGTCGGAACAATCAGAGATGGAAGGAGCCACAAGGATTTGATAAACCCTCTTGGCAACAACCTCCTCCAACTTACTATGAGTAAGAGCCATTCCAAGGTGCATACCAAGACAATGGATATGGTGGACCCCCTTGTAGTTACCAACAAGCTCCACCATATGCCTATGACCACCCTCCTCAACATAGCTTTGAACCACCATACTCACAAGCCCCTTTCCACCATTCACCTCCATATGACCCTAATCCTTACCTACCATACCAAGAGCCTTACGAACCATATTTCCAAGAACTACCACCTCAATATACACCATCTCTATATCCTTATCAAGATGAACCACCTTCCTATCATGAGCCCTTTTTCCCAACAAATGAACCCTCCTATCCACCCCAGCCTTAGTTGGATAACAACACACTTATCTCTAATCTCATTGGTCTCACCTCTAAACTCCAAAATCTTATATCCCGTAGGAACCAACCCTCCACCCCCAATATTCAACTCTCAAGCTTTAGTGCACCACCGCCCTCCATGGAAGAGCAGCCACATCCAGTAATCCAAGAGCAACACGATCCCAATTATGCTAGTGACATGGAACAAGAGAGAAGGGATCGTCCTAGGGACGAAATGGATCGGTTTCACGAATTCATACTTCACAAGAAGCTAGAGGAGGCCCTAAAGGTGATGGTAGAAGAGACCCTTGAGGAAAGTTGTCTTGAAGGGGAAGACATCAAGGAGGAGTCTGATTTTGTACTAGAGCAAGTGGAGAAAGCCAAAATTATCATAGAAGAGGAAGTGGTTGAAGACTTGGGAGATGTGGAACCTCCATGGGAAAGTCCAGTTATAGAGCCTCCTTCCAAGGTGTTTGATGTTGATGTTGAGGAGGGTGTACAACCTCCAAGGCATATCATGGTTGAAGACTTTGAAGAGGTTGATCAAGAGATAGAGATTAAAGAAGAAGAGGCGCAACCTCCCATGCCCTTGGTAAGTAATGAAGAAGATATTGAATTGGAAGAAAGCTAACAAGAGGAAGAGGTTGAAATGGAAGAAGCTTGCAAAGAGGTGGAAGTTGTCAAGGAAGAGCTCAAGGGAGTGGAGCTGGAAATCACCTTGCGAAAGTTGTTGGAGACCTCTCCCGCAAAGCTATCACCATCCATTCTTTCATTTAAGTGGGTAAATATCTCATCTCTAAGCTTAATTAGCGCACTTGAATATGCTTTGCTTGAGACGGATGGGTAACTTAGAGCTCTTTGTGGCTATAAGAGTAAGAGGGAGATGGTTAGTGGTAAGAGTTGTCATGCAAGGTTCAATACGATTCCATGCTCCAAGTTGAAGTGCAAGGATTGGTGTAAAGCTCGATTGAATGGGTCTAGGAAGTTGTTTGGATGTCTCAGTGAGAATTCAGATTGCCTGCGACCCCGTTGGAACAATAATGATCAACAAGAAGACGGGTGCAAAGGCAAGGTTTGGGACCCCGGAATTCATTCTACCAATCAACACTCCTAGGGCCTTGTCACTTGCTTTAACTTGCTTGAAGGCTTTATGTGCCTAGTTTGGGATCCCGGAGGCTGCTGGAATTACAAGTATTGGTGGGGATTCCTGGATGAGTTCAAGCACAAGCCACCATAACAAGGGGCTCAGCAAATGTCCAACTTAAGGACTTTAACTAAAAGTGCTAGGTGGGAGACAACCCACCATGGTATGACCTTTCATTTTATTCTTAGTTTTATTTTATTTTGTTTTTTTTTATTAGTGTTCATTCATAATTTTTGCATAATCATCTGCATTCTGCATTTTGCATTTTGTATAAAAAAAGAGGGAATCGACGCGCAAGCGTCTATGACGCGCACGCGTCGTATGTGTATGCGCAAATAGGCAAAGAGTTCTGCTGGAACGACGCGGGAGGCGTGCCTGGCACACAGCCAACCCACGCGTACGCGTGCTGCACGTGTACACGTCCTCTGCGTTTTTTCCAATCCACGCATAAGCGTCCCTGACGCGTACGTGTGGTATTGCAAATCAGCGTAAACAGGTGCTTGAACAGAGAGTTATGATGCCATGGTGCTGGAGCCGCGTGGGTTATCATGCGTACGCATCTCTGATGCGTGCGCGTCTTTTCGCTTTCAGACCACCCATGCGTGCGTGTGCCAGATGCATACGCGTCGCATGGCTAGTACAGTTTTCACACGCACGGGTGCCCTGCTCGCGCGCATCGCGTCCTGTTTTTAATTTCCTTCCCTTTGCTTCTATATTTTCTTCTTTCTTCTTTCTTTCTTACTTACTTCTTCTTCCTTTCTTTAACTTCTCATTCTTATTCTCTTCTTTCTATTTTAATTAATTTATTTGCATATTTTTTATTCATTGCATTTTAACTTTGTGCATGTTTATATTTTCTTTTCTAAATTCATTATGTTTTCATTGGTGCTCAATGTTCTGATTCAACTGCTATATCTTTTCTGGTATTATTTTGGTGCTTAGTGACTTGTTCTACACCGTTGGGTAATATTACTTAAATCAATGCCAATCTTTTATGATACTTGTATTCCTTTTGCATTGACATGAACTTGCACTGTCTTTCATTACCCATACTCTTCCCCTTTGTTGCATTTTTGCACTATTGATATGCCATTTGCTTCTATTGCTTTCTCACGTACATGTTGTAGCTACCATGTAATTGAGACCCTCATTATTTGGCATTAACCCAACCATATTTTATTTATTTTCTATCTTTGTCTTTGGGTTACTTTTCTTCACTTTTCTCTTCTTTCAGGATGGCCATATAGAAAGGAAACAGAAAACTTTTACCTGGGGCAACAGACAGGTCCTTCTGCACAGCCTTTGGAGAAAAGCATCAGTTAGAGCAGCCCGTCCACTTGCACATCTTAGCATGCACCGCGGATGGTGCAATCTTTAAGTGTGGGGAGGTCGATACCGACTTCCTTGGGTTAGTTATTTTCTCCTCAACACCAATGTTTTATTTTCTTTCTTATATCATTGGTGCATTTGCATGTTTGATTATATGATTGTTTGATTTTGTGCATATTTTACCACTACTTGGTTGAAGTAATAATTTATTTTTCAAGAAACTTTTATGGCATTTCACTAATTTAAATTAAAACCTTTTTGTTAAACTTGTTTCAGGATTGTAATTTGGAACATAAATTATAGCTAAGAACACACAACCCGTGAGATTTGAGCTTAATTACATGGTTACATTATTTAAACATAATATTTTATTCTTGTGTGTTTTCTTCTCTATAATTGTGATCTATAGTTTGTTCCACTCTATATGTCCAATGTTTAGTGTATTTATATGCATGCATATGATTGAGGCCATCATTTGTTATTAACTCACTTATCCCAAATAGCCGACCCTTTCAATTACCTTTGTTAGCCACCTTGAGCCTTTTAATCCCCATTTGTTCTGTATTTTACCTCATCACTAGCCTTAAGCAGAAAAGCAAGTAATCACCCCAATTGAATCTTTGGTTAGTTTAAGATAGAGATTGTGTGTCAATTAAGTGTGAGGAACTGTGGAAACCTGGGTTGATGAAAGTGTATAGTGTTACTTTGATAAAATATTAGGAATTTAGGTACCTACTCATGTGAGACCAGAAATATTAAAAATTCATGTGCATTGATATGATATGTTTACTTTTATACCTTTAATAAAAAAAACCCAAAAATATTCAATTAAATAAATAAATAAGGGGACAAAATTACCCCAATGTTAAGCTAATGAAAGATCAATGCATATATGATAAAATTAAAAAAAAAATTTGGTACATGAATATGTGATACAAAAGCGGGAATTTTGGGTTGCTAGGCATAAATTTAGAAATACATAGAGAGTGTGTGTGTTAGGTGAGAACTTAGGTTAATCAAGGATTCATATTATAGCTCACTTGGCCATACATATATCCTCACCCTTACCTTAGCCCCATTACAACCCTGAAAAGACCTCATGATGTTTGCATTGGTATACTAAATATTTGTTGATTGGTTAGATGAAGAACAAAGTTTAAAAAGCCTGATTAGAAAAGAGTAGAGTGATTAACCTTAGACACTTGAGAGATTAGAGTGCATATACACTACTAGTGAAGGTTCAATGCTTGATTCTATGTTCCCTGCTTTCATAAGCTACCTTCTTACAAGTTTACTTGTCTTTTATTGTATGATTTGAATTAGTGAAGTCTGATTTATGTTTGTCTTGGATAACTTGTTTATTTTTAACCAAGTGGACAAAAGCATCTGAACATATAGTTGCATTCATATACATAGGTTGCATTGCATTGCATGAGTCCTACTTCCCCCTATTCATTCTTTTTGTCTCCTAGAGCTTAGCATGACGACATGCTAATGTTTAAGTGTGGGGATTTTGATAAACCACTATTTTATGGTTTATCTTGTGCTGATTTGAGTGGCTTTTATCAAGTCTTTACACACTTATTCATATGATTTGCATGATTTCACAATTCATTCCTAGTTTTGTTATATGATTGAAAACTTGCTACCTAAACCTTTACTTTGTGTATTTTAATTCTCCTTTATACCATTCGATGCCGTGATCCGTGTGTTATGTGTTTCAGGCTTTAAAGGGCAGGAATGGCTTCGAGGATGGAGAGGATGCTTGCAAAAAATGGAAGGAACACAAGAAACTAAAGAGATAACCGTGAGCGTTGACGGGCACGCATAACTCACGCGTGCGCGCGATTTGGAGAAATTTACAGCGACGTGTGTGCATACCTGACGCGTACGCGTGGATTGGAGTTTGCACGGAGACAAGTGCGCGTGCCTGACGCGTACACGTGACACGCGAAGATGACCAGCGACGCCTACGCGTGATATGCATGATCTGCAGAAGTTGCAGAAAATGCTGGGGGCAATTTCTGGGCTGTTTTTGACCCAGTTCTCAGCCCAGAAAACACAGATTAGAGGCTACAAAGTGGAGGAATGAGGAGACACTTCTCATTATTCAGCAATTCACAAGAATTTTAGGTTTTAGATGTAGTTTCTAGAGAGAGAGGCTCTCTCCTCTCTCTAGGTTTTAGGATTTCTCTTAGTTTTAGGTTTATTTATTCTCAATTCCAAGTTCAATGTTCCTTTAATTTAATTTCTCTTCTACTTTTATTTGTTCTAGCTTTCCAGTTTATTTATTTCCCTTATTGATTACTTTATGTTGCAATTTGGTTTATGAATGCTCATGTTCAGTTTGATTTTCTATTTAATATAATTTGAGGTATTTCATATTTATAATTTCAATTTAGCATTTTACATTCTTGGCTTGAATTGATTAATTGGAGACGCTTGAGTTATCAAACTCCTTTGTTGATAGATAACTAAGAGTTGCTAATTGACTTGAATCTCACTAACTCTAGTCTTTCCTTGGGAGTTGGCTAAGACTTGAGGATTCATATTGATTCATCCACTTGACCTTCCTTCATAGTTAGAGGATAACCAAGTGGAAGCAATGAACAATTCTCATCACAATTGATAAGGATAACTAGGATAGGACGTCCAATTTTTATATACCTTGCCAAGAGTTTTCTTAGTTATTAATTTAATTTCTTGCAATTTACTTTTCTTGTTCCTTATCCAAAAACCCAAAAAGATACAATCTCATAACCAATAATAACTACACCTCCCTGCAATTCCTTGAGAGACGACCCGAGGTTTAAATACTTTGGTTTATTTTTATCGGATTTGCTTTAGTGACAAACAAGTTTTTGTACGAAAGGATTCCTTGTTGGTTTAGAAACTATACCTTCAACGAGAATTTATTTGCAAAATTCTTTACCGACAGAAAATCCATTTGTCAACCAGCAAGTGCACTGGGTCGTCCAAGTAAAACCTGAGCGAGTCAGGGTCGATCCCACTAGGATTGTGGCTTGAAGCAAGCTATGATTGTCTTGCAGGTCTTAGTCAAGCGAAATTAGAAGGTGTTATATAAATTAGCTATTAAGAAGTTAGCTATTAAGAATTATATGCTGGGAATTGAAATACTTATAGGATTAGATTGAGAGTTGGAGTTGCTTTGTCTTTCTGAAGTAACTCTGGTACTACTGTCTTCCTTGCTTATGAATGATCATCTTCTATGGCAGTATATAAGTGATCAAAGCCATGCCAATGGTCCTTGATCTCCTCTGCTACAGAATGAACGCCATTTCCCGTGGTCATTCAATATGACGGAGGGTGAAGCTCTTAGCAAATCGTTCTCTTGGCGATCCTTCTCAAAGCGCCACAGACAAGGTCGAATCTTCCAGATCGGAGAACGCTGTTTCTATGGATTCTAGCCTATACCACGGAGACCCTATTGTCCCTGGAGATCAGCTAAACTCGTGTCTCGAGAAGTCCCCAACGAAATCGTGGATTAATAGTCTGAGAGATGTATAAATATAGCTGTTGGTTCGTGCTTTTTGGCCAAGTATGCACACGAACCCAAGTAGACGCATGTGTTTGTCAGGCACATTCATCTTAATGTGATGAACAGAGCCAATTTATCAGATCGTCCTATTCACCATGATGAAGATCGGAATATGCATCTTAGAGATAGATCAGACACGGATCGAAGAAAAAGAAATAGTACTTTTATTAATTCATAGGACTCAGCAGGGCTCCTCCCCTCAACCTAGGAGGTTTAGAAACTCATACTTAAAATAAAATACAGAGTAAAAATGTGAATGATGCTCTCCTGAATTGGAGAGTCTGTAAAAAGTGTTTCCATCCGTTTGAATTACATGAATAATATCCCTTAAATACTAAACAGATGACTAATAAGGGTAAAACAGTCTATTTATTGCTAAAATCCACTTCTGAGGCCCACTTGGTAAGTGTTTGGGCTGAGCTTTAATGAGATCCACGTGCTATGAGGCTCCTTGGGCATGGAATTCCAGCTAGGGGGTCCTCTCTGGGCCTTTGGACGCTGGGCTCTGCTCTTTAGGCGCTGGATGCCTGGAAGGGGGCAGGAAGCTGGCGTTGGATGCCAGTTTTAGGCCTTCTAATCAGAACCAAAGTTGGACAATTATATATTGCTGGAAAACTCTAGAAGTCAGCTTTCTCTATCTCTGAATTAGACTTCTGCTCCAGCTCCTCAATTTCAGCTAGAAAATACCTGAAATTTCCTAAAAACACATAAACTTATAGTAGAATCCAATATCTATCATAGTTTAGGATTTTGTGCAACCTCTTGAAGATAATCTGCACTATCTATCATAGTTTACTCATTCTCGGTAAACCTAGATTTCTAGCTTACTATTTAAACAACTTTTAGAGGATTATTTTGTATCTCATGACATTTTGGATCTGAACTTTGTACTCCTTGACAGCATGAGTCTCTAAACTCCATTGTTGGGGGTGAGGAGCTCTGCTGTGTCTCGATGAATTAATACAATTACTTCTGTTTTCCATTCAAACACGCTTGTTTCTATCTAAGATATTTATTCACACTTTAATATGATGAATGTGATGATCCGTGACACTCATCACCATTCTCAACCTATGAACGCGTGCCTGACAACCACCTCCGTTCTACATTAGATTGAATAAGTATCTCTTGGATTCCTTAATCAGAATCTTCGTGGTATAAGCTAGAATCCATAGGCAGCATTCTTGAGAATCCGGAAAGTCTAAACCTTATCTGTGGTATTCTGAGTAGGATTCAGGGATTGAATGACTGTGACGAGCTTCAAACTCACAAAGGTTGGGCGTAGTGACAGATGCAAAAGGATCAACGGATCCTATTCCAGCATGAGTGAGAACCGACAGATGATTAGCCGGGCGGTGACAGCGCACCTGGACCATTTTCACTGAGAGGACGGATGGTAGCCATTGACAACAGTGATCCACCAACATACAGCTTGCCATAGGAGGAACCTTGCGTGCGTGAAGAAGAAGACAGGGGGAAAGCAGAGATTTAGAAGACAAAGCATCTCCAAAACTCCAACATATTCTCCATTATTGCAGAACAAGTATTTATTTCATGCTCTTTTATTTTTCGCAATTCAAACTGATAAATATAATTGATATCCTGACTAAGAGTTACAAGATAACCATAGATTGCTTCAAGCAAGCAATCTCTATGGGATTCGACCCTTACTCACGTTAGGTATTACTTGGACGATCCAGTGCACTTGCTGGTTAGTGGTATGAGTTGTGAAAAGTGTGATTCACAATTCGTGCACCAAGTTTTTGGCGCCATTGCCAGGGATTGTTTGAGTTTGAACAACTCACGGTGAATCTTGTTGCTTAGATTAGGATGTTTTTGTCTTTTGTGTCAGAGTCTTTTATTTTCTTTTCGAAAATTTTTCAAAAATATTATTTTTTCTTTATTGATTTTTAGTTTTTTCGTGAGTTTAGTGTCATGTTTTAAGTTTGGTGTCAATTGTATATTTTTATTTTCTTTTACATTTTTGAATTTGTGTTCATTGTTCTTTCTTAATCTTCAAGTTGTTCTTGTTTATTTTCCTGGTTTGATCTTTAGTTTTTCTTGTTTTGTGATTTTTCTTGTTTTTCTTGTGCATTTTCAAATTATTAGTATCCAAAAAATTTTTTTTAAAAATAAAATATTTTTATACATTAAATACCTTTGTTAAAACACTTTAAATTTATAGCTCAATTAGCTAGAGCGTTGTGCTTATGTTCTTAGTAATTGGCTATCTCCTTTTTAAAAACTTTTTCAAAAATAATTTTTCTTTGATTAAATCTTGTGCCAAACTTTAAGTTTGGTGTTTTCTTGTTAACTTTGCTTTAGTTTCAAAAATTTTATTGTGATTTTCTAAAAATTTTAAGTTTGGTGTTCTTTCCTCATGTTCTTGTTGTTCTTGTGAGTCTTCAAGGTGTTCTTGAGTTTTCCTTGTGTCTTGATCTTAAAATTTTTAATTTTGGTGTTCCTTGGTGTTTCCCTCCAAAATTTTCGAAAATAAGGAACATTAGATCTAAAAATTTTAAGTTGTGTGTCTTTTGTGTGTTTTTCTCTTTCATCATAAAATTCAAAGATCAAAAAAATATCTTTTCTCTCTATTTTAAAGTGAACTTTCGAAAATTGCTTTTAAAATTCAGATTTCTATTTCAAATTTTAAAATCTCTTTCAAAAATCATATCCAAAGTTTTTCAAATCTTCTTAATTAAGTAATTATTTTAGTTTTAATTTTTTTATTCTTAATTTTCAAAATCTATATTTAATTTCTAGTTATTTTATTTCATTTTTTTTCTTTCGTTCTCGTTTTATAAAATAAAAATAAAAATATATTTTAATTGCAATTCACATCAATTCCCTTTTCTCCATCATGGACCTAAGTTGAAATGAGCAGTCCAGAAGGACTCTGGGTCATATGCTAATCCCACTACTACTTCATATGAGAGCAGTATCTGTATACCCTCCATTGGAGTTAGTAGCTTTGAGTTGAATCCTCAGCTCATTATCATGGTGTAGCAAAGTTGCCAGTATTCCGGTCTTCCACAGGAAGAACCTACAGAGTTTCTGGCACAGTTTTTACAAATTGCTGACATAGTACATGATAAGGAAGTAGATCAGAATGTCTACAGATTATTACTGTTTCCATTTGCTGTAAAAGACCAAGCTAAGAGGTGGTTAAATAACCAACCTAAGGCTAGCATAAGGACATGGAAACAACTGTCAGAAAAATTCCTGAATCAATACTTCCCTCCAAAATGGATGACACAGCTAAGGCTGGACATCCAAGGCTTTAAACAAGGAGATAATGAATCTCTTTATCATGCCTGGGAGAGATATAGAGAGATGCTAAGAAAATGCCCCTCTGAAATGTTTTCAGAATGGGTGCAGTTAGACATCTTCTATTATGGGCTTACAGAGAAAGCTCAAATTTCTCTAGATCACTCAGCTGGTGGATCTATACACATGAGAAAGACAATTGAAGAGGCTCAAGAGCTTATTGATACAGCTGCCAGAAATCAGCATCTGTACCTAAGCAGTGAATCTTCCATGAAAGAAGAGGCTAAAACAGTAACTGTTGAACTCAGTCCTGCAGAACAAATTACTAAATTCAATCAGCAATTAGACTTTCTAACAAAACAGCTGGCCGAATTCAAGGAGATACTACAAGACACAAGAATAGCTAATCTGAATATGGAAGTACAGTTGAAGCAAACAGAACAGCAGTTATCAAAACAAATAACGGAAGAGTGCCAAACAATTCAATTAAGAAATGGGAAAACATTAAATACCTCACTTCAAGGCAGCAGGAAGCCAAGAAATGAACAACCTGCTATCCAAAATCCCTCTGAGGACAGTAAGAGCCCAGAGAGGAATAACTCTGGCATTCAAACGCCAGAAACAGGCAAGGATTTGGCGTCAAACGCCCAATGGAAGCTCAGTTCTGGCGTTCAAATGCCAGGAACAAGTAAGGAGTTGGCGTCCAACGCCACTCCAGCTTCTAACCCTGGCATTCAAATGCCAGTGAGGGCTCAGACACACATAAGTTCTGATAACAACCCCTCTAAAAAGGCTTCTCCAACCACCTCTGTAGGAAATAAACCTGCAGCAACTAAGGTTGAGGAATATAAAGCCAAGATACCTTATCCTCAAAAACTCCGCCAAGAGGAGCAGGATAAGCAATTTGCTCGCTTTGCAGATTATCTCAGGACTCTTGAAATAAAGATTCCGTTTGCAGAGGCACTTGAGCAAATACCTTCTTATGCCAAGTTCATGAAAGAGATCTTGAGTCATAAGAAGTATTGGAGAGAAACTGAAAGAGTTCTCCTCACTGAAGAATGCAGTGCAGTCATTCTGAAAAGCTTTCCAAAAAAGCTTAAAGATCCCGGAAGCTTTCTAATACCATGCATATTAGAGGGTAATTGCACCAAGACAGCTTTATGTGATCTTGGGGCAAGTATCAACCTAATACCTGCATCCACTATCAGAAAGCTTGGTTTAACTGAAGAAGTTAAACCAACCCGGATGTGTCTCCAACTTGCTGATGGCTCCATTAAATACCCATCAGGCGTGATTGAGGACATGATTGTCAGGGTTGGGCCATTCGCCTTTCCCACTGACTTTGTAGTGCTAGAAATGGAGGAGCACAAAAGTGCTACTCTCATTCTAGGAAGACCTTTCCTAGCAACTGGACGAACTCTCATTGATGTCCGAAAGGGGGAAGTAACCCTGAGAGTCAATGAGGATGAGTTTAAGTTGAATGCTGTCAAAGCCATGCAGCATCCAGACACACCAAAAGACTGCATGAAAGTTGATCTCATTGACTCTTTGGTAGAGGAGGTCAACATGGCTGAGAATCTCGAATCAGAGCTGGAAGACATCTTTAAAGATGTTTAGCCTGATTTGGAAGGTTCAGAGAAATTAAAAGAGCCTCTGAGACTTCCTCAGGAAGAGGAGAAACCTCCTAAACCCGAGCTCAAGCCATTACCACCATCCCTGAAATATGCTTTTCTGGGAGAAGGTGACACTTTTCTAGTGATCATAAGCTCTGCTTTAAATCCACTGGAAGAGGAAGCACTAATTCAAGTGCTAAGGATACACCAGACAGCTCTTGGGTGGTCCATAAGTGACCTTAAGGGCATAAGACCAGCTAGATGCATGCACAAAATCCTATTGGAGGATGATGCTAAGCTAGTGGTTCAACCACAGAGGCGGCTAAATCCAGTCATGAAGGAAGTGGTGCAGAAAGAGGTCACCAAATTACTGGAGGCTGGGATTATTTATCCTATTTCTGATAGCGCCTGGGTGAGCCCTGTTCAAGTTGTTCCCAAGAAGGGAGGCATGACAGTGGTTTATAATGAAAAAAATGAACTGGCTCCTACAAGAACAGTTATAGGGTGGCGCATGTGTATTGACTACAGAAGGCTCAACACAGCCACCAGAAAGGATCATTTTCCTTTACCATTCATAGACCAGATGCTAGAGAGACTAGCAGGTCATGAATATTACTACTTTTTGGATGGCTATTCAGGTTATAACCAAATTGCAATAGATCCTCAGGACTAAGAGAAAACAGCATTCACATGTCCTTCTGGAGTATTTGCTTATAGAAAAATGCCTTTTGGTCTGTGTAATGCACCTGCAACCTATCAGAGGTGCATGCTCTCTATCTTCTCTGATATGGTAGAGAAATTTTTGAAAGTCTCTGATACCAGGGCTTTCCAGCAATATATAATAGTCCATACTTTGGCCGAGTTTAGACGACGCAAAAGGGCGTTGAACGCCAGTTCTACGCTGCTATCTGGAGTTAAACGCCAGAAACACGTCACGAACCAGAGTTGAACGCCAGAAATACGTTACAACCTGGCGTTCAACTCCAGAAAGAGCCTCTGCACGTGTAACATTCAAGCTCAGCCCAAGCACACACTAAGTGGGCCCAGGAAGTGAATTTATGCATCAATTACTTACTTCTGTAAACCCTAGTAACTAGTTTATTATAAATAGGACTTTTTACTATTGTATTAGACATCTTATGATTTTTAGTTCATCTTAGGATCATATTGATCACGTTTTGGGGGGCTGGCCATTCGGCCATGCCTGGACCTTTCACTTATGTATTTTCAACGGTAGAGTTTCTACACTCCATAGATTAAGGTGTGGAGCTCTGCTGTTCCTCATGAATTAATGCAAAGTACTACTGTTTTTCTATTCAATTCAATTTATTCCGCTTCTAAGATATTCATTCGCACTTCAACATGAATGTGATGAACATGACAATCATCATCATTCCCCCACGAACGCGTGCCTGACAACCACTTCCGTTCCACCTTAGATTGAATGAGTATCTCTTGGATCTCTTAGTCAGAATCTTCGTGGTATAAGCTAGATTGATGGCGGCATTCATGAGAATCCGGAAAGTCTAAACCTTGTCTGTGGTATTCCGAGTAGGATTCTGGGATTGAATGACTGTGACGAACTTCAAACTCGCGAGTGCTGGGCGTAGTAACAGACGCAAAAGGAGGGTGAATCCTATTCTAGTATGATCGAGAATCTTAGATGATTAGCCGTGCTGTGACAGAGCATTTGGACCATTTTCACAAGAGGATAGGATGCAGCCATTGACCACAGTGATGCCTCCAGACGATTATCCATGCAGTGACAGCGCATCGGACCATTTTCCAGAGAGGATGAAAAGTAGCCATTGACAATGGTGATGTCCTTACATAAAGCCAGCCATGGAAAGGAGTAGGACTGATTGGATGAAGACAGCAGGAAAGCAGAAGTTCAGAGGGACAAAAGCATCTCTAGACCTTTATCTGAAATTCTCACCAATGATATACATAAGTATTTCTATCATTATTTTCTGTCTATTTATTATTTTTTTTCGAAAACTCCATAACTATTTTATATCCGCCTGACTGAGATTTACAAGGTGACCATAGCTTGCTTCATACCAACAATATCTGTGGGATCGACCCTTACTCACGTATGGTTTATTACTTGGACGACCCAGTGCACTTGCTGGTTAGTTGTATTGAAGTTGTGAATGAAAAACAATTTATTAAGACGTGCATACAGAGTTTTTGGCACCATTGCCTGAGATCACAATTTCGTGCACCAAAGACATAGAAGACTTTGATCAGGACGATGTTGCATTTGAAGAATTCTACAAGAAAGTGGAGAAATTCACAGAAGAGCACAAGGGAGTAGAAGTTACAGAACCACTGGAAACACCTACCCCAAGGCCATTACCACCTAATACAAGCTTCAAGTGGGTACAATCCTTAACCTTTATCTTTACTTTTCCACTTGAATATGGTTTGCTTGAAATAGATGGCCAGCTTAGAGCTCTCTGCGGCTTTAAGAGTAAGAGGGAAATGGCTCGCACTTAGAGCTGGTGCACAAGGTTCAATAAGGTTCCACGCTTCAACTCGAAGTGCACGGATTGGCATCATGTACAATCGAATGGATCTCGGAAAACGTTTGGCTATCTTGGTGAGAATCTAATTTCTAAACCGTCCAGATGGAAAAATATAGATCAAAACGAAGGCGGATTTAAAAGCAAAGTTTGGGATCCTGGAACCTATTCTGACATTCGTCACCCCGAGAACCTGAGAATCTGTTTGAAGCTGCTCAGAAGCTTTACATGCCTAGTTTGGGACCCCGGAGGCTGTTGGCATTCTAAACATTAATGGAGATTTCTGGATGAGTTTAAGCATAAGCCACCATAACAGGAAGCTCATCCAATGTCCAACTTAAGGACTTTAACTAAAAGTGCTAGGTGGGAGACAACCCACCATAGTATGGTCGTTTCTTTTTCAGTTTTATTTTGTGTTATTTATTTTTATTCTTTTTTCAATTGAACCTGAATATTGTTCATTAGCATTGCATACTGCATAATTGCATAATTGCATATAAAAATAAAAGGGGCGTGCGACGCGACCGCATTGCTTATGCGATCGCGTCAGTTGCGAAAACACCTCCCACGCATCCGCGTCATTCACGCGGCCGCGTGATCTGGAAATTAGCGTAAAGATCCAACGCCCAGAAAGTTGGGTTGGAATCGCGAGGCTGTTGTGCGTTTCGCACAAAACGACCCACGCGGTCGCATCCCTGGCGCGATCGTGTCACTTGCACAACACCCATCCCATGCGATAGCATGAGCAATGCGTCCGCGTCGCGTGGATATCATGGCACCCCAGTGGAGACAGAGAGTTGCGCCGAAATGATGCTGGAATTGTGCGTTTCGCACAATTTCCGGCGACGCGGTCGCATGCCCCATGCGACCGCGTCATTCATCCTTTTTCCATTCCATGCGGTCGCATCACTCACGCGATCGCGTCAACCCCCATTCCACCCCAGCCATGCGATCGCGTGGATTCAAATTCATTAACCCCCCAGTGACGCGAAATCCTACCCTGTCGTGCCCCCCCAACCCCTTTCTTCTTCCTCTTCTCTGCAACCCCCCTCTCCACCCCTCGCCACCCACAACCACCACCACCGGCTGCACCACCGTCGACCACCTAGCCACGACCACGACGCCACCCCACTTCTTCCTTCCCTCTCTTTCTTCTTCTTCTCTTCTCTTCTTCCCTCCACCACCGCTGCCCCCTCCGCAACCACCACCCCCACCGCGCCACCATCACCGCCACGTAACCCACCACCAACACCCTCACCCCTTCCCTTCCTTCCCTTTTAACACATACCCCTCCCATTACCCCTACCCAAAAACCCCCTGCCTCCGAACAGCCACTACTACCGTGCCAACTGCCCCTCAACCGCTGCGTCAGCCACCACCACAACCACCCCCTACCATCTCTCTGCCCTACTTTCATTCATACGCCTACCAGGTTCCGCCAAACGCCACTCTTTCAATTCGTATTTAATTGCATATTTTTCCGTTTATGTTCAAAATTAGGCTTATTAGATATGCATGTTGTAGTGGATTCTAGGTGGTTAGATAGCCTAGGATGTGGTTAGTGGATCTAGGCCTGATTAATTGCGCTGTTCTTGCTACTTGTTTTATAATTTTCGCAATTCTACTGTTGCTGTGATCTAAGTATTGTTCATATGATATTCTTACTGTTCATGCTGCTATTGCGACTGCTCTTTCATGTTCATATTATTTATATCTATTTGTAGTTTATTTTAATTTATATGAACTATTCTTACTGTTTCATCAACCCAAGTTCCCACAGTTTCCTACACTTAATTGACATACAATCTTTATCTTAAGCTAACCAAAGATTCAAATCAGGTAATTACTTATTTTTCTGCTTAAGGCTAGTGATGTGGTAAAATATAAAACAAACGGGAATTAAAAGGCTCAAAGTGGCAAACAAAGGTGATTAAAAGGGTAGGCTATTTAGGATAAGTGAGATAATAATAAATGATGGCCTCAATCATATGTAAGCATGTAAATACACTAAACAATGGATATATAGACTGGAACAAAATATAGATTACAATCATAGAGAAGGAAACACACAAGAATAAAATTTGTGGTTAAATAATGTAACCATATAAATAAGCTCAAAATCTCACGGGTTGTGTGTTCTTAGCTATAATTCATGTTCCTAATTACAATCCTCAAACAAGTTTAACACAAATTTTCAATTTAAATTAGTGAAACGCTATAAAAAGGGTCTTGAAAAAACTCATTATCTTAACCAAGCAAAACATACATGCAAACAGTTATTATCATGCAATCTATCCTATCTAACAAAGGAAAAACTAAAAATGTTGGTGTTAAGAGAGAGAAGTTACCTCCGGAAGTCAAAGACTGACCTCCCCACACTTAAGGCTTGGCACGGTCCTCCGTGCCATCAGTAAGGAGCAAGGGAGGACTGGAAGCATCGCCTCTGCTGTCTGGTTCGCCTTGGCTTCCTGTCCTACTGAATGAAGGAGAGTCCGGGGTGTCCTTCTGTTCAGGAGGTGGGTAAGTACCCCCTATGAGTTCCTTCAGGTAGTTGTATCGGCCTTTGTTACGACGCTCCATTTGCTCCATCTGCCGGTTTTTCCGGTCGAGCCTCTCAAGAATCTGAAGGAACATTTGATGGGTGGAAGGTGCTTATGGTGTGGATGATGATGGAGTAGAAGAAGGATGAGTATCTAAAGACGGGCCTGTAGGCCAGCTTGCAGAGGGAACTGGCAGCCTGATGTACTTCCCATTTGGGACATATTGGTCGGCCCTAGGAATCATGACCTTCGTGTTTCCTGCCCGATAGGACACACCTGTGGCAGAGACTAAATCTGAAACAAAGGTGGGGAAAGGTAGGTTACCCGCTATCTGTACGTATCCCATGGCAGCCTAGATGTGTCGGGGTAGGTTGAGGGGTTGCTCTGTCAGGATGCACTAGAGGAGAACAGCCATGTCTACTGTGAAGGTCGACTCGTGAGTGCTTGAAAAGACATAGTGGGACATGATTTGTGCCCATACGCGAGCCTCCAGGTGAGTGACTGGGCTGAGATGCTCTTAGGTTGAGTCTTATGCTGTCCGTAGATCCACTTGCTGCCAGGTTGGACGCTATTCCAGTCGAACCGGTATGTCTGGCGCTTGAAAGAGGCCTCTTGATAGGTGTCCCAACCCGCTGGACTAGGTAGAAGATCCAATTCTCTCTGTATGGCACTCTCGGAGATAGGGACTTGCTGATAACGAACGTAGACATTCTGCAGAGTAGGCGAGTAGAAGTTGGAGTAGAATTTGACTACCCAGGATAGGTTGGCCTCTCGCGGCTGTCTCCTCAGAAATCTCCACTGTATCCTCTCTATCCGGGGCTCCACAAAATCAACAAAATGTGTTGGAAAAATGAGCAGATGCTCATTGTTGTAGTTCCTCTCAGCTAGGATGGGGAACATCTGTTTGCAATAACGGTTAGCAAACCGTGAGGAGTTTTGAGCGGGAAAAGCTTTCTCTAATTCATCAAGCTTAATGGGGAACATCACCCGCTTTGTTGGTGGCTTTACACTAGTAGATGGAAGTGCTTTTGCCAGTGTTCTCTTAGTTCCTTTCCTTGCTGGTGTCTTGTCAGTGGCCTTCTCTTTTCCCTTCTTGGTACCCATGCCTAAGGAAGAAGAAAAAGGAAGAGTGTAAAATATAGATAACTAAAACCGGAAGGGAGAAAATTCCAAGTGATTATGAATGCCAAAGGAAAGATGATAACCCAAATACATGGTAGCTACAACATGTAGGTAAGACATCAATTAAGATTAGATAGGCAATTCAGAATAATAAGATGCAAGAGGGTAAAAACATTCAAGTAACAGGCATGAGAAGCATAACTCAAGCATCAAGTAATAAATATGCCAAATAAAAGAGCATTTGTAATGATGACAATTGTGAATGATAATCCCAAATACATGTGGGGTACAAGTGTTGTGAAAAAGAGGCATTCAAGTAAAAGAGTAAAAGAAAATAGGATTCAAAGTGCCATGAAGGCTTTTTCACAAACACGTGGTGTGCAAGGTATAATAGGAATGAAAATAATGTAATCCAAATGTATAGGAGAGCCAAATTAAAATAGCAATTGTCAAGTCACTCCTCATATTATCCACAAGCTTTAGTTTAGTAAGGTAATACCCAAATAAAATCCCAATACCAACATAAGAATGCAAGAAAGAAGAAAGAAAAAGAAACAATAGATAATGAAATTAAAAGAAAAAGAATAAGGAAACATAAATTAAAGTAATAATGAAAGAGTAAAAGGGAAAGAAGAAAAGAACCTTGATGAAGAAGATGAAAAAGGAAAGAAGAAAGTAGTTGAAAGTAAGAAAGAATAATGAAGAAGAAAGAGAAAAGAAAGAAGAAATAATTAGGATTGAAAAGAATTAGGATTGGAGGGGTGGAGGATTTGAAATCAGGCGCTGAGGTGTTTTAGTTGTGCATCGCGTGCGACGCGTATGTGTGCATCACGCGTACGCGTGGATCGCGCTTTTTTCAAGTGACGCGTACGCGTCAGGGACGCGTAAGCGTGACATGGGTTGTGCAATTGGCACGAAGGCAGCCTCGCGCACGCACAACTTTTTCTCCAAGACGCACATGTTCCAAAATTTTAAATGACGCGTGCGCATCAGGGACGCGCACGCGTGGATTGCCTGGATGAGAAAACGACGCGTACGCGTCAGGGACGCGTACGTGTGATAGGACTTGCGCTCCCAGCACAGTTCCAACCCCACGCCATCATAACTCTCTGGCCATACACCCATTTACACTGATTAGCAGGGTCACGCGTACGCATGAGGGAAGCGTACGCGTGGACTGGGGATTTTGCAAGCAACGCGTACGCGTGGGCTTGTTTGTGCCTAAAGCACGCGTCCAACCCTACTCCCGTGCAACTTTCTATTCAATTCCTCTTTATCTCGCACGCACATATGACGCGTACGCGTCAGCGACGCTTACGCGTCGTGCGTGTTGTTGTTTTTTTTTAATGTAGAATGCAGAATGCAAAAATTATGACTGAACACTGATAAACTAAAATAAAAATAAGAAAAATGAAAGATCGTACCATGGTGGGTTGTCTCCCACCGAGCACTTTTCTTTTACGTCCTTAAGTTGGACGGTCCACAAGCTCAATCTTCTGCTGTTGGTGGATCTTCCAAGAGGAAGATCTCTAGCTCCTTGGTGTTCTTCATCTTCTCACCATGAAACAGCTTTAAGCGATGTCCATTGACCTTGATGAATTTGGAGTTTGAAGGATGACTCAGGTGAAAGACTCCGTATGGCTCTGCCTTTTCTACTCTATAGGGACCTTCCCATCTGGATCTCAGCTTGCCTGGCATGAGCCTCAGTCTGGAGTTATAAAGGAGAACTAATTCCCGAGGTCCAAACTCTGTTCTTTGTCATGCACAGCCTTCACCTTCTCTTTGTAGAGTCTGGAGTTGTCATATGCTTTGAGTCGAAGGGTCTCCAGTTCTGCCAGTTGCAGCTTCCTTTCAGCACCAGCCTTCTCAAATCCCATGTTGATCTCTCTTACCACTGATGGGATATTTTCGCGGAGAAACGAATTTCTCCAAAACACCCAAAACTAACCGGCAAGTGCACCGGGTCGCATCAAGTAATAAAACTCACGGGAGTGAGGTTGATCCCACAGGGATTGATGGATCAAGCAACTTTAGTGGGTGATTAGTTTAGTCAAGCTAACATTAAAGTGAATTGTGTGAAATTGTAGCCAACAGAAAGTAAATGACAATGAATTTAAAGTTGCAGAATGTAAATTGGCAAGTAACTTAAAGAGCAAGAAATGTAAATTGCAAGAATCTTAAATTGCAAGAAAGACAAATTTCATTAAATGTAAAGGGGAGTGGGTGCAGAGAAATTAAAGAGAGCAATAGATCAAGCAACTGGATGTTTAAATTGCAGAAAATGTAAATGTGCAGGAAATGTAAATTGGAAGCAATGCAACAGGAAGTAAAAATTGCAGAGAAGGGAATTGTAGCAGAAAGTAAATCAGCGAGAAAACTCAAATCAATTGTGAAATCTAGAAAGACAAGTGAAGATCTCAGGGGATCCAAGAGACTAGAAAACAAGTCTAGATCTCAAGCCCTTCCTTGATTTAACAGCAGGCAGATTGAAGAAGAAATGAAAATGAAAGCAGTAGGAGAACTTTGATTTAAATTGCAATTCACTGAAATTATGGAGCAAGGCAAAACGAAGAGAAATCTCAAAGAGAGAATGAAACAGAATTCCTTCAATTCTACACCCAAGATTCAAAACAAAGATTAAAATTAAAGAGAGAGTTCTCTAATCCTAATGCTCCCTAGTGGAGCCAGCCTCATTACAAATATGAAAATGATGCCTTATATAGGCTTTACAAAATGAAAATGAAATTCAAATTAAAAACCAATTACAATTAAATGAAATTCCTATTTTATCTATCTCTTGTGCCTTTGAGTGATGATAATGGGCCCTTGCTCTTGATGGATTTGGGTTGATAGAGGCCTTGGTTGATTGCTCTTGGAGTTGGAGAGAGAACCGAATTGAACCGGGTTGGAATCATGAAAGCTTGAGTAAAAGTTGGAGTAAAAGTTAGGGTCTAACTTTTGCTCCAACTTTTCACATCAGCACCCTTCCTTGCTGATACCAACGTTGGGGCAAAAGTTAGGCATCAAACTTTTGCTCCAACGTTGGCCCCCTTGTGTGCATGTATGGGGTGCTATTTTGTCCTCTTGTCAACGTTGCTAATTTCATGCCAACTATAGACTATTATATATGGTTGGAAAGCTCTGAATGTCAGCGTTCTAACCCAATTGGAATCACCTCAATTGGACATCTACAACTCAAGTTATGCTCATTTGAAGAGGACAAGGTTGCTGGCTTTGGTGTGCAGCGTTTGAGGCGACGTTTGCCTCAAACGTGGTCGAAAACGCCAGTTCTGGAGGCTCAAACATATTGTCCACCCCATACTATTATACATTTTTGGAAAGCCCTGGATGTCTACTTTCCAATGCCGTTGGGAGCACATCATTTGGAGCTCTACAGCTCGAGTTATACTCCGTCGAAGGTGCAGAGGTCAGTTGGCCTCACTGCAGGTTGCCACCATGTTCGTTTATGCTCATTGCGGGGCAGTTTTCTCCCTCAATTTTAGTGTCCACCATGCAGTGCCATTTATGCTTGGAAAGCTCTCGATTCCTACTTTCCATTGCTTTTTGAATCACCTCATTTGGAGCTTTGTAGCTCAAGTTATTCTTGTTGGAAGTATACCCCTTGCACACTCATGGCGCCAACGTTAGACCAAAAGTTAGGGGCTAACGTTGGCGCAAACTTTTGCTCTCCCTTTGTGTTTTTCATGTGCCAACGTTAGCCCAAAAGTTAGAGGCTAACGTTGGCGCAAACGTTTGGTGGCCAGGGGGTGTTTTTCTCATGCCAACGTTAGCCATAAAGTTAGGGGCTAACGTTGGCGCAAACTTTTGGTGCCCAGGGAGTAAATTTCATGTGCCAACGTTAGCCCAAAGGTTAGGGGCTAACGTTGGGGCTAACTTTTCACCCAAAAGTTTGTGCAAAAGTTTGAGGCTAACTTTTGGTCCAACTTTTTGCTTCCTGGTTCATTTTCACTTATTCCATTGTCCTCTCTTTACTCCTAGCCATTCCTTCTTGCTTCAACCTTTCTCCAAGCTTTCTTCACCTATCATTAATCAACCAAACACATCAAAGCTATGCTTAAAATCATGAGATATTCATTTTATCATACTATGTGACAATTATAGCATAAAACCTCATGAAATAGCATGAATTCATACATGATTGATTAAATCAAAGGAAACATGAAAATCTACCCAATTGCTTGCTTATGGCTCAAGAAAGTGCATAAAACCTATTGAAAACAAATGAAAAAGCATAGAAAAACATGACATGGTGACATGTCATCACAACACCAAACTTAAACCTTGCTTGTCCCAAAGCAAGAAAAGAATCATGCAATAAAGATTGACAATCCAAGGCAAGAAGAATAGCAACTCAATGTTCATGGTAAGCTAGTTTTCTAAGTATGCTACAATCACAAAAGAAATGTAAATGATTGATGCTTCCATCTAGCTCAATTTATGAAATCTTTTTCTTATATTTCTTCCTTGAAACAAGCTTTTGATTTTTTTTGTTAGCTTCTCCTTTTGGGTGCTTTGCCCCATGAGTTGATAACAAAGCTACGACTTCTAAATGCTTTGTTTTCAAGTATTACCACTTGATACATAAGCACCACAAGCATTTGATTAGAGGACTTCATTAAGCTCATTTTTTCTTTTCTTTTCTTGACTCTCTAATCATTGATGCTCAGAGCCTTGAGCTTTGAGGGAGTGCTTTTGCACTTTGAGCCTAACCTTGACTTCTAAGTGTTTTGTTTTCAAGCATTTGGCTTGATACATAAACACCACAAGTACTTAACAAATAAATTGCCATTGGTACTCAGAGCCTTCAGCTTTCTCATTCTTTCCCTTTTTCTTTTCTTACTTTATTGCATTTGCTTCTTTAAGGTTTTCATGATTTTAAAAGATTTCACAAAATGTTCTAGATGAAAACTTCAATAAAATCCAATGCAATTGAGCAACAATTAATCATACTAGCTTTCCAATACTTGTATGCACATGCTAAACTCTTCTTTAGTTCCTTGTTTGTTTATGATCATGATGCTTTACTGCTTTTGAATTCACAAAACTCAAGTTGGTAATCACAATGGCACAGCACCATGTTGGAATTTAGAAATCAAACTATGCCTTTTCATACACTCATGCATACAGAGAAGGTCAAGACAATCATGCAGTTTATAGTGCTTGAAACAAATGAGAGGAAAAGGAACTTTACAACCTTGTAGTTCATCTTCTCTATTGTTGTCATTTTCCTCTCATTCTCCTCCTTCCCAGACCAAACTCAGAATGCTTGCTCATCCTCAAGCAACTATTAGAACCGTGGCTATGGGGCTAAGATGGATCATGAATGTCTTACACAAGAAATGTTAGTAGTACATGTGTTTCAAGCAAGCAAAATTAAAGATAATAATCAAGTCACAAGAGACAGAGACATTGTGATTGCAAGCTTAAGAAGGTGAGCATAATACTTTGCATAAAGAATAAGTGGCACACCAAACTTAGTGTGACACTTTCACTTGGAATCAATGCAAGTATCCAGTAAAGATTTGAAGCAAATTGTGTTGCATAGCAACACCAAACTTAGAATGCAATCCTATGTCCATTTATTTGAATTAAAACCAAGCAAATGAAACTGTTCTTTATTAAATACAATCACTAAGCCAAGAATCTGTCATTAATAAAGCTCTCTTGGTGATGTATTAATAAACACAGCAAATAAGCAAACAAAAATGAAAGCATTAAAAACAAAGAATTAACTAAAGTAAACAGAATAACAAAATATCAAACCAAAAGAAAATTAACACCGCAAAGACATTATGGTTATGCAGACAAGTGGTGTTGCTGAATGATTTGCATAGAAAAATAGGTGGCACACCAAACTTAGAATCTTGGTGTGTCACTTTCATTTTTGATTTGATGCAATCATCCAAAAAGATTGAAAAATAATTTGTTGCAAGGAAACACCAAACTTAGAATGTAACCATATGCCAATTTATTGAATTTAAACAAAACAAAGAACGAAAACAAAGCAGAGAAGAGAAATTATACCTACGGTTGACATGTTGTTCACTTTCTTCCTCTTCTTCCAGTTTGTTAAGAGAAATGACTTCAAAAGAGGAGAAGTTTCAGCTACTGTCCCTTGCCTTGGCTTATCCTCAGCAAGCTTCCTTTTGCAAATGGCTTGATTGATCTTGCTTGCTGGATTAGGGACAGGATTGGTGCTCTTGTTAGTTGCCTTCACTTCTTTGAATCCAAGTCTTGGTTGCTGTGTGATTATTGGAGTTTTGTATTCATCCAGAGCCTTTTGAATTGGTGGTTCCATGAACTCTTCCTCACTTGAGTGTAAATTTTCTGGAATGACTTCCTCACTTTCTTGCTCCTCCACTTTCTCTTTTACACTCAACATTTGTTTTAATAGCTCTATCATGGAGGAGGTTTGTTGATCTTCCCAACATTTCTTCATCTCCTCTTCATATTTTTCAATCACAGATTCAAGGGGAGTTTGTGAGGGTTGTGAATGTTCATGTTCCTTTATCACCTCAAGAGCAGTTTCAGGTTCCACTACTTTCACCACCTCTTCTTTTTTTGTAATTTCACTTGACACAGGGACCTTGCATTCTTGTTTTTCCATTTTCTCCCTTGCATTCAACAATTGGCCTACCATCACTTCCATGTTTTTGAGGGAGTTTTCTAGTTCTTTATGGTATTTGTCTTCCTCCTCCGCAAATCTTTTGATCATGGACTCAATCTTTGAGAGGCTTTGGTTCATGGAAGTTTGTGTGGATGGTGAGTTTTGACAGAGGCTTTCTGTTGAAGAGTGGTCAAGTGATGATATCTTCGGATGAATATCATATGGAGCATTAGAATTCCCTTCCCAGCCACCATTAGAATCATGACTTGCTTCATTTTGTGGTGGAGGGAAATATCCCATATAATTTCCTTTCTCATCTTGTGGTTCTGAAGCATAGCTCCATGACTTGGAGTGCTCAGAATTGGTATTTTCTTGGTGATATTCCCAGCCACCATTAGAGATTGGTGATGGTGGGTGATATCCCATAAAATTTTGTTTGACCAAATGATGAGTTGAACTCCATTTGTATTTTGCAAACATCAATGACAATTGAAATTACTCATATCAGAGATGAGAATTTCTTAGTGAGGCAAAAACACAAACACCTTGGTTTCAGCTTAGAACAGAGAACAAAAATAAAGAAAATGCTTGATCTAGACTTCTCACCCACTTAATCATTGTTGATCTAAATCAATCCCCGGCAACGGCGCCAAAAACTTGATGGGATATTTTCGCGGAGAAACGAATTTCTCCAAAACACCCAAAACTAACCGGCAAGTGCACCGGGTCGCATCAAGTAATAAAACTCACGGGAGTGAGGTCGATCCCACAGGGATTGATGGATCAAGCAACTTTAGTGGGTGATTAGTTTAGTCAAGCTAACATTGAAGTGAATTGTGTGAAATTGTAGCCAACAGAAAGTAAATGACAATGAATTTAAAGTTGCAGAATGTAAATTGGCAAGTAACTTAAAGAGCAAGAAATGTAAATTGCAAGAATCTTAAATTGCAAGAAAGACAAATTTCATTAAATGTAAAGGGGAGTGGGTGCAGAGAAATTAAAGAGAGCAATAGATCAAGCAACTGGATGTTTAAATTGCAGAAAATGTAAATGTGCAGGAAATGTAAATTGGAAGCAATGCAACAGGAAGTAAAAATTGCAGAGAAGGGAATTGTAGCAGAAAGTAAATCAGTGAGAAAACTCAAATCAATTGTGAAATCTAGAAAGACAAGTGAAGATCTCAGGGGATACAAGAGACTAGAAAACAAGTCTAGATCTCAAGACCTTCCTTGATTTAACAGCAGGCAGATTGAAGAAGAAATGAAAATGAAAGCAGTAGGAGAACTTTGATTTAAATTGCAATTCACTGAAATTATGGAGCAAGGGAAAACGAAGAAAAATCTCAAAGGGAGAATGAAACAGAATTCCTTCAATTCTCTACCCAAGATTCAAAACAAAGATGAAAATTAAAGAGAGAGTTCTCTAATCCTAATGCTCCCTAGTGGAGCCAGCCTCATTACAAATATGAAAATGATACCTTATATAGGCTTTACAAAATGAAAATGAAAATGAAATTGAAATTAAAAACCAATTACAATTAAATGAAATTCCTATTTTATCTATCTCTTGTGCCTTTGAGTGATGATAATGGTCCCTTGCTCTTGATGGATTTGGGTTGATAGAGGCCTTGGTTGATTGCTCTTGGAGTTGGAGAGAGAACGGAATTGAACCGGGTTGGAATCATGAAAGCTTGAGTAAAAGTTGGAGTAAAAGTTAGGGTCTAACTTTTGCTCCAACTTTTCACATCAGCACCCTTCCTTGCTGATACCAACGTTGGGGCAAAAGTTAGGGGTCAAACTTTTGCTCCAACGTTGGCCCCCTTGTGTGCATGTATGGGGTGCTACTTTGTCCTCATGTCAACGTTGCTAATTTCATGCCAACTATAGACTATTATATATGGTTGGAAAGCTCTGAATGTCAGCTTTCTAACCCAATTAGAATCACCTCAATATGACATCTACAACTCAAGTTATGCTCATTTGAAGAGGACAAGGTTGCTGGCTTTGGTGTGCAGCGTTTGAGGCGACGTTTGCCTCAAACGTGGTCGAAAACGCCAGTTCTGGAGGCTCAAACATATTCTCCACCCCATACTATTATACATTTTTGGAAAGCCCTGGATGTCTACTTTCCAATGCCGTTGGGAGCACATCATTTGGAGCTCTACAGCTCGAGTTATACTCCGTCGAAGGTGCAGAGGTCAGTTGGCCTCACTGCAGGTTGCCACCATGTTCGTTTATGCTCATTGCGGGGCAGTTTTCTCCTTCAATTTTAGTGTCCACCATGCAGTGCCATATATGCTTGGAAAGCTCTCGATTCCTACTTTCCATTGCTTTTTGAATCACCTCATTTGGAGCTCTGTAGCTCAAGTTATTCTTGTTGGAAGTATACCCCTTGCACACTCATGGCCCCAACGTTAGACCAAAAGTTAGGGGCTAACGTTGGCGCAAACTTTTGCTCTCCCTTTGTGTTTTTCATGTGCCAACGTTAGCCCAAAAGTTAGAGACTAACGTTGGCACAAACTTTTGGTGGCCAGGGGGTGTTTTTCTCATGCCAACGTTAGCCATAAAGTTAGGGGCTAACGTTGGCGCAAACTTTTGGTGCCCAGGGAGTAACTTTCATGTGCCAACGTTAGCCCAAAAGTTAGGAGCTAACGTTGGGGCTAACTTTTCACCCAAAAGTTTGTGCAAAAGTTTGAGGCTAACTTTTGGTCCAACTTTTTGCTTCCTGGTTCATTTTCACTTATTCCATTGTCCTCTCTTTACTCCTAACCATTCCTTCTTGCTTCAACCTTTCTCCAAGCTTTCTTCACCTATCATTAATCAACCAAACACATCAAAGCTATGCTTAAAATCATGAGATATTCATTTTATCATATTATGTGACAATTATAGCATAAAACCTCATGAAATAGCATGAATTCATACATGATTGATTAAATCAAAGGAAACATGAAAATCTACCCAATTGGCTTGCTTATGGCTCAAGAAAGTGCATAAAACCTATTGAAAACAAATGAAAAAGCATAGAAAAACATGACATGGTGACATGTCATCAACCACCCAGAATGCCTTGTGCTCTACCTCTACTGGGAGGTGACAGGCCTTTCCATGAACTAGGCGGAAGGGCTCATCCCGATTGGTGTCTTGTACACTGTCCGATATGCCCAAAGCGCATCTTGTAGCCTGGTGCTCCAGTCTTTTCTATGAGGCTTGACAATCTTCTCCAGAATACGATTTATCTCTCTGTTCGACACCTCGGCTTGTCCATTGGTCTGGGGGTGATAAGCTGTTGCTACCTTGTGAACAATTCCATGCTTCTTCACTAGTCTTGCTAATCTCCTGTTACAAAAGTGAGTGCCTTGATCACTCACGATTGCTCGTGGTGATCCAAACCGACAGATAATATGGTTTCTAACAAAAGAAAAAACAGTGTTAGCATCATGAGTACGGGTAGGAATTGCTTCCACCCATTTAGAAACATAATCTATAGCTAACAATATATATAAGAAACCACTAGACTTTGGAAATAGACCCATGAAGTCAATGCCCCAAACATAAAAAATTTCACAGAACAGCATAAGCTGTTGGGGCATCTCATCCCCCTTGGATATATTACCGAATCTTTGGCATGGGGAACAAGATTTACAAAAGGCAGTAGCATCTTTAAAAAGAGTAGGCCACCAGAATCGACAGTCTAAAATTTTTCTAGCTGTTCTTTGAGGACCAAAATGTCCACCACTCTCATATGAGTGGCAGGCTTCTAAAATAGACTGGAATTCTGATTGAGGCACACACCTTCTAATTATCTGATCAGCATCATACCTCCATAAATATGGGTCATCCCAGATATAATATTTGGACTCACTTTTCGACTTGTCTTTCTGATGCTTAGTAAAATTGGGAGGAAAGGTATGACTAACTAGATAATTAGCTATAGGCGCATACCAAAGAACTACTTCAGATATTGCTTGCAAGCTATCAAATGGAAAAGCATCATTGATAGGAGTGGAATCAATCTTAATGTGTTCAAGGCGACTCAAGTGGTCTGGCACTAAATTCTGGGACCACTCCTATTCTTAATTTCTAAATCAAATTCTTGCAGCAGCAATATCCAACATATTAGCCTTGGTTTGGACTCTTTTTTTGCTAATAAATATTTTAGAGCTGCATAGTCCGAGTACACTACCACCTTAGTACCAAGTAAATAGGGTCGAAGTTTATCCAGAGCAAAAACAATAGCCAGAAGCTCTTTTTCAGTGGTAGTGTAGTTAGACTAAGCAGCGTCTAAGGTCTTAGATGCATTAGCAATCACAAAAAGATCCTTATCTTCGCGATGGGCCAGCGCCACTCCTACTGCATGGTTGGAGGCGTCACACATAATCTCAAAGGGCTGGCTCCAGTCTGGCCCTCTCACAATCGGAGCTTGAGTCAAGATGATCTTCAGCTTATCAAACGCTTCCATACAGTCCTCACTTAGCTCGAATTCAACATCCTTCTACAGCAGTCTGGATAAAAGCAGTGCTACATTATTGAAGTCCTTGATAAATCTCCGGTAGAAACCTTCATGGCCAAGGAACGAACAGACTTCCCTGACGGAGGAGGGGTAAGGTAAACTAGAAATGACATCTACCTTTGCTGGATCTACAGAAATACCAGTATTAGAAACAACATGTCCTAGAACAATACCTTGTTGAACCATTAAATGACATGTTTCAAAATTTAAAACAAGGTTTGAACTAACACACCTGTCTAATACTCTAGCTAAGCTATCCAAGCAAAGGTTAAAAGAATCACCATACACACTAAAATCATCCATAAAAACTTCCATACAGTCCTTAAGAAGATCTGAGAAAATACTCATCATGCACCTTTGAAATGTAGCCGGTGCATTACATAAGCCAAAAGGCATCCTCCTGTATGCATATGTTCCAAAGGGACATGTAAAATTAGTTTTCTCCTGATCTTCTGGAGCTATATGAATTTGAAAATATCCTGTGTAACCATCTAAAAAGTAGTAGTCTGATTTACCTAACAAGCGATCAAGCATCTGATCAATAAATGGCAGGGGGTAGTGATCTTTGCGAGTAGCCTGGTTGAGGTACCTGTAATCAATGCAAACCCTCCAGGCGTTCTGCACTCTAGTTGCTATGAGCTCTCCTTGCTCATTCTTCACTGTAGTGACTCCAGACTTCTTGGGCACCACTTGTACTGGGCTAACCCATTTGCTATCTGAGATATCAGCTTCCAGCAATCTGGTCAGTTCCTTCTTGACAAAATCCAAGATGGTGGGATTTAGTCTTCTTTGGGTTTGACGGAGAGGCCTTACTCCCTCTTCCAAAAATATCATGTGCTCACAGACTTGAGGGCTGATGCCTACTATATCCGCCAAGCTCCACCCAATTGCTTTCTTGTGTCTTCTCAGCACACTAAGTAGCTGCTCCTCTTGTTGGGAAGTGAGTTCCCTTGCAATGATAACTAGGAGCTTCTGATTAGCCTCAAGGTATGCATACTTGAGGTGAGGTGGAAGGGGCTTTAACTCCAATTTCTGCTCATGGCTAGGCACTTGATCATCCGTAGCCATTGATGGTGGCAAGGTATCTTCAATAAGCTCAAGGGGCTTCTCCACACTTGCACCTTGCTCCATGTGCATCTCTTCTACTTCTTCCTGGTGGATTTCAGCCACGGTCTCATCAATGGTGTCGCATTAGAAAATAGAATGGTATTCCGGAGGGTGCTTCATAGCTTCATCCAGATTGAAGCTCACTGCTCGGCCGTCTATCTAAAAAGAATACGTTCCTAAGATGGCATCCAGTTTGAACTTTGAAGTGTTCAGGAATGCTCTTCCAAGCAGGATAGATGATGATCTTCCTGAGTCATTAGGGGGTATCTCTAAAATATAGAAGTCAACGGGAAATGCGAGCCCCTTAATTCTCACCAGCACGTCTTCAGCAATTCCAACAACTGTGATGATGTTTTTATCTGCTAAAACAAAACGAGCTGCCGACCTTTTTAACGGAGGGAGCCTCAAAGCATCATATATAGACAATGGCATAATACTCACGCACGCTCCTAAATCACACATGCAGTCAGAAAATATTACACCCCCAATGGTACAGTTAACCATGCATGGACCCGGATCACTACATTTTTTCGGTATATCACCCATTAAAGTAGATATAGAACTACCTAAGGGAATAGTTTCTAATTCATTAATTTTATCCTTATGCATGCACAAATCTTTTAGAAACTTTACATATTTAGGTACTTACTGAATAGCATAGAAAAGGGGAATAGTTACCTCAACCTTTTTGAAGATTTCGACCATTTTGGGATCGAGCTCCATCTGTTTTCTGGGTTTCCTTGCAAGGTATGGAAATGGAATAGGGATAGCGTCTCTTGCAGCTTTAGCTTCCCTTGGTTCTCCATTCATTTGTTGAGTTGCTTCTTCTTCAATCATGTCTTTTACTTCATTTTCCTCTTCAACATCCTCCACTTCAACCATGTCCTCAACTGGGGCGTTTTCTTATGGGCTTAGCTCCTCGTGACTCCTCTCTTGTAGTGTGGTTCTAGACCTCAACGTGATGGCATTGATTCCACTCTTGGGGTTGGATAAAGGTTGAGAAGGAATGGCACTAGAGCTTAGAGGCTGATTGCTGGGAGTAGATAATGACTCTATCTAAGAGACGAGAGCTTGTAAAGTGGCATTCAGACCGTTTATGGTAGAGTTAAATGTAGTCTGCATATCTTGTTGCCCTTGTGAAAGGGTACGAAGTATCTCGTCATTAGAAGAGGAAGGGGGATAAGTGATCTGAAGTGCCTGCTGTTGGTTGTTCTGAGGCACTTGGGATTGCCTTAGGTGAGGTGCTCTGTAAGGCTGATTCTGGTTCTGCTGTTAGTATGGAGAATTCTATTGATATCGATTTTGTTGATTGTTATTATTATTCCACCTCTGATTTCTCTGGTTGTCTCTGCCTCCTCTGTTATAGTTGTCCCTCCAACCTTGGTTGAAATTATCCCTCCAGCCTTGGTTGGAGTTGTCTTGCCAACCTTGGTTATAGTTCCCACCTTGGTTATAGTTGCCGCCTTGTTAATAGGATCCTTGAGTTGGGCGGTCATAGAAATTGTGAGTAGCTACCAAGGTGTTGTCCTCCTATTGGAGCTGCAGACACTCATCAGTATAATGACTATAGCATGCACATATCCCGCACACCCTCTGAGGAACCAGTTGTTGACTATGTTGTGGTGAGGGATGCTGAGATTGTTGTTGATTCAGTTGTATCTACTTTAGTAGGTTGGTCATCTCACACAGAGTGTGTGTGAGAGCAGGAGTCTCACTGCTAGAGGAAACCTCTGCAACAGCCTTGGGATGGTTGTTCCTATGTCTAGCATTCTGAGTGGACTTAGCTAGGTCACTGATCAGTTGCACGCTTCGTCTGCGGTCTTGTACTTTTTAAGAGAACCATTACTCGTGTAGTCTTATCCTGGGGCTTCATGCCTTGTGTGAAGTAGCTGATCAACACCAACTTTTCAATCATGTGGTGGGGGCATGCGTCCAGAAGATTCCTGAAGCGCTCCCAATACTCATAAAGGGTTTCTGATTCGCCTTGAATAATGCAGGAAATTTCTTTCCTCAGTCTATCAGTAACTTCAGCTGGAAAGTATTTTTCCAAAAATTCTCTCCTGAGCGTATCCTAGTTAGTGACAACTGCTTCAGGTTGAGTGTAGTACCACTCCCTTGCCTTTTCCTCAAGAGAAAATGGGAAGGCGGTCAGCAAAATAGCAGTCTCATCTGCACCGTGATTCCTAACCGTGGAACAGGCTGTCTGAAAATCCCGGAGATGCTTTATAGGCTCCTGAGCAGGTAAGCCATGAAACTTAGGTATCAAGTTGATTAGCGCTGTCTTCAGTTCAAATTTTGCAGCCAGATTTGAGTGATGCGCTTGATACGGTTGCAGTGTAAAGTCTGGAGCTCCTGCCTCCTGGAGAGTAATCCTTCTGGGTTCCGACATATTACCTGCACGTAAATGAACAGAATCAATAATAGAGGAGCTTATTTCTTCCTCAGATGGCGGTTCAGATTTTCCCTCAAATGAGACTGGTGAATTGATAGTAACCACTTCACCACCCTCAGAGGCTAACCGACGTCGAGCTGGCTTAATACGTGAAAGAGTTCTTTCAATTTCAGGATCAAATGCGGCTAAGCTCGGATCAGACACTAAACGCATCATTCAACGAAAGAAACATACAGTTCATGGTAATAAAATAAAATAAAATATGCAAATAAATAAAATTAAAAATATTTACACCAACTAATAATTTAGCACGCTATTGCAACTCCCCGCAATACCGCCAAAAATTGACGTGGCAGAAATTAGCCGATTAAGAAATTAATATAAGAAATACGTTGCAAGTACAGTTCTTAACCAGCAAAAATCCGCTTATCAATTAAGAAGGGTTGTCACAAATTTTAGAATAAAAATATTAGGAGTAAGAATCCTAGGTCGTCTCCCAACGAGTTGACAAAAGAGTGCTATTTTATTAGTCAGGAGTTTTCCGAGAATTTTTAAGAGTTTGAGTACAGGAAATTAAATGATTGTAATTTAAGGCAATGAAAATTAACGAGAGAATTTATATAATCAAATAAAAGCCTTGACCGGGGGTAGACTAATTGGAAGTTCTATCCTTGTTGGTTTTTCCCAAGTGGAATAGCAAGAGGTTGTTGTTCTACTTAGTCATCCCTTACTAAATAAAGGAAAGTCAAGCAACCAACTAATCAACTCTGAATCCCAAGTCCTAATCCTCTCCTTAGGAAAGGTTAGAGTCAGCGACTAGAGAGTTAGCCAACAACTTCCAATTTAACTAATCACTTGAGTATTCCAACTCTAGGTTCTCCTTTTAATCAACCCTCAAGCCAAGTTGGGAGTCTACTCCATTGAAATGAATACAACGTTCACAGGCATATAAAGGGAATAAAAAGAAGACATGATAAATTAAATAATAACTAAAAATTAATTAAAAATAAAAATAGTACTTTGCATTAATAAATCCCAAAATGCAACATCCTTATCTGAACAGGGTTAATGGGCAATTAAAAGAGTAAATGAATAAGGAAACAAACTAGAATAATGGAAACGTCAATGGGGGTAATGACTCTTCTCAATATCCAAAGCAAAAGCATAAAAAGCATAAAGACTAGAACTATGAATGTGAAGAAAACCTAGAGAAAGAGTGATTTCTCTCTGAAATTCCAATCTAAAACTAAAAACTATGCGAATGAGAATGTATGTTGAGTCTCTGCTTGTCCCCTAGCTCTAGTCTGTGTTTCTGGGCCGAAAAATGGGTCCAAACATGGCCCAAAATCGCCCCAAGCATTTTCTGCGATTTTTACAGGTCGCGCATGTCACGCGTACGCGCCAGTCACGCGTGCGCATCGTTTGGCGAACTTCCTTGTCACGCGTACACGTCAGTCACGCGTACGCGTCGCCGTGCAAAACTCCAATTCACGCACACGCGTGAGCCATGTGTGCGCGTCGATTCTCACTGGTTGTCTCCTTTATTTCTTGTGTTCCTTCCATTTATGCAAGCTTCCTCTCCATCCTCTAAGCCATTCCTTCCCTATATAGCCTGAAAACACTTAACACACAGATCACGGCATCGAATGTTATAAAGGGAAATTAAAAAATATTAAATTTAAAGGTCTAGGAAGCAAGTTTTCAATCATAGAACAAACTCTGGGAAGGAATTGTAAAATCATGAAAATCATATGAATAAGTGTGCAAAGGTTTGATAAAAACCACTCAAATTAGCACAAGATAAACCATGAAATAGTGGTTTATCAAGTTGCCATTGATAAGTAGTTTTCTTCTTTTCATACTTTTGCATATCTTGCTTTGATTGCTAGGTTGCTTATTAGATTCATGCTTTGATTAGAATAGTTGTTTTTGAATTGTATTTTGGTTAAAGTGCAAGTTTTGTTTGTTTTGGCTTTGAAAATTTTTCAAAAACCAAAAGATTTGTTGTTAAATTTGAATTTTCGGTGATTTAGAATGTTTATGGTTAGGAGAGTGTTAAATTCAACTTTTATGTTTCTAAAAAAAAGGGTCAATCCACACTTAAGCGTGGGCCATGCTTATGCGTGGATTGCCATAGGGGGACTCCTGGTACAAACACCAGAGATTTGTGCTAGAGTTGTGCTGCAATCCACGCGTAAGCATGGGCGACGCTTACGCGTCGATTGTCCCTGCTACAATCCACGCGTAAGCATGGGCGACACTTACGCGTCGATTGTCCCTGCTACAATCCATGCTTAAGCATGGTGGATGCTTATACGTGGATTGCACCCTGTTTTTCTCCTTTCTCCTTTCTTCTTCTTTCTTCTCTCCTTCTTTTTTCTTTCTACCTTTCTTCTTCTCTCTTCTTCGTTTCTTACTTTCTTCTTTTCCCTCTCTTCAAAATATATATATATATATATTTATTTTTTTTTCTCATCTTTCCTTTTCTTTTATTGCATTTGCATACTTTTATTCATTGAATTTTAATTTTATTTTTATAGCTTGTTCTTATTTTCATTTCTAAATTTCTTATTTTAACATTGTTGTTGAATTCTCATACTCAATTGTTGAGATTTTCTTGGTTAGTTTTGGTGCTTCTTGACTTGTTTGATATTGTTGGGTGATGAAATTTCTAAGTCAATGCTTAACCTTTGATGATACTTACATCCTTTGTGCATTGATAGGAACTTGCATGTCTTTCATGACCCACTCATTCCTACTTAAACTTGATGCTTTTGAGTGTTCTCCTCATGTCATTTACTTTTTCCTTGATTTTACTCGTGCATCAAGTATTATTGATATGTCTTCTCTTATATTGCTCTCTCTTCTATATGTTACAGCTGCCATGTAATTGAGAACCACACTCTTACTTGGCATTAGCCCTTGCCTATGTTCTATTTGCCTTAATATTTTCGTCGTAGGCTTAATTTCTTTCTTTTTCTTTCCTTTTAGGCTGGCCACCAAGAAGGAAGGGAAAATTTTCAAAATGTGGCGACAAACAAGTCATCCGCACAATTTTTTGAAGAAACTCATCAATTGTAGCAACCTATCCACCTTGCTCATCTTTTGATGCACTGAGGATGGTGTAATCTTCAAGTGTGGGGAGGTCGTTCGACCGATCTCTGTGGGTAACAATTTTCTTTCTCAACACCAATTCATAATTTTCTTTGTTAGCTAGTTGTTACAATGCATGATTGGTTGCATGTTAGTTAGAATTTGTATATATTTTACCAACTCTTTCTTGTTAGGACTACTTGGTTAGGCTGATAACTTCTTTTTAAAGAAATCATCTTTAGGACATGCTACCAATTTGAAAAAATCTTTTATGTTAATCTTGCTTGAAGAATTTATTTTGGAACATGGTTTTTGAGCCAAGAACACAAGCATGTGAGTTTTGAGCCTAATTGCGTGGTTACATCTTATAACCACTATTTTTTCTTTCTTGTGTGCATCATTCTCTTTCTATGATTGTAATCTTTGATTTGTTTGAATCTATATGTCCATTCATTTGTGTATACATGCATTTATATGATTGAGGCCATTGTTTCAATTAGCCTTACCATTTATCTTCGATTGTTAGCCAACTTTGAGCCTACGATTAACCCACTTTGTTCTTAATTTAGCACATTACAAGCCTTAAAGTGATAAACAATAAATGTCCTTAATTTGGATCTTTGATTAGCTTAGGCTAGTGAGTGTGTGTATCATTCAAGTGTCGGGAAACTTGGGACATTGGTTGAGGTAAAAGGGTGTTTTGTATTTCCATTAAAAATCATGGGAATTAGGTACATACTCATGTATTAATTATGTTTAAACCATATGCATTGATATGTTTGTATATACTTTATTGCAAAAAAAAATATTATATATACAAAATAAAGAAAAATATATATCAAAAGAAAAATAAAAAGAAAAAATAGAAAAAGAAAAATATATATAGAAAAAAAAACGCAATACAAAATGCCCCAAAGCAAAGTAATAATAACAATGCATATAGAATGTGAATTGTATGGGTTGTTATATGTGTTTGGTGAGAGCTTAGGTTAATCAAAGATTCAGATTTTAAGCTCACTTGACCATATGCATCCTTACCTTTACCCTAAACCCATTACAACCTATGAATAAGTCCTCATGATAAATGTATGCATGCATTGAATAATTGTTGATTGTTAGATGAAAAACAAATCTTGGAAAGCATGGTTATAAGAGAATTGAGTGATCAACCCTATACACTTGAGCGACTAGAGCGGATACACTTCCGGTGAGGGTTCAATGCTCAATTCCTTGTTCCCAGCTTTCATGAGCTTTCTTCTTGCAAGTCTATTTGAACTTCATTTTGATATTTGAATTGGTGGGATTCATGAATCATCATACTACTTTTGCCCTACTTGTTCATGTATGTCTTGGAGATTCATTTACTTTTAACTAAGTAGATAGAGTCATATTGCATTTAGTTGCATGCATGTAGATAGGTTTATACAATTTCTTTGCATTGAATAAATGTTCATACTCCTTTTCTTGTCCTACTTTATTCTTAGCATGAGGACATGCTTGGTGTAAGTATGGGGAGATTTGATAAACCCTAATTTTGTGGTTTATCTTGTGCTTAATTTGGGGGATTTTATCACCTTTTCCCATATTTATTCACTAAAATAGCATGGTTTTGTAAATTATCCTTAAATTGTGCTTAATAGTGAAAACATGCTTTTTAGGCCTTAAAATTGATAAATTTAATTCACCTTAATTCCATTCGATGCCTTGATATGTTTGTTAAGTGATTTCAGGTTTAGAAGGCAAAGATTGGGTTGAAGGAATGAAGAAAAAGCATGCAAAAATGGAGAACTCATGAAGAAATGAAGGAATCGCTAAGCTGTCAATCCTGACCTCTTCATACTAAAACGATCATAATTTGAGCTACAGAGATTCAAATGAGGCGGTTTCAGTTGCGTTGGAAAGATAACATCCGGGACTTCAAAATGATATAAAATTTGCCATAGTTGCCTTGCGTTTGATGATGAGTACGCATCGTTCCATGCACACGCGTCGCAGGAGCAGCGTGACTCACTTAAGGCAATTCATGGCCAGCGATTTCTGAAGCATTTTAGGCCCAATCTAACTCATTTTTGATGCTATTGAACCCAAGAATTGAAGGGGAATGAACCAAGTAGACATAGTTTAGTTTTTGTCATGTTTTAGGTTGGAATTCTAGAGAGAAAAGCTCTCTCTTCTCTCTAGAATTAGGTTAGATTAGATTCAAATCTCTTCCTAGATATAGATTTTAATTCTTGTTTTCATCTACTCTTCCTTTTAATTTCTTGTTGCTACATCTTTTCTCTTTTAGTACCTTTTGTTAATTTCTTATTCTAGTCATTTTTATGTTGATGCACTTTTGTTCCATTTGATTTCAATTAATGCAATTTATGTTTTATGTTTGTTTATTATTTAATTGCTTTGTTCTTGTTATTTCCTTGCATTTGGTAGTGTTAGATTTTATATTTCTTGTCATTTTACTATGCTTTTCTTTTATACCTTCCAAGTGTTTGATAAAATGTTTGGTTGGATTTTAGTGTAGATTTTTCTAAACCATACAAAAAAATCTTCTCATCACAGAGTTGTCCAATGAAATTCTAGACATCTCAGATAAGCCATCATAGAACACGCCTATGAGGGACCATTCTGAGAGCATATCAGGAAGGCATCTCTTGATCAGTTGCTTGTATCTTTCCCAAACTTCATAGAGGGATTCACCTTCTCTTTGTCTGAAGGTTTGTACTTTCACTCTAATCTTGCTCATCCTTTGAGAAGGAAAGAACTTAGCCAGAAAAGCATTTTCAAGCTTTTCCCAAGAGTCAAGACTCTCTCTTGGTTAGGCATCCAACCAAAACTTAGCTCTGTCTCTTAAAGCAAAGTGGAAAAGCATAAGCTTATAGACTTCAGGATTAACTCCATTGGTCTTTACAGTATCACAGATCTGTAAGAATTCTGCTAAGAACTGATGTGGATATTCCATTGAAAGTCCATGGAATTTGCATTTCTATTGCAGAAGAGAGACTAACTGAGGCTTAAGCTCAAAATTGTTAGCTCCAATGGTAGGTACAGCAATGCTTCTGCCATAAAAGTCAGAGGTAGGCATGGTGAAGTCACCAAGAACCTTTCTAGGCTCCTCTTATAATTCAGCCATGTCCTCCAATTCTTGTTCAAAATTTTCTGAAAGGTCTCTTCTGGAGTGTTGTGCTATAGCTTGTTGTAAACGCCTCATTAGAGTTTTTTCAGGTTCAGGATCAGGAGTCAAGAGGGGTTATTTATCCCTGTTCCTGGTCATAAATAAGAAGACAAAGAAAGATGGAAAGGAAGAAGGTTCTTTATGCCAATTGGCAAGAAGCTCCTCCTTAAAGTCAGAAGTAGAGGAAGAAGAAGAAGATAAAAATTAAAAATAAAAATAAATAAAATAAGTAGAGAAGAAAATTATCTTGGAAATAATAAATAAGAGTAAATAAAAAGAAGTGAAGATGGAAAGGAAGTCACAAGAAGAGCTTTATGTGCCAATTGGCAAGAAGCTCCAAGTGAGATGTGAGATGAAGAGCAAAGAATTGTAGGCAAAGAGTCAATTAAAGTAGAGTTGAATGAATAGAGATGAGAAGAGAAGAAGTATAAATAGAAAAAATAAATTAAAATATTTTTATTTTTATTTTATTAATTAATTAATTTTTTGAAAATTAAGTTAATTTAATTTAAAAAGATTTGAATTTTAATTGTTGAATTTTCAAAAATAGAAGAGAGAAAAGAGAGAGAAGTTTTCGAAGATTTGGAAGAGAAGAGAATTAGTTAGGTAGTTTTGAAAAAGAAGAGAGAGAGAAGAAGATATTATTTTCAAAAATTAAGGAGGGAAGAGTTAGTTAGGAGGTTTTGAAAAAGATGAGAGAGAAAAAGAGAGATATTTTCGAAAATTAAGGAAGAGGAGAGTTAGTTAGGAGGTTTTGAAAAATAAGAGAGAGAAGCTAAGAAGTAGTTTTCAAAAATTTGAGAAGAGAGAGTTAGTTAGGTGGTTTTGAAAAAGATGAGAGAGAAGATAAGATAGTAATTAATAAAAGATAAAAAATAAAAATAAAAATAAAAGGTAAGATAAGAAAAAATTTTTAATTAAGATAAAATAGAAGATAAGATAAGATTTTAAAATTGAAAAATATAAGATTTAAAAATTAGAAGTTAGAAAAGATAAGATAAGAAACAAAAAAGATAAGATTAGTAAATTGATTTTGAAAAAGATTTAATTTTTTAAAAATTTGAAATTTGAAAAAGATAAGATGAGATTTTTGAATTTTGAAAAAGATATGAAATGATTTTGAAAAAGATAAGATTTTTTTTTGAAAAAGATATGATTTTTACTTTTGAAAATTTTGATTTTTGAAAACTTGACAACTAACATAAGAAAAGATTTTAAAATCAAAATCTGAATTTTTTTTGTTAATTTTCGAAAATTAAGGTGAAAATTAGTTATAAAAGATATTTTTTATTTTTTTTTAAATTTATGATGAAAGATAAAAACACAAAAATGACACAAGACTTAAAATTTTTAGATCTTGCACCCTTGCTTTTTCAAAAATTTTGGAGGGAATTACCAAGGGACACCAAACGTAAAAAATTTAAGATCAAAATACATGCAAGACTCAAGAACACCTTGAAGACTCACAAGAACACAAAGAACAAAATTTAAAGACTCAAAGAACTCAAGAACACAAAAAAAGGACAGAAAACTTAAAATTTGTTTGTAAACCAAGACCAAATTTTCGAAAATTGCAAGAAGAATAAAAATAAAACACCAAACTTAAAGACTTGACACAAGATTAAACTAAGAAAAATTATTTTTGAGAAATTTTAGAAAGAAAGATCCAAAGGAGCAACTATTCCCAAGAACATAGACACATTCAAAAAATGCAAGCATTAAACAAAGAAAAGAAAATAAAAATTAAAGACTCAAAGACTCAAACCAAGAACACAAAAATTAAACAAAGAAAAGAAATATATTTTTGAAAAAGTTTTTAGAGTTTTTTTAAAAAATAAGAAGAAGAAAACAAAAAATTAAAGAACTGAAAAATAAAAATTACCTGATCTAGCGAGCAAGACAATCTGGCAGTTTGTCCAAACTCAACAATCCCCGGCAACGGCGCCAAAAACTTGGTACGCATGTACGCAAAACCAACACTATTTCGTACAACAGCAGTAGTACCAGGGATAAACCACTAATTTATGGTTTATTTTGTGCTGATTTGAGTGGCTTTTACCAAGTCTTTACACACTTATTCATATGATTTGCATGATTTTACAATTCCTTCCTAGTTTTGTTCTATGATTGAAAACTCGCTTCCTAAAACTTTACTTTGTGTATTTTAATTCCCCTTTATACCATTCATTGTCGGGATCCGTGTGTTAAGTGTTTCAGGCTTTATAGGGCAGGAATGGCTTAGAGGATGGAGAGGAAGCTTGCGAAAAATGGAAGGAACATAAGAAACTAAGGAGATAACCAGCGAGCATCGACGCGCACGCATGGCTCACGCGTGCGTGCGATTTGGAGAAATTTACAGCGACGCGTGCGTGTACCTGACGCGTACGCGTGGATTGGAGTTTACACGGAGATGCGTGCGCGTGCCTGACGCGTACAGGTGACAAGCGATGATGACCAGCGACATGAACACGTGACTGACGCGTAGCGTGACTTGCGCGATTTGCAGAAGTTGCAGAAAATGCTGGAGGCGATTTCTGGGCTATTTTTGACCCAGTTCTCGGCCCAGAAAACACAGATTAGAGGCTATAAAGTGGAGGAATAAGGGGACACTTCTCATTATTCAGCAATTCACAACAATTTTAGGTTTTAGATGTAGTTTCTAGAGAGAGAGAGGCTCTCTCCTCTCTCTAGGTTTTAGGATTTCTCTTAGTTTTAGGTTTATTTCTTCTCAATTCTAGGTTCAATGTTCCTTTAATTTAATTTCTCTTCTACTTTTATTTGTTCTAGCTTTCAAGTTTATTTATTTCCCTTATTGATTACTTTATGTTGCTATTTGGTTTGTGAATTCTCATGTTTGATTTGATTTTCTATTTAATGCAATTTGAGGTATTTCATATTTATAATTTCAATTTAGCTTTTTACATTCTTGTCTTGAATTGATTAATTGGAGACGCTTGAGTTATCAAACTCCTTTGTCGATTGATAACTGAGAGTTGCTAATTGACTTGAATCCCACTAACTCTATTCTTTCCTTGGGAGTTGGCTAAGACTTGAGGATTCATATTGATTCATCCACTTGACCTTCCTTCATAGTTAGAGGATAACCAAGTAGGAGCAATGAACAATTCTCATCACAATTGATAAGGATAACTAGGATAGGACGTCCAATTTGCATATACCTTGCCAAGAGTTTTCATAGTTATTAATTTAATTTCTTGCAATTTACTTTTATTGTTCCTTATCCAAAAACCCAAAAAGATACAATCTCATAACCAATAATAACTACACCTCCTTGCAATTCCTTGAGAGATGACCCGAGGTTTAAACACTTCGGTTTATTTTTATTGGGTTTGCTTTAGTGACAAACAAGTTTTTGTACGAAAGGATTCTTTGTTGGTTTAGAAACTATACCTTCAACGAGAATTTATTTGCAAAATTCTTTACCAACAGAAAATCTGTTCGTCAAAATGGCGCCGTTGCCGGGGAATTGCAAATGTGTGCCTTATTATTGTTTTTGTAAATATTTTCTTTTTGCTTGTTTGCTAGTTTTTGTTAGTTTAAGAATTAGTTGCTTATTTTTACTAGTTTTTGTTTTATTTTCTTTAGCTACTATGAACTCTCACCCCTTTGGCTATTAGTTTGGTCACAACTATGTTGCAGGAAGAGGAGACTATAATGAGAACATGCATCGAGGTCGGAACAATCAGAGATGGGAGGAGCCACAAGGATTTGATAAACCCTCTTGGCAACAACCTCCTCCAACTTACTATGAGTAAGAGCCATAACAAGGTGCATACCAAGACAATGGATATGGTGGACCCCCTTGTAGTTACCAACAAGCTCCACCATATGCCTATGACCACCCTCCTCAACATAGCATTGAACCACCATACTCACAAGCCCCTTTCCACCATTCACCTCCATATGACCCTAATCCTTACCCACCATACCAAGAGCCTTACGAACCATATTTCCAAGAACTACCACCTCAATATACACCATCTCCATATCCTTATCAAGATGAACCACCTTCCTATCATGAGCCCTTTCTCCCAACAAATGAACCCTCCTATCCACCCCAGCCTTAGTTGGATAACAACACACTTATCTCTAATCTCATTGGTCTCACCTCTAAACTCCAAAATCTTATATCCCGTAGGAACCAACCCTCCACCCCCAATATTCAACTCTCAAGCTTTAGTGCACCACCGCCCTCCATGGAAGAGCACCCACATCCAGCAATCCAAGAGCAACACGATCCCAATTATGCTAGTGACATGGAACAAGAGAGAAGGGATCGTCCTAGGGACGAAATGGATCGGTTTCACAAATTCATACTTCACAAGAAGCTAGAGGAGGCCCTAAAGGTGATGGTAGAAGAGACCCTTGTGGAAAGTTGTCATGAAGGGGAAGACATCAAGGAGGAGTCTGATTTTGTACTAGAGCAAGTGGAGAAAGCCAAAATTATCATAGAAGAGGAAGTGATTGAAGACTTGGGAGATGTGAAACCTCCATGGGAAAGTCCAGTTATAGAGCCTCCTTCCAAGGTGTTTGATGTTGATGTTGAGGAGGGTGTACAACCTCCAAGGCATATCATGGTTGAAGACTTTGAAGAGGTTGATCAAGAGATAGAGATTAAAGAAGAAGAGGCACAACCTCCCATGCCCTTGGTAAGTAATGAAGAAGATATTGAATTGGAAGAAAGCTAACAAGAGGAAGAGGTTGAAATTGAAGAAGCTTGCAAAGAGGTGGAAGTTGTCAAGGAAGAGCTCAAGGGAGTGGAGCTGGAAATCACCTTGCGAAAGTTGTTGGAGACCTCTCCCGCAAAGCCATCACCATCCATTCCTTCATTTAAGTGGGTAAATATCTCATCTCTAAGCTTAATTAGCCCACTTGAATATGCTTTGCTTGAGACGGATGGGTAACTTAGAGCTCTTTGTGGCTATAAGAGTAAGAGGGAGATTGTTAGTGGTAAGAGTTGTCATGCAAGGTTCAATACGATTCCATGCTCCAAGTTGAAGTGCAAGGATTGGTGTAAAGCTCGATGAAGTTGTTTGGATGTCTCAGTGAGAATTCAGATTGCCTGCCACCCCGTTGGAACAATAATGATCAACAAGAAGACGGGTGCAAAGGCAAGGTTTGGGACCCCGGAATTCATTCTACCAATCAACACTCCTGGGGCCTTGTCACTTGCTTTAACTTGCTTGAAGGCTTTATGTGCCTAGTTTGGGATCCCGGAGGCTGCTGGAATTACAAGCATTGGTGGGGATTCCTGGATGAGTTCAAGCACAAGACACCATAACAAGGGGCTCAGCAAATGTCCAACTTAAGGACTTTAACTAAAAGTGCTAGGCGGGAGACAACCCACCATGGTATGATCTTTCATTTTATTCTTAGTTTTATTTTATTTTGTTTTTTTATTAGTGTTCATTCATAATGTTTGCATAATCATCTGCATTCTGCATTTTGCATTCTGTATAAAAAAAGAGGGAATCGACGCGCAAGCGTCTATGACACGCACGCGTCGTATGTGTATGCGCAAATAGGCAAAGAGTTCTGCTGGAACGACGCGGGAGGCGTGCCTGGCACACAGCCAACCCACGCGTACGCGTGCTGCACGTGTACACGTCCTCTGCATTTTTGCCAATCCACGCATAAGCGTCCCTGACGCGTACGTGTGGGATTGCAAATCAGCGTAAACAGGTGCTTGAACAGAGAGTTATGATGCCATGGTGCTGGAGCCGCGTGGGTTATCATGCGTACGCATCTCTGACGCGTGCGCGTCTTTTCGCTTTCAGACCACCCATGCGTGCGTGTGCCAGATGCATACACGTCGCATGGCTAGTACAGTTTTCACACGCACGGGTGCCCTGCTCACGCGCATCGCGTCCCGTTTTTAATTTCCTTCCCTTCTCTTCTATATTTTCTTCTTTCTTCTTTCTTTCTTACTTACTTCTTCTTCCTTTCTTTAACTTCTCATTCTTATTCTCTTCTTTCTATTTTAATTAATTTATTTGCATATTTTTTATTCATTGCATTTTAACTTTGTGCATGTTTATATTTTCTTTTCTAAATTCATTATGTTTTCATTGGTGCTCAATGTTCTGATTCAACTGCTATATCTTTTCTGGTATTATTTTGGTGCTTAGTGACTTGTTATACACTGTTGGGTAATATTACTTAAATCAATGCCAATCTTTTATGATACTTGTATTCCTTTTGCATTGACATGAACTTGCACTGTCTTTCATTACCCATACTCTTCCCCTTTGTTGCATTTTTGCACTATTGATATGCCATTTGCTTCTATTGCTTTCTCACGTACATGTTGTAGCTACCATGTAATTGAGACCCTCATTATTTGGCATTAACCCAACCATATTTTATTTATTTTCTATCTTTGTCTTTGGGTTACTTTTCTTCACTTTTCTCTTCTTTCAGGATGGCCATATAGAAAGGAAACAGAAAACTTTTACCTGGGGCAACAGACAAGTCCTTCTGCACAGCCTTTGGAGAAAAGCATCAGTTAGAGCAGCCCGTCCACTTGCACATCTTAGCATGCACCGCGGATGGTGCAATCTTTAAGTGTGGGGAGGTCGATACCGACTTTCTTGGGTTATTTATTTTCTCCTCAACACCAATGTTTTATTTTCTTTCTTAGATCATTGGTGCATTTGCATGTTTGATTATATGATTGTTTGATTTTGTGCATATTTTACCACTACTTGGTTGAAGTAATAATTTATTTTTCAAGAAGCCTTTATAGCATTTTACTAATTTAAATTAAAACCTTTTTGTTAAACTTGTTTCAGGATTGTAATTTGGAACATAAATTATAGCTAAGAACACACAACCCGTGAGATTTGAGCTTAATTACATGGTTACATTATTTAAACATAATATTTTATTCTTGTGTGTTTTCTTCTCTATAATTGTGATCTATAGTTTGTTCCACTCTATATGTCCAATGTTTAGTGTATTTATATGCATGCATATGATTGAGGCCATCATTTGTTATTAACTCACTTATCCCAAATAGCCGACCCTTTCAATTACCTTTTTTAGCCACCTTGAGCCTTTTAATCCCCATTTGTTCTGTATTTTACCACATCACTAGCCTTAAGTAGAAAAGCAAGTAATCACCCCAATTGAATCTTTGGTTAGTTTAAGATAGAGATTGTGTGTCAATTAAGTGTGAGGAACTGTGGAAACCTGGGTTGATGAAAGTGTATAGTGTTACTTTGATAAAATATTAGGAATTTAGGTACCTACTCATGTGAGACCAGAAATATTAAAAATTCATGTGCATTGATATGATATGTTTACTTTTATATCTTTAATAAAAAAAACCCAAAAATATTCAATTAAATAAATAAATAAGGGGACAAAATTACCTCAATGTTAAGCTAATGAAAGATCAATGCATATATGATAAAATTAAAAAAAAAATTTGGTACATGAATATGTGATACAAAAGTGGGAATTATGGGTAGCTAGGCATAAATTTAGAAATACATAGAGAGTGTGTGTGTTAGGTGAGAACTTAGGTTAATCAAGGATTCATATTATAGCTCACTTGGCCATACATATATCCTCACCCTTACCTTAGCCCCATTACAACCCTGAAAAGACCTCATGATGTTTGCATTGGTATACTAAATATTTGTTGATTGGTTAGATGAAGAACAAAGTTTAAAAAGCCTGATTAGAAAAGAGTATAGTAATTAACCTTAGACACTTGAGAGATTAGAGTGCATATACACTACCAGTGAAGGTTCAATGCTTGATTCTATGTTCCCTGCTTTCATAAGCTACCTTCTTACAAGTTTACTTGTCTTTTATTGTATGATTTGAATTAGTGAAGTCTGATTTATGTTTGTCTTGGATAACTTATTTATTTTTAACCAAGTGGACAGAAGCATCTTAACATATAGTTGCATTCATATACATAGGTTGCATTGCATTGCATGAGTCCTACTTCTCCCTATTCATTCTTTTTGTCTCCTAGAGCTTAGCATGACGACATGCTAATGTTTAAGTGTGGGGATTTTGATAAACCACTATTTTATGGTTTATCTTGTGCTGATTTGAGTGGCTTTTATCAAGTCTTTACACACTTATTCATATGATTTGCATGATTTCACAATTCCTTCCTAGTTTTGTTATATGATTGAAAACTTGCTTCCTAAACCTTTACTTTGTGTATTTTAATTCTCCTTTATACCATTCGATGCCGTGATCCGTGTGTTATGTGTTCCAGGCTTTAAAGGGCAAGAATGGCTTCGAGGATGGAGAGGATGCTTGCAAAAAATGGAAGGAACACAAGAAACTAAAGAGATAACCGCGAGCGTTGACGGGCACGCATAACTCACGCGTGCGCGCAATTTGGAGAAATCTACAGCGACGCGTGTGCATACCTGACGTGTACACGTGGATTAGAGTTTGCACGGAGACAAGTGCGCGTGCCTGACGCGTACACGTGACACGCGAAGATGACCAGCGACGCGTACGCGTGATATGCGTGATCTGCAGAAGTTGCAGAAAATGCTGGGGGCAATTTCTGGGCTGTTTTTGACCCAGTTCTCAGCCCAGAAAACACATATTAGAGGCTACAGAGTGGAGGAATGAGGAGAAACTTCTCATTATTCAGCAATTCACAAGAATTTTAGGTTTTAGATGTAGTTTCTAGAGAGAGAGGCTCTCTCCTCTCTCTAGGTTTTAGGATTTCTCTTAGTTTTAGGTTTATTTATTCTCAATTCCAAGTTCAATGTTCCTTTAATTTAATTTCTCTTCTACTTTTATTTGTTCTAGCTTTCCAGTTTATTTATTTCCCTTATTGATTACTTTATGTTGCAATTTGGTTTATGAATGCTCATGTTCAGTTTGATTTTCTATTTAATATAATTTGAGGTATTTCATATTTATAATTTCAATTTAGCATTTTACATTCTTGGCTTGAATTGATTAATTGGAGACGCTTGAGTTATCAAACTCCTTTGTTGATAGATAACTAAGAGTTGCTAATTGACTTGAATCTCACTAACTCTAGTCTTTCCTTGGGAGTTGGCTAAGACTTGAGGATTCATATTGATTCATCCACTTGACCTTCCTTCATAGTTAGAGGATAACCAAGTGGAAGCAATGAACAATTCTCATCACAATTGATAAGGATAACTAGGATAGGACGTCCAATTTTTATATACCTTGCCAAGAGTTTTCTTAGTTATTAATTTAATTTCTTGCAATTTACTTTTCTTGTTCCTTATCCAAAAACCCAAAAAGATACAATCTCATAACCAATAATAACTACACCTCCCTGCAATTTCTTGAGAGACGACCCGAGGTTTAAATACTTCGGTTTATTTTTATTGGGTTTGCTTTAGTGACAAACAAGTTTTTGTACGAAAGGATTCCTTGTTGGTTTAGAAACTATACCTTCAACGAGAATTTATTTGCAAAATTCTTTACCGAAAGAAAATCCGTTTGTCAACCAGCAAGTGCACTGGGTCGTCCAAGTAAAACCTGAGCGAGTCAGGGTCGATCCCACTAGGATTGTGGCTTGAAGCAAGCTATGGTTGTCTTGCAGGTCTTAGTCAGGCAAAATTAGAAGGTGTTATATAAATTAGCTATTAAGAAGTTAGCTATTAGGAATTATATGCTGGGAATTGAAATACTTATAGGATTAGATTGAGAGTTGGAGTTGCTTTGTCTTTCTAAAGTAACTCTGGTACTACTGTCTTCCTTGCTTATGAATGATCATCTTCTATGGCAGTATATAAGTGATCAAAGCCATGCCAATGGTCCTTGATCTCCTCTGCTACAGAATGAACGCCATTTCCCGTGGTCATTCAATATGACGGAGGGTGAAGCTCTTAGCAAATCGTTCTCTTGGCAATCCTACTCAAAGCGCCATAGACAAGGTCGAATCTTCCAGATCAGAGAACGCTGTTTCTATGGATTCTAGCCTATACCACGGAGACCCTATTGTCCCTGGAGATCAGCTAAACTCGTGTCTCGAGAAGTCCCCAACGAAATCGTGGATTAATAGTCTGAGAGATGTATAAATATAACTGTTGGTTCGTGCTTTCTGGCCAAGTATGCACACGAACCCAAGTAGACGCATGTGTTTGTCAGGCACATTCATCTTAATGTGATGAACAGAGCCAATTTATCAGATCATCCTATTCACCACGATGAAGATCGGAATATGCATCTTAGAGATAGATCAGAGACGAATCGAAGAAAAAGAAATAGTACTTTTATTAATTCATAGGACTCAGCAGGGCTCCTCCTCTCAACCTAGGATGTTTAGAAACTCATACTTAAAATAAAATACAGAGTAAAAATGTGAATGATGCTCTCCTGAATTGGAGAGTCTGTAAAAAGTGTTTCTATCTGTTTGAATTACATGAATAATATCCCTTAAATACTAAACAGATGACTAATAAGGGTAAAACAGTCTATTTATTGCTAAAATCCACTTCTGAGGCCCACTTGGTAAGTGTTTGGGCTGAGCTTTAATGAGATCCATGTGCTATGAGGCTCCTTGGGCATGGAATTCCAGCTAGGGGGTCGTCTCTGGGCCTTTGGACGCTGGGCTTTGCTCTTTAGGCGCTGGATGCCTGGAAGGGGGCAGGAAGCTGGCGTTGGATGCCAGTTTTAGGCCTTCTAATCGGAATCAAAGTTGGACAATTATATATTGCTGGAAAACTCTAGAAGTCAGCTTTCTCTATCTCTGAATTAGACTTCTGCTCCAGCTCCTCAATTTCAGCCAGAAAATACCTGAAATTTCCTAAAAACACATAAACTTAGAGTAGAATCCAATATCTATCATAGTTTAGGATTTTGTGCAACCTCTTGAAGATAATCTGCACTATCTATCATAGTTTACTCAATCTCGGTAAACCTAGATTTCTAGCTTACTATTTAAACAACTTTTAGAGGATTATTTTGTATCTCATGACATTTTGGATCTGAACTTTGTACTCCTTGACGGCATGAGTCTCTAAACTCCATTGTTGGGGGTGAAGAGCTCTGCTGTGTCTCGATGAATTAATACAATTATTTATGTTTTCCATTCAAACACGCTTGTTTCTTTCTAAGATATTTATTCGCACTTCAATATGATGAATGTGATGATCCGTGACACTCATCACCATTCTCAACCTATGAACGCGTGCCTGACAACCACCTCCGTTCTACATTAGATTGAATAAGTATCTCTTGGATTCCTTAATCAGAATCTTCGTGGTATAAGCTAGAATCCACAGGCAGCATTCTTGAGAATCAGGAAAGTCTAAACCTTGTCTGTGGTATTCTGAGTAGGATTCAGGGATTGAATGACTGTGACGAGCTTCAAACTCACAAAGGTTGGGCGTAGTGACAGACGCAAAAGGATCAACGGATCCTATTCCAGCATGAGTGAGAACCGACAGATGATTAGCCGGGCGGTGACAGTGCACCTGGACCATTTTCACTAAGAGGACGGATGGTAGCCATTGACAACAGTGATCCACCAACATACAGCTTGCCATAGGAGGAACCTTGCGTGCGTGAAGAAGAAGACAGGGGGAAAGCAGAGATTCAGAAGACAAAGCATCTCCAAAACTCCAACATATTCTCCATTATTGCAGAACAAGTATTTATTTCATGCTCTTTTATTTTTCGCAATTCAAACTGATAAATATAATTGATATCCTGACTAAGAGTTACAAGATAACCATAGATTGCTTCAAGCCAGCAATCTCTGTGGGATTCGACCCTTACTCACGTAAGGTATTACTTGGACGATCTAGTGCACTTGCTGGTTAGTGGTATGAGTTGTGAAAAGTGTGATTCACAATTCGTGCACCATGTTTTTGGCGCCGTTGCCGAGGATTGTTTGAGTTTGAACAACTCACGGTGAATCTTCTTGCTTAGATTAGGATGTTTTTGTCTTTTGTGTCAGAGTCTTTTATTTTCTTTTCGATAATTTTTCAAAAATATTTTTTTTTCTTTATTGATTTTTTGTTTTTCCGTGAGTTTAGTGTCATGTTTTAAGTTTGGTGTCAATTGTATATTTTTATTTTCTTTTACATTTTCGAATTTGTGTTCATTGTTCTTTCTTAATCTTCAAGTTGTTCTTGTTTATTTTCCTGGTTTGATCTTTAGTTTTTCTTGTTTTGTGATTTTTCTTGTTTTTCTTGTGCATTTTCGAATTATTAGTATCCAAAAAAAATTTTTTTAAAAATAAAATATTTTTATACATTAAATACCTTTGTTAAAACACTTTAAATTTATAGCTCAATTAGCTAAAGCGTTGTGCTTATGTTCTTAGTAATTGGCTATCTCCTTTTTAAAAACTTTTTCAAAAATAATTTTTCTTTGATTAAATCTTGTGCCAAACTTTAAGTTTGGTGTTTTCTTGTTAACTTTGCTTTAGTTTCAAAAATTTTATTGTGATTTTCTAAAAATTTTAAGTTTGGTGTTCTTTCCTCATGTTCTTGTTGTTCTTGTGAGTCTTCAAGGTGTTCTTGAGTTTTCCTTGTGTCTTGATCTTAAAATTTTTAATTTTGGTGTTCCTTGGTGTTTCCCTCCAAAATTTTCGAAAATAAGGAACATTAGATCTAAAAATTTTAAGTTGTGTGTCTTTTGTGTGTTTTTCTCTTTCATCATAAAATTCAAAAATAAAAAAATATCTTTTCTCTCTATTTTAAAGTGAATTTTCGAAAATTGCTTTTAAAATTCAGATTTCTATTTCAAAATTTAAAATCTCTTTCAAAAATCATATCCAAAGTTTTTCAAATCTTCTTAATTAAGTAATTATTTTAGTTTTAATTTTTTTATTCTTAATTTTCAAAATCTATATTTAATTTCTAGTTATTTTATTTCATTTTTTTTCTTTCGTTCTCATTTTATAAAATAAAAATAAAAATATATTTTAATTGCAATTCACATCAATTCCCTTTTCTCCATCATGGACCTAAGTGGAAATGAGCAGTCCAGAAGGACTCTGGGTCATATGCTAACCCCACTACTACTTCATATGGGAGCAGTATCTGTATACCCTCCATTGGAGTTAGTAGCTTTGAGTTGAATCCTCAGCTCATTATCATGGTGCAGCAAAGTTGCCAGTATTCCGGTCTTCCACAGGAAGAACCTACAGAGTTTCTGGCACAATTTTTACAAATTGCTGACATAGTACATGATAAGGAAGTAGATCAGGATGTCTACAGATTATTACTGTTTCCATTTGCTGTAAAAGACCAAGCTAAGAGGTGGTTAAATAACCAACCTAAGGCTAGCATAAGGACATGGAAACAACTGTCAGAAAAATTCCTGAATCAATACTTCCCTCCAAAATGGATGACACAGCTAAGGTTGGACATCCAAGACTTTAAACAAGGAGATAATAAATCTCTTTATGATGCCTGGGAGAGATATAGGGAGATGCTAAGAAAATGCCCCTCTGAAATATTTTCAGAATGGGTGCAGTTAGACATCTTCTATTATGGGCTTACAGAGAAAGCTCAAATTTCTCTAGATCACTCAGCTGGTGGATCTATACACATGAGAAAGACAATTGAAGAGGCTCAAGAGCTTATTGATACAGTTGCCAGAAATTAGCATCTGTACCTAAGCAGTGAATCTTCCATGAAAGAAGAAGCTAAAACAGTAACTGTTGAACTCAGTCCTGCAGAACAAATTACTGAATTCAATCAGCAATTAGACTTTCTAACAAAACAGCTGGTCGAATTCAAGGAGATACTACAAGACACAAGAATAGCTAATCTGAATATGGAAGTACAGTTGAAGCAAACAGAACAGCAGTTATCAAAACAAATAACGGAAGAGTGCCAAACAATTCAATTAAAAAGTGGGAAAATATTAAATACCTCACTTCAAGGCAGCAGGAAGCCAAGAAATGAACAACCTGCTATCCAAAATCCCTCTGAGGACAGTAAGAGCCCAGAGAGGAATAACTCTGGCATTCAAACGCCAGAAAGAGGCAAGGATTTACGTCAAACGCCCAATGGAAGCTCAGTTCTGGCGTTCAAACGCCAGGAACAAGTAAGGAGTTGGCGTCCAACGCCACTCCAGCTTCTAACCCTGGCATTCAAATGCCAGTGAGGGATCAGACACACATAAGTGCTGATAACAACCCCTCTAAAAAGGCTTCTCCAACCACCTCTGTAGGAAATAAACCTGCAGCAACTAAGGTTGAGGAATATAAAGCCAAGATACCTTATCCTCAAAAACTCCGCCAAGAGGAGCAGGATAAGCAATTTGCTCGCTTTGCAGATTATCTCAAGACTCTTGAAATAAAGATTCCGTTTGGAGAGGCACTTGAGCAAATACCTTCTTATGCCAAGTTCATGAAAGAGATCTTGAGTCATAAGAAGTATTGGAGAGAAACTGAAAGATTTCTCCTCACTGAAGAATGCAGTGCAGTCATTCTGAAAAGCTTTCCAAAAAACCTTAAAGATCCCGGAATCTTTCTAATACCATGCATATTAGAGGGTAATTGCACCAAGACAGCTTTATGTGATCTTGGGGCAAGCATCAACCTAATACCTGCATCCACTATCAGAAAGCTTGGTTTAACTGAAGAAGTTAAACCAACCCGGATATGTCTCCAACTTGCTGATGGCTCTATTAAATACCCATCAGGCGTGATTGAGGACATGATTGTCAGGGTTGGGCCATTCGCCTTTCCCACTGACTTTGTAGTGCTAGAAATGGAGGAGCACAAAAGTGCTACTCTCATTCTAGGAAGACCTTTCCTAGCAACTGGACGAACTCTCATTGACGTCCGAAAGGGGAAATAACCCTGAGAGTCAATGAGGATGAGTTTAAGTTGAATGCTGTCAAAGCCATGCAGCATCCAGACACACCAAAATACTGCATGAAAGTTGATCTCATTGACTCTTTGGTAGAGGAGGTCAACATGGCTGAGAATCTCGAATCAGAGCTGGAAGACATCTTTAAAGATGTTCAGCCTAATTTGGAAGGTTCAGAGAAATTAAAAGAGCCTCTGAGACTTCCTCAGGAAGAGGAGAAACCTCCTAAACCCAAGCTCAAGCCATTACCACCATCCCTGAAATATGCTTTTCTGGGAGAAGGTGACACTTTTCTAGTGATCATAAGCTCTGCTTTAAATCCACTGGAAGAGGAAGCACTAATTCAAGTGCTAAGGATACACAAGACAGCTTTTGGGTGGTCCATAAGTGACCTTAAGGGCATAAGACCAGCTAGATGCATGCACAAAATCCTATTAGAGGATGATGCTAAGCTAGTGGTTCAACCACAGAGGCGGCTAAATCCAGTCATGAAGGAAGTGGTGCAGAAAGAGGTCACCAAATTACTGGAGGCTGGGATTATTTATCCTATTTTTGATAGCCCCTGGGTGAGCCCTGTTCAAGTTGTTCCCAAGAAGGGAGGCATGACAGTGGTTCATAATAAAAAAAATGAACTGGCTCCTACAAGAACAGTTATAGGGTGGCGCATGTGTATTGACTACAGAAGGCTCAACACAGCCACCAGAAAGGATCATTTTCCTTTACCATTCATAGACCAGATGCTAGAAAGACTAGCAGGTCATGAATATTACTGCTTTTTGGATGGCTATTCAGGTTATAACCAAATTGCAGTAGATCCTCAGGACTAAGAGAAAACAACATTCACATGTCCTTCTGGAGTATTTGCTTACAGAAAAATGCCTTTTGGTATGTGTAATGCACCTGCAACCTATCAGAGGTGCATGCTCTCTATCTTCTCTGATATGGTAGAGAAATTTCTGGAAGTCTTCATGGATGACTTTTCTGTATTTGGAGACTCATTCAGCTCCTGCCTTGACCATTTAGCACTTGTTCTGAAAAGATGCCAGGAGACCAACCTAGTTTTAAACTGGGAAAAATGTCACTTTATGGTGACTGAAGGAATTGTCCTTGGACATCAAATTTCAAACAAGGGGATAGAGGTGGATCAAGCTAAAGTGGAAGTAATTGAAAAATTACCACAACCTGCTAATGTTAAGGCAATCAGAAGCTTTCTAGGGCATGCAGGATTCTACAGGAGGTTTATAAAGGATTTTTCAAAAATTGCAAAACCCCTGAGCAATCTGCTAGCTGCTGACACGACATTTGTGTTTGACACAGAGTGTCTGCAAGCGTTTGAGACTCTGAAAGCTAAGCTGGTCACAGCACCAGTTATTTCTGCACCAGACTGGACATTACCATTTGAACTAATGTGTGATGCCAATGACCATGCCATTGGTGCAGTACTGGGGCTGAGGCATTACAAGCTTCTGCATGTCATTTATTATGCTAGCCGTGTTTTAAATGATGCCCAGAAAAATTACACAACCACAGAAAAAGAATTGCTTGCAGTAGTTTATGCCATTGACAAGTTTAGATCATACTTAGTAGGATCAAAAGTGATTGTGTACACTGACCATGCTACTCTTAAATATCTACTCCCAAAGCAGGATTCAAAACCCAGGCTCATAAGATGGGTGTTGCTTCTGCAAGAGTTTGATATAGAAATAAAAGACAGAAAAGGGATAGAGAACCAAGTGGCTGATCATCTGTCCCGGATAGAACCAGTAGAAGGGGAGTTTCCCCCCTCTATTGAGATCTCTGAGACCTTTCCGGATGAGCATTTGTTTGCCATTCAGGAAATACCATGGTTTGCAGATATTGCAAACTATAAAGCTGCAAGGTTCATACCCAAGGAGTACAGCAGGCAGCAAAAGAAAAAATTAATTACTGATGCAAAGTACTACTTGTGGGATGAACCCTATCTCTTTAAGAGATGTGCAGACGGAGTAATCCGTAGGTGTGTGCCTAGAGAAGAAGCACAGAGGATCTTATGGCATTACCATGGATCACAATATGGAGGCCATTTCGGAGGTGAGCGAATAGCCACCAAGGTCCTCCAATGTGGCTTCTACTGGCCTACACTCTATAGGGATTCCCGAGAGTTTGTACGTAACTGTGACAGTTGCCAAAGAGCTGGTAATCTGCCTCATGGTTATGCCATGCCTCAACAGGGAATCTTGGAGATTGAGTTGTTTGATGTATGGGAAATTGACTTCATGGGACCTTTTCCACCATCATACTCAAACACTTATATTCTGGTGGCAGTCGACTATGTATCAAAATGGGTAGAGGCCGTTGCCACACCCACCAATGATACTAAAACAGTGCTGAAGCTCCTCCAGAAACATATCTTCAGCAGGTTTGGTGTCCCTAGAGTACTAATCAGTGATGGGGGCACTCACTTCTACAACAAACAGCTTCACTCTGCCATGGTCCGGTATGGGATTCACCACAAGGTGGCGACTCCATATCATCCACAGACAAATGGGCAAGCTGAAGTTTCTAACAGAGAACTAAAAAGAATCCTGGAACGGACTGTAAGTACCCGTAGAAAGGATTGGGCAAGAAGCTTGGATGATGCTCTGTGGGCTTACAGAACAGCATTCAAGACTCCAATAGGGACCTCTCCATACCAACTTGTGTATGGTAAGGCCTGTCATCTGCCCGTGGAACTGAAACATAAGGCCTACTGGGCAACCAGATTCCTAAACTTTGATGCCAAATTAGCTGGTGAAAAAAGATTGCTCCAACTGAATGAGCTAGAGGAATTCAGACTCACTGCTTTCGAAAATACCAAGCTTTATAAAGAGAAATAAAAAAGGTGGCATGATAGAAAGCTGTCATTTAGAGTCTTTGAACCAGGACAAAAGGTTCTGTTGTTTAACTCTAGGCTCAGGCTATTCCCCGAGAAAACTGAAATCCTGGTGGAGGGGACCATATGTGATTACAAGTGTATCACCATATGGTTATGTGGAGCTTCAAGACATTGATTCTGATAAGAAGTTCATTGTTAATGGACAGAGAATCAAGCACTATCTTGAAGGCAATGTTGAGAAAGAGTGCTCAAGGCTGAGGCTAGATTAAAAGCTCAGTAAGGTCCAGCTAAAGACAATAAAGAAGTGCTTGCTGGGAGGCAACCCAGCCATTAGCAAAACTTTTTCTGTTATTTTATTTTATTTTATTCCTCATTTTATTTATATGAGCTTAATATTAACAAGGTAAAGAATCAATTGCATAAGTCCACAGGGTTATAGAAGAATTCAGAGAACAAAACAGGAAAAAGGAGCTTACTGGCGCTTCAGAGAACAAAACAGGAAAAAGGAGCTTACTGGCAAGAAAACGCCAGTAAGAAACACAACTGGGCGTTAAACGCCCAAAAGGAGCATCTACTGGCGTTTAACGCCAGTAAAGATAGCCATCTGGGTGTTAAACGCCAGAAAGAAGCAACTTCTGGGCATTTAACGCCAGATTTACAGCATCCTGGGCGTTCAGAAAAATGCCCAGTGACAAAGGGGTTTCTGGCGTTTAACGCGAGCTAGAAGCAACAGCTGGGCGTTAAACGCCCAAACCAAGCAGCAACTGGGCGTTAATCACCCAAAACATGCAGCAGTTGGGCGTTTAACGCCAGGATTATGGGGAGTAGGCAATTTCGTTTTCAATTCAAATTTTTTTCATTTTTTATGTTTCAATTCATGATTTCTTTCACAAACATGTTACAAATCCTAATTTTTCAAATCCTTTTTCAAAAGATAGCAAATGTATCTTAATTCATAAACCCTTTTTCTTAATCCCCTTCAAATTATTTTCAAATCCTTTTCAAAATAAATCTATCTCTTTTCCTTCTCAAATCTTTTCAACTCATCAATATCTTTTTCAAATCTTCACATCATCTTTTTCAAAATTCAGATTTATCTTTTTCAAATATCTTTCATATCTTCTCAGTTTTAAATCACATCTTTTACTATCATACTTATCTTTTCCAAATCAGTTTTTCTATCATATCTTTTTCAAATAATTTTTGAAACCCACCCCCCTTCCCTTTAATTATTGGTTCGGCCTCTCCCCCTCTCCTCCACAAGTTGCGCTTGGCTCTCCCTCTTTTCCTCTCCTTTGCTTTCTTTTGCTTGAGGACAAGCAAACCTCTAAGTTTGGTGTGTTTATCCGTGATCACTAAACCAATACCCACTAAGATCATGGCTCCTAAGGGAAAACAAACCGACTCAAGAGGCAAGAAAGAGAATATTCCAAAACCACTTTGGAATCAAGGGAAGTTCATAACCAAAGAACATTCAGACCATTTTTACAAAATAATGAGTCTAAGATCAGTGATCCCGGAAGTTAAATTTGATCTGAAAGAAGATGAATATCCGAAGATCCAAGAGCAAATTCAAAACAGGAGCTGGGAAGTCCTAGCAAATCCTAAAACAAAGGTGGGAAGAAACATGGTTCAGGAATTTTATGCTAATCTATGGCAGACGGACAGGCAGAGGATAGCTAGAACCACATTCTATGACTATAGAACTTTGGTCAGAGGGAAGATTGTTCACACCCACCTTGATAAAATAAGGGAGATCTTCAAGCTGCCTCAACTGCAAGATGACCCAGACTCCTTTAATAGGAGAATGATGAGATCAAACCTTGGCTTGGATAAAATCCTAGAGGACATATGCCTCCTTGGAGCCAAGTGGACAACCAACACAAAGGGTGCCCCGAACCTACTCAAGAGAGGAGATCTCAAACCAGTCGCCAGAGGCTGGCTGGACTTCATTGGGCGCTCTATTCTACCCACTAGCAACTGCTCTGAAGTCAGCATCAGAAGAGCAGTGATGATTCATTGCATTATGCTGGAAAAAGAAGTGGAAGTTCATCAGCTGATTGCTTGTGAGCTTTACAAAATTGCAAACAAGAACTCCAAAGATGCCAAATTGGCCTATCCAAGCTTAGTCTCTCAGTTATGTAAAGATGCTGGGATAAAGATGGGAGTAGATAAGTATATCTCAGTTGAGCAACCAATCACCAAAAAGTCAATGGAAGGACAACAAGTGCAGGACGACCCCATCAAGAGAAAAGCAGAGGAGTTTCTCCCGGAAATCCCTCAAATTGAATACTGGGAGCGCCTAGAAGCATCTGTCACCAAGTTGCAAGAAGCTGTGGATCAACTGAAGGAAGAACAGCAAAATCAAAACAGCATGCTCTGCAAACTGCTTAGAGAACAAGAAGAGCAAGGACGTGAACTGAAGGAATTAAAGCGTCAAAAACTATCTCTTGAAGGGCCAAGCACTCCACAGACTAAAGAGGGATCCACCTCCCAAATTCAAGGTTGTTGAGTTCTAATCTTAGCCTTAACTATGTGATAATTGTTCTTATTTGAGTTTTACCTTAGAAGTTATATATGAGTAGTAGTAATTAGTATCTATATTTTGATTTTATCTCCAATTAAGCTATAATTTATTTTTCTCATCGTCATTAAACATGAATAAAATAGCATATTTTCTTTAGAATAAGGAGGCAATATTTTTCGAGTTTTTAATAAGAAAAATTCTAATTATTTACATGTGGTGGCAATACTTTTTGTCTTCTGAATGAATGCTTGAACAGTGCATATGTCTTTTGAATTTGATGTTTATGAATGTTAAATATGTCGGCTTTTGAAATAATGATGAAAAAGGAGAAATGTTATTTGATAATCTGAAAAATCATAAAAAAATGATTCTTGAAGCAAGAAAAAACAGTGAATACAAAAGCTTCCAGAAAAAAATTGGCGAAAATAAAAGAAAAAGAAAAAGAAAAAAAAAAAGAAAGCAAGCGGAAAAAGCCAATAGCCCTTAAAACCAAAAGGCAAGGGTAATAAAAAGGATCCAAGGCTTTGAGCATCAGTGGATAAGAGGGCCTAAAGGAATCAAATCCTGGCCTAAGCGGCTAAACCAAGCTGTCCCTAACCATGTGCTTGTGGCGTGAAGGTGTCAAGTGAAAACTTGAGGCTGAGCGGTTAAAGTCAAGGTCCAAAGCAAAAAGAAGAGTGTGCTTAAGAACCGTGGATACCTCTGACTGGGGACTTTAGCAAAGCTGAGTCACAATCTGAAAAGGTTCACCCAATTATGTGTCTGTGGCATTTATGTATCCAGTGGTAATACTGGAAAACAAAGTGCTTAGGGCCACCGCCAAGACTCATAAAGAAGCTGTGTTCAAGAATCAACATACTAAACTAGGAGAATCAATAACACTATCTAAATTCTAAGTTCCTATAGATGCCAATCATTCTGAGCTTCAATGGATAAAGTGAGATGCCAAAACTGTTCGGAAGCAAAAAGCTACTAGTCCCGCTCATCTAATTAGAATCTGAGCTTCACTCAAAAACTCTGAGATATTATTGCTTCTTGACTTATTTATATTCTATTTTATTTGTCTAGTTGCTTGGGGACAAGCAACAGTTTAAGTTTGGTGTTGTGATGAGCGGATATTTTATACGCTTTTTGGGGTTAATTTCATGTAGTTTTTAGTATGTTTAGTTAGTTTTTAGTATATTTTCATTAGTATCTAGGAAAAATTCATATTTCTGAACTTTACTATGAGTTTATGTATTTTTCTGTAATTTTAGGTATTTTCTGGCTGAAATTGAGGGAGCTGAGCAAAAATCTGATTCAGGCTGAAAAAGGACTGCTGATGCTGTTGGATTCTGACCTCTCTGCACTCGGAATGGATTTTCTGGAGCTACAGGAGTCCAATTGGCGTGCTCCCAATTGCGTTGGAAATTAGACATCAAGAGCTTTCCAGCAATATATAATAGTCCATACTTTTCTCAAGGATAGACGATGTAAATTGGCGTTCAACGCCAATTCCATGTTGTAGTTTGGCATTAAACGCCAGAAACAAGTTACAAGTTGGAGTTAAACGCCCAAAGCAGGTTACAACATGGCGTTTAACTCCAGAAACAGCCTAAGCACGTGTAAAGCATATGTCTCAGCCCCAGCACATACCAAGTGGGCCCCAGAAGTGGATTTCTGCACTATCTATCATAGTTTACTCATTTTCGGTAAACCTAGATTTCTAGCTTACTATTTAAACAACTTTTAGAGGATTATTTTGTATCTCATGACGTTTTGGATCTGAACTTTGTACTCCTTGACGGCATGAGTCTCTAAACTCCATTGTTGGGGGTGAGGAGCTCTGCTGTGTCTCGATGAATTAATACAATTACTTCTGTTTTCCATTCAAACACGCTTGTTTCTATCTAAGATATTTATTCGCACTTCAATATGATGAATGTGATGATCCGTGACACTCATCACCATTCTCAACCTATGAACACGTGCCTGACAACCACCTCCGTTCTACATTAGATTGAATAAGTATCTCTTGGATTCCTTAATCAGAATCTTCGTGGTATAAGCTAGAATCCATAGGCAGCATTCTTGAGAATCCGAAAAGTCCAAACCTTGTATGTGGTATTCTGAGTAGGATTCAGGGATTGAATGACTGTGACGAGCTTCAAACTCACAAAGGTTGGGCGTAGTGACAGATGCAAAAGGATCAACGGATCCTATTCCAGCATGAGTGAGAACCGACAGATAATTAGCCGGGCGGTGACAGCGCACCTGGACCATTTTCACTGAGAGGACGGATGGTAGCCATTGATAACGGTGATCCACCAACATACAGCTTGCCATAGGAGGAACCTTGCGTGCATGAAGAAGAAGACAAGGGGAAAGCAGAGATTCAGAAGACAAAGCATCTCCAAAACTCCAACATATTCTCCATTACTGCAGAACAAGTATTTATTTCATGCTCTTTTATTTTTTGCAATTCAAACTGATAAATATAATTGAAATCTTGACTAAGAGTTACAAGATAACCATAGATTGCTTCAAGCCAGCAATCTCCATGGGATTCGACCCTTACTCACGTAAGGTATTACTTGGACGATCCAGTGCACTTGCTGGTTAGTGGTACGAGTTCTGAAAAGTGTGATTCACAATTCGTGCACGACAAGCTCAATGGAAGAAGGTTCAACCACTTCCACAAAATCACCAACAACATTACTTGGTGCGGAAGTGTTCTCAAGTTTGAAATCCACCTCTTGTTCAACTTTTCCTAGGTCTTTAACCACTTCTTCTTCTTCAACAATCTCCATCCTTTCCACTTGTTGCACAACACACTCCACTTTCTTGTTCTCATGTTTAGATTCTAAAATCTCCTTCATGCTCCTCTCTTCGGTTGATTTTTTATATTCATCAGTTGAAATGCTTTGCTTGTTGCATGAGTCCCATGAATCCAAAGTGGCTTTAATTTTGGCAAGGTTAGCCATGATATCTTCCTGTCTCTTTTGGTCTTTCTCTTGCTCCTTTTGACAGATGATTGCTTGAAGCTGATCCATTGTCTCTTTTGGTCTTTCTCTTGCTCATAGCACATTTGGGAAGGTTGTTGCCAAGAAGGGTGATCAAATCCTTGAGGCTCCTCCCATCTTTGATTGTTCCATCCTTGATGCATGTTGTCATTGTAATTCCCATCTCCTACAACATAGTTAGAATCACATTCATAGCCAAATGGGTGAAAATTCATAGTGAAAAGAGAAAATAAAACAAAAACTAATAAGAAACAAGAGAAACAAAATTCTACAACTAGCAAATAAAGCAAAAATCAAACTATTCACAATATTCGCATATGAACAATAGCCAATAACGTAACATGATGCCAGGGCATCTTGGCTAGTTTCACAAGTCATTTTTAGTTTGTTTTAGAGTAGTTTCATGCATTTCTTAGGTAATAAGTAAGTATTTGGATGAGAAATGCATGCATGCCTTGATTTAATCAAACATTATTATTCTGATGCATTTTCCTAAGAATTTTGCTATGTTTACTTGTTGATTATGAATGATGCAATTTCTTGTGAGATTAGCAAAGCTTTCATGCATTTTGTTTGGTTAATGATAGGTGGAAAGGAAGCTAAGAAAAGGGAAGGCAAAGAAGCAACAAGAAGACCATGAGAGGAGGCAAAGGGAAGCAATGTTGGAGCCAAAATTGGTGCTCCAACGTTGCTGGAAACGTCACTCCCCACAACCTGAAGGGGTATACTTCCAACAAGCATAACTTGAGCTACAGAGCTCCAAATAAGGTGATTCCAAAAGCATTGGAAAGTAGGAATCAAGAGATTTCCAGGAATATATGGCACTACATGGTTGACACTAAAAGGGAGGGAGAAAACCGCCCCGAAAATTGCATAAACGAACATGGTACCAACCTGTAGTAAGGCCAGCTGACCTCTGCACCTTCGACGGAGTATAACGCGAGCTGCGAAGCTCCAAATGATTCGCTTCCAACGGCATTGGAAAGTAGACATTTAGGGCTTTCCAACAATATATAATAGTATGGGGTGGACAGCACGTTTAAGCTTCCGAATCTGGCAATGTTCCCAACGTTGGCGCGAACGTTGGAGGTCTAACGTTGCCTCCAACGTTGCACTCCGATGCCAGCGACCATGTCCCCTTCAAAGCAGCATAACTTGAGTTGCAGATGTCCAATTGAGGTGATTCCAGTTGGGTTAGAAAGCTGACATTCAGAGCTTTCTAACCATATATAATAGTTTATAGTGGGCATGAAATTTTCAATGTTAATAAGAAGACAAAGTGACGTCCCAAAGCTTGATTTGCAACATTCAGTTTGGAACATGAAAATTTGGCATCCATGCGCACGCATAAGTGACGCGCACGCGTGGATGTGCAAATGTTGGAGGTCCAACGTTACCTCAAATGTTAGCCTTCAACGTCGCGATAAAATTTCAGAAGTTAGAGTTGAGAATTCTGAATAGACGCGTATGCGTCAGTGACGCGTACGGGTAAACATACTTTTTCAGCCCAACCACGCGCACGCATGAAATGGCTGATGAGCGGATAATTTATACGCTTTTTGGCATTATTTTTAGTATGTTTTTAGTAGGATCTAGTTACTTTTAGGGATGTTTTTATTAGTTTTTATGTTAAATTCACATTTCTGGACTTTACTATGAGTTTGTGTGTTTTTCTGTGATTTCAGGTATTTTCTGGGTGAAATTGAGGGACTTGAGCAAAAATCAGATTCAGAGGTTGAAGAAGAACTGCTGATGCTGTTGGATTCTGACCTCCCTGCATTCAAAGTGGATTTTCTGGAGCTACAGAACTCCAAATGGCGCGCTCTCAATGGCGTTGGAAAGTAGACATCCAGGACTTTCCAGAAATATATAATAGTCCATACTCTGCCCGAGTTTAGAGGACGCAAAAGGGCGTTGAACGCCAGTTCTACGCTGCAGTCTGGAGTTAAACGCCAGAAACACGTCACGAACCAGAGTTGAACGCCAAAAACACGTTACAACTTGGCGTTCAACTCCAAAAGAAGCCTTTGCACGTGAAAGCTTCATGCTCAGCCCAAGCACACTCCAAGTGGGCCCCAGAAGTAAATTTCTGCATCAATTACTTACTTCTGTAAACCCTAGTAGCTAGTCTAGTATAAATAGGACTTTTTACTATTGTATTTACATCTTTGGATTATCTTTTGATCCTTTGATCAAGTCTTGGTTACTCCGGTTTCCCTCTGGGGCCGAGACCAATGAACTCCATTATCACTTATGTATTTTCAACGGTAGAGTTTCTGCACTCCATAGATTAAGGTGTGGAGCTCTGCTGTTCCTCATGATTTAATGCAAAATACTACTGTTTTCTATTCAATTCAACTTATTCCGCTTCTAAGATATCCATTCGCACCCAAGAACATGATGAATGTGATGATTATGTGACGCTCATCATCATTATCACTTATGAACGCGTGCCTGACAAACACTTCCGTTCTACATGCAAACAAGCTAGAATGAGTATCTCTTAGATATCTAATACAGAGGACCAAGTTCGAGATATTAGAATCTTCGTGGTATAAGTTAGAACCCATGGATGGCCATTCCTGAGATCCAGAAAGTCTAAGCCTTGTTTGTGGTATTCCGAGTAGGATCTGGGAAGGGATGGCTGTGACAAACTTCAAACTCGCGAGTGCTGGGCGTAGTGACAGACGCAAAAGGAGGGTGAATCCTATTCCAGTATGATCGAGAACCTCTTGATGATTAGCCATGCCGTGACAGAGCATTTGGACCTTTTTCACAGAGAGGATGGGATGTAGCCATTGACAACGGTGATGCCTTACAGAAAGCTTGCCATGGAAAGGAGTAGGAATGATTGGATGAAGACAGCAGGAAAGCAGAGGTTCAGAGGAACGAAAGCATCTCTATACGCTTATCTGAAATTCTCACCAATGATTTACATAAGTATTTCTATCTTTATTTTCTGTTTATTTATTATTATTATTATTCGAAAACTCTATAACCATTTGATATCCGCCTGACTAAGATTTATAAGATGACCATAGCTTGCTTCATACCAACAATCTCTGTGGGATCGACCCTTACTCACGTAAGGTTTTATTACTTGGACGACCCAGTGCACTTGCTGGTTAGTTATATCGAAGTTGTGACAAATTATGAATGAAGATTAGAGCACCAAGTTTTTGGAGCCATTATCAGGGATCACAATTTCGTGCACCAAGTTTTTGGCGCCGTTGCCGGGGATTGTTCGAGTTTGGACAACTGACGGTTTATCTTGTTGCTCAGATTAGGTAATTTTCTTTTTGTTTTATTTTCAAAAAAAAAAATTCTTCAAAAATATTTCAAAAAAAAATTTTTCCCTTTGTTTTCGAAAATTATTTTAAAAATTTTAAGAATGAATTCTAAAGTTTCAAAATGGTATGCTGAAGTTTAGCTAGCCATCAAGCTTTAGACTAACCTGGTATGATTACTGGAATCTTGATTGAGGACTATGAATTCATTGCTTCCTTTTCCCTATATGTTTTCAAAAAAAAAAATAAAAATATAAAAAACTCTAAAAAAATTAATAAAATCACAAAATCAAAAATATTTTGTGTTTCTTGTTTGAGTCTTGAGTCAATTTCAAGTTTGGTGTCAATTGCATTTTTTCTAAAAATTTATGCATTTTTCGAAAATTCATGCATTCATAGTGTTCTTCATGATCTTCAAGTTGTTCTTGGTAAGTCTTCTTGTTTGATCTTGATGTTTTCTTGTTTTGTGTCTTTTGTTGTTTTTCATATGCATTCTTGAATTCTTAGTGTCTAAAAATTAAAAATTTTTATGTTTGGTGTCTGACATGTTTTGTTTTCTTGAAAATTTTTCAAAAATAAGTTTTTGATGTTTATCTTGACATTCAAAGTGTTCTTGGTGTTCATCTTGACATTCATAGTGTTCTTGCATGCATCACATGTTTTGATCCAAAATTTTCATGCATTGAGTCAATTTTGTGTCTTTCTCTCTCATCATTAAAAATTCAAAAATAAAACAAAAATATCTTTCCCTTTTTGACTCATAAATTTTCGAAAATTTGAGTTGACTTTTTCAAAACTTTTTAAAATTTAGTTGTTTCTTATGAGTCAAATCAAATTTTCAATTTGAAAATCCTATCTTTTTTAAAATCTTTTTCAAAAATCAAATCTTTTTCATTTTTCTTATTTATTTTCGAAAATTTTAAAAATATTTTTCAAAAATCTTTTTCTTAATTTTATCTCATAATTTTTGAAAATATTATCAACAATTAATGTTTTGATTCAAAAATTTCAAGTTTGTTACTTGCTTGTTAAGAAAGATTCAAACTTTGAGTTCTAGAATCATATCTTGTGATTACTTGTGAATCAAGTCATTAATTGTGATTTTAAAAAAAATCAAATCTTTTTCAAAACTAATTTCAATCATATCTTTTCAAAAATATCTTTTTATCTTATCTTTTTTAAAATCATATCTTTTTAATCATACCTTTTCATATCATATCTTTTTCAAATATCTTTTCTAACTTCTTATCTTCTTATCTTTTAAAAATTGATTTTCAAAATTTGTTTCAACTAACTAATTAACTTTTTGTTTGTTTCTTATCTCTTTCAAAACTACCTAACTAACTATCCCTCTCTAATTTTCGAAAATACCTCCATCTTTTTCAAAAATTCTTTTTAGTTAATTAATTGTTTAAATTTTAGTTTTAATTTTAATTCTCCTTTAATTTTCGAAAATCATCAACTTCTTTTCAAAAAAATTAATTTTCAAAATTTCCTCTCCCTCATCTCCTTCTATTGATTTATTCATCTACTAACACTTCTCCTCACCCAAAAATTCGAACCCCTTCTTCTCTTCTGAGTTCGAATTCTTCTCTTTTTCATTCTCTTTCTTCTTTTCTTCTACTCACACAAGGGAACCTCTATACTGTGGTAAAAAGGATCCCTATTATTATTTTCTGTTCCCCTCTTTTTCATATGAGCAGGAGTAAGGATAAGAACATTCTTGTTGAAGCAGATCCTGAACCTGAAAGGACTCTGAAAAGAAAATTAAGAGAAGTTAAAATACAACAATCCAGAGACAACCTTACAGGAATTTTTGAACAAGAAGAGGAGATGGCAGCCAAAAATAATAATAATGCAAGGAGGATGCTTGGTGACTTTACTGCACCTAATTCCAATTTACATGGCAGAAGCATCTCCATCCCTACCATTGGAGCAAACAATTTTGAGCTGAAACCTCAAATAGTTTCTCTGATGCAACAGAATTGTAAGTTTCATGGACTTCCATCTGAAGATCCTTTTCAGTTCTTAACTGAATTCTTGCAGATATGTGATACTATTAAGACTAATGGAGTAGATTCTGAAGTCTACAGGCTAATGCTTTTCCCTTTTGCTGTAAGAGACAGAGCTAGAGTGTGATTGGACTCTCAACCCAAAGATAGCCTGAACTCTTGGGATAAGCTGGTGACGGCTTTCTTAGCCAAGTTCTTTCCTCCTCAAAAGCTTAGTAAGCTTAGAGTGGATGTTCAAACCTTCAGACAGAAGGAAGATGAATCCCTCTATGAAGCTTGGGAGAGATACAAGCAACTGACCAAAAAGTGTCCCTCTGACATGCTTTCAGAATGGACCATCCTGGATATATTCTATGATGGTCTGTCTGAATTAGCTAAGATGTCATTGGATACTTCTGCAGGTGGATCCATTCACCTAAAAAAAACGCCTGCAGAAGCTCAAGAACTTATTGACATAGTTGCTAACAACCAGTTTATGTACACTTCTGAGAGGAATCCTGTGACTAATGGGACGCCTCAGAAGAAGGGAGTTCTTGAAATTGATACTCTGAATGCCATATTGGCTCAGAATAAAATATTGACTCAGCAAGTCAATATGATTTCTCAGAGTCTGAATGGAATGCAAGCTGCATCCAACAGTACTCAAGAGGCATCTTCTGAAGAAGAAGCTTATGATCCTGAGAACCCTGCAATAGCAGAGGTAAATTACATGGGTGAACCCTATGGGAACACCTATAACCCCTCATGGAGAAATCATCCAAATTTCTCATGGAAGGATCAACAAAAGCCTCAACAAGGCTTTAATAATGGTGGAAGAAACAGGTTTAACAATAGTAAACCTTTTCCATCATCCACTCAGCAATAGACAGAGAATTCTGAGCAGAATCCATCTAGCTTAGCAAATTTAGTCTCTGATCTATCTAAGGCCACTCTGAGTTTCATGAATGAAACAAGGTCCTCCATTAGAAATTTGGAGGCACAAGTGGGCCAGCTGAGTAAGAAGATCACTGAAACCCCTCCTAGTACTCTCCCAAGTAATACAGAAGAGAATCCAAAGAGAGATTGCAAGGCCATTGATATAACCATCATGGCCGAATCCAAGAAGGAAGGGGAGGACGTGAATCCCAAGGAGGAAGACCTCCTGGGACGTCCAGTGATCAACAAGGAGTTTCCCTTTAAGGAATCAAAAGAATCTGAGACTCATCTAAAGACCATAGAGATTCCATTAAACCTTCTTATGCCCTTCATGAGCTCTGATGAGTATTCTTCCTCTGAAGAGAATGAGGATGTTACTGAAGAGAAAGTTGCCAAGTTACTTGGTGCAATCATGAAGCTGAATGCCAATTTATTTGGTAATGAGACTTGGGGAGATGAATGATGGTGTATTTTGTAAATGAAACGAATTTCTCCAAAATACCCAAATCTAACCGGCAAGTGCACCGGGTCGCATCAAGTAATAGTAACTCACGGGAGTGAGGTCGATCCCACAGGGATTGAAGGATTGAGCAATTTTTGTTTAGTGGTTGATTTAGTCAAGCGAATCAAGATTTGGTTGAGAGATTTGTGATTTGCAGAATTTAAATTGCATAGAAAGTAAAGGAAATGGGTGAATTGCATGAAATTAAAGAGAACTGGAATTTAAAGTGCTGAATCTTAAAGAGCAAGAAATTAAATGGCAGAAACTTAGAACGCAAGAAATGTAAATTGCAAAATCTTAAAGTGCAAGAAATGTAAATGGCTTGAATTGTAAAGGGAATTGGGAGTTGGATTTGCAGGAATTAAACAAGGAAAAGTAAATTGCAACAAACAGAGAAATAGAAGATGTCTTGAATCAAACCGGATCTTAAACAGAAAAGTAAATGAGCATGGAAAGCAGTAAACAGAGGATGTAAAATTGGAATTCAGATCTCAGGACCCAAGAGACTAGAAAACCAAGTCTAGATCTCAATGCCTTCCTAGATCCAACAAGAACAATTTCAAAGGAAATTGTAAATTGCAAAGAAAGTAGATGAAGAAGCAAGTAACCGAAACTGAAATTCAATTAAGCAGAAAATTAAACAAGATCCCAAGGTGAGATTGAAACAGAATTTCTTCAATTCTCCACCCAAAATCCAAGACAAGAAAAATAAAGAGTGCTGGGCAAGAACAAGGAAGAAGAGAGATCAATTCTCCTCCCAAACTCTCTTGAATTAAAACAACAATGCTAAGAAATGTAAAAGTGAGCTTCTAAGCAAACCGAAAAGAAAGCTAAGCTGAAAAACTAAAAGGGAAGCTCCTTGAAAAACTTGAATTCTATCCTATTTATACACTTTCTTCAAATGATCTTCAAGCCTTGAGTTGGGCCTTTGCTCTTGGTGGAATTGGGTTGAGAGAGGCCTTGGTTGATTGCTCTTGGAGTTTGGAGAAGAACCAAAGTGAACCAATTGAACCGGGTTGAAGTTTTGCAAAAGTTTGAGTAAAAGTTTGAGTAAAAGTTTGAGGCTAACTTTTACTCTAACTTTTACTATCAGCCTCCATGCTTTGCTGCTATCCACGTTGGGGCAAAAGTTAGGGGTCTAACTTTTGCTCCAACGTTGGCCTCCTTATGTGTACTTATGGCGCCAACGTTAGCCCAAAAGTTAGAGGCTAACGTTGGCGCAAACTTTTGCTCCCCCTTTGTATTGTTCATGTGCCAACGTTAGCCCAAAAGTTAGAGGCTAACGTTGGCGCAAACTTTTGGTGGCCAGGGGGTGTTTTTCTCATGCCAACGTTAGCCACAAAGTTAGGGGCTAACGTTGGCGCAAACATTTGGTGCCCAGGGGGTGTTTTTCTCATGCCAACATTAGCCACAAAGTTAGGGGCTAACGTTGGCGCAAACTTTTGGTGCCCAGGGAGTAACTTTCATGTGCCAACGTTAGCCCAAAAGTTAGGGGCTAACGTTGGGGCTAACTTTTCACCCAAAAGTTTGTGCAAAAGTTTGAGGCTAACTTTTGGTCCAGCTTTTTGCTTCCTGGTTCATTTTCACTTATTCCATTGTCCTCTCTTTACTCCTAGCCATTCCTTCTTACTTCAACCTTTCTCCAAGCTTTCTTCACCTATCATTAATCAACCAAACACATCAAAGCTATGCTTAAAATCATGAGATATTCATTTTATCATAATATGTGACAATTATAGCATAAAACCTCATGAAATAGCATGAATTCATACATGGTTGATTCAATCAAAGGAAGCATGAAAATCTACCCAAATTAGCTTACTTGTAGCTCAAGAAAGTGCACAATTCAAGTGAAAACAAAAGAAAAAGACTAGTGAAACTAGGCTAAGATGACTTGTCATCACAACACCAAACTTAAAGCTTGCTTGTCCCCAAGCAAGAAAAAAATTTATTGAGAAGAAAGGATGAAATGGAAGAGGATGTTCATGCTAGCAGAGTATTATTGATAGTTCATGGGATTTTGTGTGGATATGTAAATACTCACTTCTTATTGACTCCTAGGCCTAGAAAGTCTCCTTCAAGCTTCAAGCAACATACTGCTATGACCTCTCATTATTCCTTTATCCTTGGCTATTACTTTGTTCATAAGCTTTAATTGAGTGTAGCAAGTTCATTCCCTTTTCTTTATACTTGACACATTATTCACTATAGACACTTGGCTCACATTCCTTCTTAGAACATTGATGCCCAGCACCTCTTTGGGCTGCTAAATGCCTTGTAGTTAGGTTGCTCTTGATAGTGGACTTTCAGCTGATGATCCCAGATAGAATGCATGTTTTTTTCTTTGTAGTGATGAACAAGGAGCAAGTCCACCTTTCATTTGTCATGCTTTTTCTTTCTCCTTTCATACACTTGGTTGTTAGTGTTTCCACCATCCGTGTTTGTTGTCTGTTGGCCTCGCCAGAATCCAGCCTTATTCATAGCCTCCTCTACTCTATCTTCAAGTCTCATAGCATTGCTTACCTCTACCTCACTTCTCTTTTTGAAGAATTCATCAAAAGTTGGGAAAGCCGGATCCATGTTGTGCAAATGTTCTCCAATATAGTTTAGTTTGATTTGGCTATTGATGTTGTAATCGGCTTATACTTCATACCTTGCATCTTGGAGAGTTGTAAACTCATTGAGAGCCCTCATGGTTTCGGCTTGCATCTGTGCCATCTTTCCAAGTGCTTCGTGAGATTGAAAAGCATGCTCTTCTTGCATCACAAGGAATTTTGCCTCAAACTCACTTTGTTGGTTCATCATTTTTAGTTGCCATTCTTCTTGATCATGTTGATACTTCAAGTATTGTGAATGGTACTCTTCTTGCCTTTCTTGAATTCTTGTGTACTGTTGTGACAATCTTCCAATTGCTTCTTGCATTTGAGTCATATCCATATTGCCATGTGGGAAAAAGTGCGGCTGTTCCTCCTCCTCTTGTGGCTCTTCTTCTATGTGTGGCTCATCTTCTTCCATTGGTTCTTCTCTTTGCCTTCTTCCATGTGGCCTTCAGCCTTGATGTGCTTCAGGAGCCATTGTCATTCGTTCGATGGTTATGGGCATGCCTTGGCTTAACCACATTGGATCATCTTCTTCCATTGGCACTTTAGCCTTTGCACACAACCTCCAAATGGTACTTGGGTAGTATAACCAAGACCCGGCCGAATTCTTCTCAGCAAGCTTTTGGATGTCTTTTGCAAGGATTTCATGAACTCTTATCTCTCCTCCCACAATGATGCAATGCAACATCACGGCTCTCTCCCTGTTAACTTTTGAGGTGTTCACTGTGCCCAGAATTGATCTTTTCTTCAGCTCATACCATCCTTTTGCTTCTGGGGTGAGGTTACATCTCTTCAGATACTTATATTTGTTCTTGTCATCTCCTTCCCACTCTGAGTTCTCTATACAAATATCTCTCGCAATCTCATCATAATCCTGATCTTCATTCAATCTCTGTTGGTATCCCGGTTCACTAAAGCGGACTGACTTTAGTCCCAAGACTTTCTTGATTGTATCCGAGCTAAAGTCTACTTCCACCCCCGCACATAGCTCTTGTACGTTGGGGGCTCACGCATGTCAAGCCTTGAGACATTTGCATAGAACTCTCTTATGATATTGGCATTGATTCGGGTGGCTGGTGATGCAAGTTCCTCCCACCTCCTCTTTCGAATTTTGTCCTTCATTTCTTGGCATCCATCATCCGGCAACAAGAGTGGAATTTCAGGATAGATCTTTTTCTCGTTCATCCATTCAATTTGCATTTGATGGTACCAAGACTTGAATCTCCATTGGTCATATTCATGTGTGTCCTCCTCCACCATGGGATCTTTCCGTTTTCTTCGTTTGGTTCTTGAGGAAGAGGCCATGATTACTTGGTTGGTTGAGTTTTGTGAGGTTAGAGGGAGTGTGAAGAATGTTGGAGAATTTGATGTGTGTTTGGAGCAAGAAGAAATTGAGACCGAACTTGCTATGACAAGAAATGATGAAGGGAAATTTAAATGGTTGGAGTTTAAAGCAAGAGAAATGTTGAACCGAGCTTGTTATGTTGAGGAGTGATGAAGGGAATGAAGTTTCCAAGGTTGGAGTGATTCGGTCATGTGCATGGCTTGAGGTGGTACGTTTGAGCAATGAAAGGCTAGGATGCAACTAGACACTATGGGGATCAAAGGTGTGCATGTAAGGATGAATGAAGACAAAGCTTGCTTCTTCACTTGCCTTTGCCGTGATCATTCTCAAGGAGTGGTAGATTTCTTTTTCGAAGCATGTGATGAGATTTTGTCCTCATGCTATGCTTTCTTTTGTCTTGTCTCTTTCATTGAAGATTCTTTGACCACCTAGTCATCACAACATACATTAGTTTTGTCCAACTGTGGCAAGAGTATTCCTTTTATTAATATTATATGAATCATCAATTCTTATATCCAATTGAACCGTGACTCATCTTTGGAGGACACCAAACTTAGTGTTTGGTCATGTATGAAGAAATTGTGTCTCTTCGTCCAATTAGTGAAATCCCAATGTCACTCTTAGTTAAATGTTTATAAGAATTGCTTTCATCCTAATTTTCTTTTTCTCTTTTTTTTTTTTTTCATGAAGGGTCAATTGTGTCCCTAAATCGGTGCATCAAAGTTTGATGAACACCAAACTTGTTTCTTGTCAAAGGGTACATCACAATTGATGCCTTCATTACCGAATAAGAATTTTTCCATTTATAAGATTTTGCAAAACAACAATTGTATGATTATTGATGCATGAATTTGTAATTTTCATGAAGCTATGTGGACACCAAACTTTAGTGTTTGGCCATATGCTTTGTCAAGACACTCTAAGCTTGCAAAACGGAATTATTTGTAACGTTGGTTTAGTGTGCTTGAAGGTACACCAAACTTAGAATTCTCAGCATATGTTTCAAAACAGTGCATGCAGTCAATGGACATGTTCATGAAAAGAGAAAAGAATTCATGCTCAAATGATCATAACTTATTGAATTTAAAATGACATGAATCTTAAATCATGTGTTGCCTCCCATGGAGCACTCTTTTATTGTCATTAGCTTGACATTGAGGCTTTCTTTTATGGTGGTTGGTGCTTGTAGAGCCTCAATTTGTCTCCCCTGACTGTGATCCTCTTCTTTGTTCCCTGGTGTTCAATTTCAGCATGCTCTAATGAGAGTATGTTGCTGACAGTGTAGTAGTCCTCAGTTTGTTGGTTTGCCCCCAGCTGTTGATATATCAGTTGCACTTTGTCACCTTTGGAAAGCCCCTCTATTGGGATCTTCTTGTTCTTCCAACCCCTTTTTGTTTTGTTTCTCCGTTTCATCTTTCCTTTTGTTGATCTTTCTTTTCTGGCCGTAGGCTTCCCTTGGGGACCTCTCTTCTCAGTGGCTAATATTTCAATATCCTCTTGGGCCTCTTCATCAGTCTGCACAATCCTTAGCCTTGGGATGTTGCTGTGACTCTCTTTGTCATTTTCTTCCTTCAACTGTGATTCTCCCTTGTCAATTTTCATATAGTCTTTCTTCTCCTTGCTAAATTGTGCCTCTGGTAATACCTTCAGAGTGACACTCTTATCATGCATTCTAAGAGTTAATTCTCCTTCCTCTATGTCTATGATAGCTCTAGCAGTGGCCAAGAATGGCCTTCCCAGAATAATAGAATCACCATCATCCCCTTCTGACTCTAGAACCACAAAATCTGCAGGGTATATGAAGTTGTCCACCTTGACCAGCAGGTTTTCAATCATACCCCTGGGGTATACTGTTGACTTATCTACTAGCTCTAGAGATATTTGTTAACTTCCTCTATATGCAGCTTTTTTACCAAGGTGGATGGTATTAAGTTGATACTTGCTCCTAGATCGCACATTGCTTTAGTGATGGTTAATTCCCCAATGGTGCAAGGTAGCAAAAAGCTCCCTGGATCTTCAAGCTTAGGGGGAAACCCTTTTTGAATCAAAGCCCTGCATTCCTCAGTGAGCAGTATGGTTTCTTTCTCATCCCAACTTCTTTTCTTGTTGATAAGCTCCTTCAAAAACTTGGCATACAGAGGCATTTGCTCAAGTGCTTCAGCAAAAGGAATATTGATTTCCAGCTTTCTGAAAGTTTCAAGGATCTTGTGAAAATGCTGGTCCTTGGTTTCTTTGTTGAACCTCTGGGGATATGGCAGTGGAGGTACAAAGGTTTTCTCTACTTGTTGCTTTTGATTCTTGGTTGGCTTTTCAACTGCTTCATTCCCTTTTTTTGGAATTTTTGGTTGTTCCTCCTTTGCTTGAGTTTGCTTTGAGGCTTCCTTGCTTGCCATTGCATCATCATCATTGGCTTCCTCTGTGTGTGTTGGCTGTTCCTCTTCTATTGGTCTTTTGCTGCTCTCTACTTGCTTCTTAGTAGTGTCATTGTTGCTCATCAATGTTCTCCCACTCCTTAATTGTATTGCCTTGCATTCTTCCTTAGGATTTGGGATTGTGTCACTCGGCAGTGAGCTTGAAGGTCTCTCAAGAGAAATCTGCTTGGAGATTTGCCCCATCTGTCTCTCTAGGCTCTTCAGGGATGCTTCCTGATTCTTGGTTACCATTTCCTGGTGTTTCAACATTTTGTCTATCACGGCCTCCAAGTTAGTGATTCTCTGGGCTTCAGGTGATACTTGAGGTGGGTTATGAGATGTGGGTGGTGGATGATAGGCATTTTGGTTGGTAGGTTGGTTATTGGATTGGTACTGGTTGGGGTTGGGGTAGTTGTTTTGAGGTTTTCTGTAGGGGTTTTGGTTAGTCTGCTGCTGGTTGTGGTTTTGGTTGCTTCTTGGGTTGTTTTGATTTGAGTTCCTCTGCCATGGTTGTTGGTTCTGGGTATGATTATCTCCCCATCTGAGGTTTGGGTGGTTCTTCCAGGATGGATTGTATGTATCACCATACACTTCATTTGGTCCTTGGTTGTGCATATACTGTACTTGCTCTTGTTGTTGTTCTTCTTGAGTTTCTTCACTCTGTCCCCATGTGGTTGATGGTTGACTAGTGTTAACTGCTGCAACTTGGAGACTATCAATCTTCTTGGCCATTTGCTCAAATTGTTGTTGAATTTGCTGCTGCATCATCTTGTTTTGAGCCAAGATTGAGTCCACTCCTTCTAGCTCCATTACTCCTCTTCTTTGTGATGGTTGGCGGTTTCTTTGATGAGCAAAGAAATATTGGTTGTTAGCCACCATATCAATGAGATTTTGAGCTTCCTCTGCAGTTTTCATGAGTTGCAAGGAGCCTCCAGCTGAGTGGTCAAGTGATTCTTGAGCCTTTAGGGTGAGTCCTTCATAGAAGTTCTGTAGCTTGTCCCACTCAGTGAACATTTCTGGTGGACATTTCCTCAGCAGAGCCTTGTATCTCTCCCATGCTTCATACAGATTTTCAGCATCCAATTGTGTGAATGTTTGTACCTCGGTTTTCAGCCTGTTAACCCTTTGAGGTGGGTAAAATTTGGCTAGAAATTTAGTCACCAAATCATCGCAGCTAGTGATGCTTCCTTGAGGAAAATTTTCAAGCCATTGTGCGGCCTTGTCCCTTAATGAGAACGGGAACAGCAGAAGCTTGTAGGTCTCAGGATTCACGCCATTGGACTTGACAGTGTCACAAATCCTTAAGAAGGTAGATAGATGTTGATTTGGATCCTCCAATGGTCCTCCCCCAAACGAGCAGTTGTTTTGGACCAATGTAATGAGTTGTGGCTTTAATTCAAAGTTATTTGCATTGACATTAGGGGTGAGAATGCTGCTTCCATAATGTCTAGCATTTGCAAAGGTATAGGAGGCCAAAACTCTCCTCTGGGTGGATTGTTATTGTTGTTGTCTGCTCCACCTGGTGGATTGGTTGAATGTTCCTCCATATCTTGGAATTCTTCTTCTGATTCCTCTTCTCCAACAATATTTTTCCTTCTTTCAGCTCTTCTTAACCTTCTAAGAGTTCTTTCGTCTTGTTCATGAAAGATGGGTGTATTTCTTCTTGTACCTGACATACAAGCAGAACATAAGAAACACACAAACCAGTGACACTTCAATCTATTGCTAGAATGAAGTTTTAGTTAGCTTAAGCAAAAATTCAAACAGTTAGTGGGTTAGCCAAAAATTAAAGAAACAGGAAATAAAATTGCTAGATCTAGATCACCACCTCACTTAATCATTGTCAATCTAATCAATCCCCGGCAACGGCGCCAAAAACTTGATGGTGTATTTTGGAAAAGAAACGAATTTCTCCAAAACACCCAAATCTAACCGGCAAGTGCACCGGGTCGCATCAAGTAATAATAACTCACGGGAGTGAGGTCGATCCCACAGGGATTGAAGGATTGGGCAATTTTTGTTTAGTGGTTGATTTAGTCAAGCGAATCAAGATTTGGTTGAGAGATTTGTGATTTGCAGAATTTAAATTGCATAGAAAGTAAAGGAAATGGGTGAATTGCATGAAATTAAAGAGAACTGGAATTTAAAGTGCTGAATCTTAAAGAGCAAGAAATTAAATGGCAGAAACTTAGAACGCAAGAAATGTAAATTGCAAAATCTTAAAGTGCAAGAAATGTAAATGGCTTGAATTGTAAAGGGAATTGGGAGTTGGATTTGCAGGAATTAAACAAGGAAAAGTAAATTGCAACAAACAGAGAAATAGAAGATGTCTTGAATCAAACCGGATCTTAAACAGAAAAGTAAATGAGCATGGAAAGCAGTAAACAGAGGATGTAAAATTGGAATTCAGATCTCAGGACCCAAGAGACTAGAAAACCAAGTCTAGATCTCAATGCCTTCCTAGATCCAACAAGAACAATTTCAAAGGAAATTGTAAATTGCAAAGAAAGTAGATGAAGAAGAAAGTAACCGAAACTGAAATTCAATTAAGCAGAAAATTAAACAAGATCCCAAGGTGAGATTGAAACAGAATTTCTTCAATTCTCCACCCAAAATCCAAGACAAGAAAAATAAAGAGTGCTGGGCAAGAACAAGGAAGAAGAGAGATCAATTCTCCTCCCAAATTCTCTTGAATTAAAACAACAATGCTAAGAAATGTAAAAGTGAGCTTCTAAGCAAACCGAAAAGAAAGCTAAGCTGAAAAACTAAAAGGGAAGCTCCCCGAAAAACTTGAATTCTATCCTATTTATACACTTTCTTCAAATGATCTTCAAGCCTTGAGTTGGACCTTTGCTCTTGGTGGAATTGGGTTGATAGAGGCCTTGGTTGATTGCTCTTGGAGTTTGGAGAAGAACCAAAGTGAACCAATTGAACCGGGTTGAAATTTTGCAAAAGTTTGAGTAAAAGTTTGAGTAAAAGTTTGAGGCTAACTTTTACTCTAACTTTTACTATCAGCCTCCATGCTTTGCTGCTATCCACGTTGGGGCAAAAGTTATGGGTCTAACTTTTGCTCCAACGTTGGCCTCCTTATGTGTACTTATGGCGCCAACGTTAGCCCAAAAGTTAGAGGCTAACGTTGGCGCAAACTTTTGCTCCCCCTTTGTATTGTTCATGTGCCAACGTTAGCCCAAAAGTTAGAGGCTAACGTTGGCGCAAACTTTTGGTGGCCAGGGGGTGTTTTTCTCATGCCAACATTAGCCACAAAGTTAGGGGCTAACGTTGGCGCAAACTTTTGGTGCCCAGGGGGTGTTTTTCTCATGCCAACGTTAGCCACAAAGTTAGGGGCTAACGTTGGCGCAAACTTTTGGTGCCCAGGGAGTAACTTTCATGTGCCAACGTTAGCCCAAAAGTTAGGGGCTAACGTTGGGGCTAACTTTTCACCCAAAAGTTTGTGCAAAAGTTTGAGGCTAACTTTTGGTCCAGCTTTTTGATTCCTGGTTCATTTTCACTTATTCCATTGTCCTCTCTTTACTCCTAGCCATTCCTTCTTGCTTCAACCTTTCTCCAAGCTTTCTTCACCTATCATTAATCAACCAAACACATCAAAGCTATGCTTAAAATCATGAGATATTCATTTTATCATAATATGTGACAATTATAGCATAAAACCTCATGAAATAGCATGAATTCATACATGGTTGATTCAATCAAAGGAAGCATGAAAATCTACCCAAATTAGCTTACTTGTAGCTCAAGAAAGTGCACAATTCAAGTGAAAACAAAAGAAAAAGACTAGTGAAACTTGGCTAAGATGACTTGTCATCACAACACCAAACTTAAAGCTTGCTTGTCCCCAAGCAAGAAAAAAATTTATTGAGAAGAAAGGATGAAATGGAAGAGGATGTTCATGCTAGCAGAGTATTATTGATAGTTCATGGGATTTTGTGTGGATATGTAAATACTCACTTCTTATTGACTCCTAGGCCTAGAAAGTCTCCTTCAAGCTTCAAGCAACATACTGCTATGACCTCTCATTATTCCTTTATCCTTGGCTATTACTTTGTTCATAAGCTTTAATTGAGTGTCATGTGTAGCAAGTTAATTCCCTTTTCTTTATACTTGACACATTATTCACTATAGACACTTGGCTCACATTCCTTCTTAGAACATTGATGCCCAGCACCTCTTTGGGCTGCTAAATGCCTTGTAGTTAGGTTGCTCTTGATAGTGGACTTTCAGCTGATGATCCCGGGTTAGTTAACCCAAGTCACCGAGTGTTGATGCACTCCAAAGAGCTTAATAATCCAAGCAGATCCTAATACAAAGACACCACAGACATATATTCTAAGGTTCAAGCTATTGGTGTCCAGCTTTGTTTCTTTTTGTTTTTCTTTTGTTCTGCCACTTCTTTTTTTCTTTTTTTTGTTTTTCTTTCTAATAAAGGATTTTTATTCGATTGAGATTCATAGACAGTAGGCCACTCTATACTTAGAAGGAGATATCCTGGCTCTTTATTCACTAAAAGTGAGCTATTATACAATCACACACATACCACCACTTACTTTTATTCTACTTCTATCTAACAAAGACCATTCTACTTCACATTCAAACATTTCTTTTATTGAACTTAAAGATGAAGGGGACAAAACATGCTTTTTGCTAAGTGAAAGTAAACACACAAGCACACACATAGACTAGCTTACTTATTTTAAAACAAACATAATGCAAAGACTATTGATTAAAAGAACTACTTAAAGATGCAAAGACAACTTAAAACAGATAGAATGCATGTTTTTTTCTTTGTAGTGATGAACAAGGAGCAAGTCCACCTTTCATTTGTCATGCTTTTTCTTTCTCCTTTCATACACTTGGTTGTTAGTGTTTCCACCATCCGTGTTTGTTGTCTGTTGGCCTCGCCAGAATCCAGCCTTATTCATAGCCTCCTCTACTCTATCTTCAAGTCTCATAGCATTGCTTACCTCTACCTCGCTTCTCTTTTTGAAGAATTCATCAAAAGTTGGGAAAGCCGGATCCATGTTGTTCAAATGTTCTCCAATATAGTTTAGTTTGATTTGGCTATTGATGTTGTAATCGGCTTGTACTTCATACCTTGCATCTTGGAGAGTTGTAAACTCATTGAGAGCCCTCATGGTTTCGGCTTGCATCTGTGCCATCTTTCCAAGTGCTTCGTGAGATTGAAAAGCACGCTCTTCTTGCATCACAAGGAATTTTGCCTCAAACTCACTTTGTTGGTTCATCATTTTTAGTTGCCAATCTTCTTGATCATGTTGATACTTCAAGTATTGTGAATGGTACTCTTCTTGCCTTTCTTGAATTCTTGTGTACTGTTGTGACAATCTTCCAATTGCTTCTTGCATTTGAGTCATATCCATATTGCCATGTGGGAAAAAGTGCGGCTGTTCCTCCTCCTCTTATGGCTCTTCTTCTATGTGTGGCTCATCTTCTTCCATTGGTTCTTCTCTTTGCCTTCTTCCATGTGGCCTTCGGCCTTGATGTGCTTCAGGAGCCATTGTCATTCGTTCAATGGTTATGGGCATGTCTTGGCTTAACCACATTGGATTATCTTCTTCCATTGGCACTTTAGCCTTTGCACACAACCTCCAAATGGTACTTGGGTAGTATAACCAAGACCCGGCCGAATTCTTCTCAGCAAGCTTTTGGATGTCTTTTGCAAGGATTTCATGAACTCTTATCTCTCCTCCCACAATGATGCAATGCAACATCACGGCTCTCTCCCTGTTAACTTCTGAGGTGTTCACTGTGCCCAGAATTGATCTTTTCATCAGCTCATACCATCCTTTTGCTTCTGGGGTGAGGTTACATCTTTTCAGATACTTATATTTGTTCTTGTCATCTCCTTCCCACTCTGAGTTCTCTATACAAATATCTCTCGCAATATCATCATAATCCTGATCTTCATTCAATTTCTGTTGGTATCCCGGTTCACTAAAGCGGACTGACTTTAGTCCCAAGACTTTCTTGATTGCATCCGAGCTAAAGTCTACTTCCACCCCCCGCACATAGCTCTTGTACGTTGGGGGCTCACGCATGTCAAGCCTTGAGACATTTGCATAGAACTCTCTTATGATATTGGCATTGATTCGGGTGGCTGGTGATGCAAGTTCCTCCCACCTCCTCTTTCGAATTTTGTCCTTCATTTCTTGGCATCCATCATCCGGCAACAAGAGTGGAATTTCAGGATAGATCTTTTTCTCGTTCATCCATTCAATTTGCATTTGATGGTACCAAGACTTGAATCTCCATTGGTCATATTCATGTGTGTCCTCCTCCACCATGGGATCTTTCCGTTTTCTTCGTTTGGTTCTTGAGGAAGAGGCCATGATTACTTGGTTGGTTGAGTTTTGTGAGGTTAGAGGGAGTGTGAAGAATGTTGGAGAATTTGATGTGTGTTTGGAGCAAGAAGAAATTGAGACCGAACTTGCTATGACAAGAAATGATGAAGGGAAGTTTAAATGGTTGGAGTTTAAAGCAAGAGAAATGTTGAACCGAGCTTGTTATGTTGAGGAGTGATGAAGGGAATGAAGTTTCCAAGGTTGGAGTGATTCGGTCATGTGCATGGCTTGAGGTGGTACGTTTGAGCAATGAAAGGCTAGGATGCAACTAGACACTATGGGGATCAAAGGTGTGCATGTAAGGATGAATGAAGACAAAGCTTGCTTCTTCACTTGCCTTTGCCGTGATCATTCTCAAGGAGTGGCAGATTTCTTTTTCGAAGCATGTGATGAGATTTTGTCCTCAAGCTATGCTTTCCTTTGTCTTGTCTCTTTCATTGAAGATTCTTTGACCACCTAGTCATCACAACATACATTAGTTTTGTCCAACTGTGGCAAGAGTATTCCTTTTATTAATATTATATGAATCATCAATTCTTATATCCAATTGAACCGTGACTCATCTTTGGAGGACACCAAACTTAATGTTTGGTCATGTATGAAGAAATTGTGTCTCTTCCTCCAATTAGTGAAATCCCAATGTCACTCTTAGTTAAATGTTTATAAGAATTGCTTTCATCCTAATTTTCTTTTTCTCTTTTTTTTTTTTTTCATGAAGGGTCAATTGTGTCCCTAAATCGGTGCATCAAAGTTTGATGAACACCAAACTTGTTTCTTGTCAAAGGGTACATCACAATTGATGCCTTCATTACCGAATAAGAATTTTTCCATTTATAAGATTTTGCAAAACAACAATTGTATGATTATTGATGCATGAATTTCTAATTTTCATGAAGCTATGTGGACACCAAACTTTAGTGTTTGGCCATATGCTTTGTCAAGACACTCTAAGCTTGCAAAACGGAATTATTTGTAACGTTGGTTTAGTGTGCTTGAAGGTACACCAAACTTAGAATTCTCAGCATATGTTTCAAAACAGTGCATGCAGTCAATGGACATGTTCATGAAAAGAGAAAAGAATTCATGCTCAAATGATCATAACTTATTGAATTTAAAATGACATGAATCTTAAATCATGGGTTGCCTCCCATGGAGCGCTCTTTTATTGTCATTAGCTTGACATTGAGGCTTTCTTTTATGGTGGATGGTGCTTGTAGAGCCTCAATTTGTCTCCCCTGACTGTGATCCTCTTCTTTGTTCCCTGGTGTTCAATTTCAGCATGCTCTAATGAGAGTATGTTGCTGACAGTGTAGTAGTCCTCAGTTTGTTAGTTTGCCCCCAGCTGTTGATATATCAGTTGCACTTTGTCACCTTTGGAAAGCCCCTCTGTTGGGATCTTCTTGTTCTTCCAACCCCTTTTTGTTTTGTTTCTCCGTTTCATCTTTCCTTTTGTTGATCTTTCTTTTCTGGCCGTAGGCTTCCCTTGGGGACCTCTCTTCTCAGTGGCTAATACTCCAATATCCTCTTGGGCCTCTTCATCAATCTGCACAATCCTTAGCCTTGGGATGTTGCTGTGACTCTCTTTGTCATTTTCATCCTTCAACTGTGATTCTCCCTTGTCAATTTTCATATAGTCTTTCTTCTCCTTGCTAAATTGTGCCTCTGGTAATACCTTCAGAGTGACACTCTTATCATGCATTCTAAGAGTTAATTCTCCTTCCTCTATGTCTATGATAGCTCTAGCAGTGGCCAAGAATGGCCTTCCCAGTATAATAGAATCACCATCATCCCCTTCTGACTCTAGAACCACAAAATCTGCAGGGTATATGATGTTGTCCACCTTGACCAGCAGGTTTTCAATCATACCCTTGGGGTATACTGTTGACTTATCTACTAGCTCTAGAGATATTTGTTAACTTCCTCTATATGCAGCTTTTTTACCAAGGAGGATGGTATTAAGTTGATACTTGCTCCTAGATCGCACATTGCTTTAGTGATGGTTAATTCCCCAATGGTGCAAGGTAGCAAAAAGCTCCCTGGATCTTCAAGCTTAGGGGGAAACCCTTTTTGAATCAAAGCCCTGCATTCCTCAGTGAGCAGTATGGTTTCTTTCTCATCCCAACTTCTTTTCTTGTTGATAAGCTCCTTCAAAAACTTGGCATACAGAGGCATTTGCTCAAGTGCTTCAGCAAAAGGAATATTGATTTCCAGCTTTCTGAAAGTTTCAAGGAACTTGTGAAAATGCTGGTCCTTGGTTTCTTTGTTGAACCTCTGGGGATATGGCAGTGGAGGTACAAAGGTTTTCTCTACTTGTTGCTTTTGATTCTTGGTTGGCTTTTCAACTGCTTCATTCCCTTTTTTTGGAATTTTTGGTTGTTCCTCCTTTGCTTGAGTTTGCTTTGAGGCTTCCTTGCTTGCCATTGCATCATCATCATTGGCTTCCTCTGTGTGTGTTGGCTGTTCCTCTTCTATTGGTCTTTTGCTGCTCTCTACTTGCTTCTTAGTAGTGTCATTATTGCTCATCAATGTTCTCCCACTCCTTAATTGTATTGCCTTGCATTCTTCCTTAGGATTTGGGATTGTGTCACTCGGCAGTGAGCTTGAAGGTCTCTCAAGAGAAATCTGCTTGGAGATTTGCCCCATCTGTCTCTCTAGGCTCTTCAGGGATGCTTCCTGATTCTTGGTTACCATTTCCTGGTGTTTCAACATTTTGTCTATCACGGCCTCCAAGTTAGTGATTCTCTGGGCTTCAGGTGATACTTGAGGTGGGTTATGAGATGTGGGTGGTGGATGATAGGCATTTTGGTTGGTGGGTTGGTTATTGGATTGGTACTGGTTGGGGTTGGGGTAGTTGTTTTGAGGTTTTCTGTAGGGGTTTTGGTTAGTCTGCTGCTGGTTGTGGTTTTGGTTGCTTCTTGGGTTGTTTTGATTTGAGTTCTTCTGCCATGGTTGTTGGTTTTGGGGATGATTATCTCCCCATCTGAGGTTTGGGTGGTTCTTCCAGGATGGATTGTATGTATCACCATACACTTCATTTGGTCCTTGGTTGTGCATATACTATACTTGCTCTTGTTGTTGTTCTTCTTGAGTTTCTTCACTCTGTCCCCATGTGGTTGATGGTTGACTAGTGTTAACTGCTGCAACTTGGAGACTATCAATCCTCTTGGCCATTTGCTCAAATTGTTGTTGAATTTGCTGCTGCATCATCTTGTTTTGAGCCAAGATTGAGTCCACTCCTTCTAGCTCCATTACTCCTCTTCTTTGTGATGGTTGGCGGTTTCTTTGATGAGCAAAGAAATATTGGTTGTTAGCCACCATATCAATGAGATTTTGAGCTTCCTCTGCAGTTTTCATGAGTTGCAAGGAGCCTCCAGCTGAGTGGTCAAGTGATTCTTGAGCGTTTAGGGTGAGTCCTTCATAGAAGTTCTGTAGCTTGTCCCACTCAGTGAACATTTCTGGTGGACATTTCCTCAGCAGAGCCTTGTATCTCTCCCATGCTTCATATAGATTTTCAGCATCCAATTGTGTGAATGTTTGTACCTCGGTTTTCAGTCTGTTAACCCTTTGAGGTGGGTAAAATTTGGCTAGAAATTTAGTCACCAAATCATCCCAGCTAGTGATGCTTCCTTGAGGAAAAGTTTCAAGCCATTGTGCGGCCTTGTCCCTTAATGAGAACGGGAACAGCAAAAGCTTGTAGGTCTCAGGATTCACGCCATTGGACTTGACAGTGTCACAAATCCTTAAGAAGGTAGATAGATGTTGATTTGGATCCTCCAATGGTCCTCCCCCAAACGAGCAGTTGTTTTGGACCAATGTGATGAGTTGTGGCTTTAATTCAAAGTTATTTGCATTGACATTAGGGGTGAGAATGCTGCTTCCATAATGTCTAGCATTTGCAAAGGTATAGGAGGCCAAAACTCTCCTCTGGGGTGGATTGTTATTGTTGTTGTCTGCTCCACCTGGTGGATTGGTTGAATGTTCCTCCATATATTGGAATTCTTCTTCTGATTCCTCTTCTCCAACAATATTTTTCCCTCTTTCAGCTCTTCTTAACCTTCTAAGAGTTCTTTCGTCTTGTTCATGAAAGATGGGTGTATTTCTTCTTATACCTGACATACAAGCAGAACATAAGAAACACACAAACCAGTGACACTTCAATCTATTGCTAGAATGAAGTTTTAGTTAGCTTAAGCAAAAATTCAAACAGTTAGTGGGTTAGCCAAAAATTAAAGAAACAGGAAATAAAAATGCTAGATCTAGATCACCACCTCACTTAATCATTGTCAATCTAATCAATCCCCGGCAACGGCGCCAAAAACTTGATGGTGTATTTTGGAAAAGAAACGAATTTCTCCAAAACACCCAAATCTAACCGGCAAGTGCACCGGGTCGCATCAAGTAATAATAACTCACGGGAGTGAGGTCGATCCCACAGGGATTGAAGGATTGAGCAATTTTTGTTTAGTGGTTGATTTAGTCAAGCGAATCAAGATTTGGTTGAGAGATTTGTGATTTGCAGAATTTAAATTGCATAGAAAGTAAAGGAAATGGGTGAATTGCATGAAATTAAAGAGAACTGGAATTTAAAGTGCTGAATCTTAAAGAGCAAGAAATTAAATGGCAGAAACTTAGAACGCAAGAAATGTAAATTGCAAAATCTTAAAGTGCAAGAAATGTAAATGGCTTGAATTGTAAAGGGAATTGGGAGTTGGATTTGCAGGAATTAAACAAGGAAAAGTAAATTGCAACAAACAGAGAAATAGAAGATGTCTTGAATCAAACTGGATCTTAAACAGAAAAGTAAATGAGCATGGAAAGCAGTAAACAGAGGATGTAAAATTGGAATTCAGATCTCAGGACCCAAGAGACTAGAAAACCAAGTCTAGATCTCAATGCCTTCCTAGATCCAACAAGAAGAATTTCAAAGGAAATTGTAAATTGCAAAGAAAGTAGATGAAGAAGCAAGTAACCGAAACTGAATTTCAATTAAGCAGAAAATTAAACAAGATCCCAAGGTGAGATTGAAACAGAATTTCTTCAATTCTCCACCCAAAATCCAAGACATGAAAAATAAAGAGTGCTTGGCAAGAACAAGGAAGAAGAGAGATCAATTCTCCTCCTAAATTCTCTTGAATTAAAACAACAATGCTAAGAAATGTAAAAGTGAGCTTCTAAGCAAACCGAAAAGAAAGCTAAGCTGAAAAACTAAAAGGGAAGCTCCCCGAAAAACTTGAATTCTATCCTATTTATACACTTTCTTCAAATGATCTTCAAGCCTTGAGTTGGGCCTTTGCTCTTGGTGGAATTGGGTTGAGAGAGGCCTTGGTTGATTGCTCTTGGAGTTTGGAGAAGAACCAAAGTGAACCAATTGAACCGGGTTGAAGTTTTGCAAAAGTTTGAGTAAAAGTTTGAGGCTAACTTTTACTCTAACTTTTACTATCAGCCTCCATGCTTTGCTGCTATCCACGTTGGGGCAAAAGTTAGGGGTCTAACTTTTGCTCCAACGTTGGCCTCCTTATGTGTACTTATGGCGCCAACGTTAGCCCAAAAGTTAGAGGCTAACGTTGGCGCAAACTTTTGCTCCCCCTTTGTATTGTTCATGTGCCAACGTTAGCCCAAAAGTTAGAGGCTAACGTTGGCGCAAACTTTTGGTGGCCAGGGGGTGTTTTTCTCATGCCAACGTTAGCCACAAAGTTAGGGGCTAACGTTGGCGCAAACTTTTGGTGCCCAGGGGGTGTTTTTCTCATGCCAACGTTAGCCACAAAGTTAGGGGCTAACGTTGGCGCAAACTTTTGGTGCCCAGGGAGTAACTTTCATGTGCCAACGTTAGCCCAAAAGTTAGGGGCTAACGTTGGGGCTAACTTTTCACCCAAAAGTTTGTGCAAAAGTTTGAGGCTAACTTTTGGTCCAGCTTTTTGATTCCTGGTTCATTTTCACTTATTCCATTGTCCTCTCTTTACTCCTAGCCATTCCTTCTTGCTTCAACCTTTCTCCAAGCTTTCTTCACCTATCATTAATCAACCAAACACATCAAAGCTATGCTTAAAATCATGAGATATTCATTTTATCATAATATGTGACAATTATAGCATAAAACCTCATGAAATAGCATGAATTCATACATGGTTGATTCAATCAAAGGAAGCATGAAAATCTACCCAAATTAGCTTACTTGTAGCTCAAGAAAGTGCACAATTCAAGTGAAAACAAAAGAAAAAGACTAGTGAAACTTGGCTAAGATGACTTGTCATCACAACACCAAACTTAAAGCTTGCTTGTCCCCAAGCAAGAAAAAAATTTATTGAGAAGAAAGGATGAAATGGAAGAGGATGTTCATGCTAGCAGAGTATTATTGATAGTTCATGGGATTTTGTGTGGATATGTAAATACTCACTTCTTATTGACTCCTAGGCCTAGAAAGTCTCCTTCAAGCTTCAAGCAACATACTGCTATGACCTCTCATTATTCCTTTATCCTTGGCTATTACTTTGTTCATAAGCTTTAATTGAGTGTCATGTGTAGCAAGTTAATTCCCTTTTCTTTATACTTGACACATTATTCACTATAGACACTTGGCTCACATTCCTTCTTAGAACATTGATGCCCAGCACCTCTTTGGGCTGCTAAATGCCTTGTAGTTAGGTTGCTCTTGATAGTGGACTTTCAGCTGATGATCCCGGGTTAGTTAACCCAAGTCACCGAGTGTTGATGCACTCCAAAGAGCTTAATAATCCAAGCAGATCCTAATACAAAGACACCACAGACATATATTCTAAGGTTCAAGCTATTGGTGTCCAGCTTTGTTTCTTTTTGTTTTTCTTTTGTTCTGCCACTTCTTTTTTTCTTTTTTTTGTTTTTCTTTCTAATAAAGGATTTTTATTCGATTGAGATTCATAGACAGTAGGCCACTCTATACTTAGAAGGAGATATCCTGGCTCTTTATTCACTAAAAGTGAGCTATTATACAATCACACACATACCACCACTTACTTTTATTCTACTTCTATCTAACAAAGACCATTCTACTTCACATTCAAACATTTCTTTTATTGAACTTAAAGATGAAGGGGACAAAACATGCTTTTTGCTAAGTGAAAGTAAACACACAAGCACACACATAGACTAGCTTACTTATTTTAAAACAAACATAATGCAAAGACTATTGATTAAAAGAACTACTTAAAGATGCAAAGACAACTTAAAACAGATAGAATGCATGTTTTTTTCTTTGTAGTGATGAACAAGGAGCAAGTCCACCTTTCATTTGTCATGCTTTTTCTTTCTCCTTTCATACACTTGGTTGTTAGTGTTTCCACCATCCGTGTTTGTTGTCTGTTGGCCTCGCCAGAATCCAGCCTTATTCATAGCCTCCTCTACTCTATCTTCAAGTCTCATAGCATTGCTTACCTCTACCTCGCTTCTCTTTTTGAAGAATTCATCAAAAGTTGGGAAAGCCGGATCCATGTTGTTCAAATGTTCTCCAATATAGTTTAGTTTGATTTGGCTATTGATGTTGTAATCGGCTTGTACTTCATACCTTGCATCTTGGAGAGTTGTAAACTCATTGAGAGCCCTCATGGTTTCGGCTTGCATCTGTGCCATCTTTCCAAGTGCTTCGTGAGATTGAAAAGCACGCTCTTCTTGCATCACAAGGAATTTTGCCTCAAACTCACTTTGTTGGTTCATCATTTTTAGTTGCCAATCTTCTTGATCATGTTGATACTTCAAGTATTGTGAATGGTACTCTTCTTGCCTTTCTTGAATTCTTGTGTACTGTTGTGACAATCTTCCAATTGCTTCTTGCATTTGAGTCATATCCATATTGCCATGTGGGAAAAAGTGCGGCTGTTCCTCCTCCTCTTATGGCTCTTCTTCTATGTGTGGCTCATCTTCTTCCATTGGTTCTTCTCTTTGCCTTCTTCCATGTGGCCTTCGGCCTTGATGTGCTTCAGGAGCCATTGTCATTCGTTCAATGGTTATGGGCATGTCTTGGCTTAACCACATTGGATTATCTTCTTCCATTGGCACTTTAGCCTTTGCACACAACCTCCAAATGGTACTTGGGTAGTATAACCAAGACCCGGCCGAATTCTTCTCAGCAAGCTTTTGGATGTCTTTTGCAAGGATTTCATGAACTCTTATCTCTCCTCCCACAATGATGCAATGCAACATCACGGCTCTCTCCCTGTTAACTTCTGAGGTGTTCACTGTGCCCAGAATTGATCTTTTCATCAGCTCATACCATCCTTTTGCTTCTGGGGTGAGGTTACATCTTTTCAGATACTTATATTTGTTCTTGTCATCTCCTTCCCACTCTGAGTTCTCTATACAAATATCTCTCGCAATATCATCATAATCCTGATCTTCATTCAATCTCTGTTGGTATCCCGGTTCACTAAAGCGGACTGACTTTAGTCCCAAGACTTTCTTGATTGCATCCGAGCTAAAGTCTACTTCCACCCCCCGCACATAGCTCTTGTACGTTGGGGGCTCACGCATGTCAAGCCTTGAGACATTTGCATAGAACTCTCTTATGATATTGGCATTGATTCGGGTGGCTGGTGATGCAAGTTCCTCCCACCTCCTCTTTCGAATTTTGTCCTTCATTTCTTGGCATCCATCATCCGGCAACAAGAGTGGAATTTCAGGATAGATCTTTTTCTCGTTCATCCATTCAATTTGCATTTGATGGTACCAAGACTTGAATCTCCATTGGTCATATTCATGTGTGTCCTCCTCCACCATGGGATCTTTCCGTTTTCTTCGTTTGGTTCTTGAGGAAGAGGCCATGATTACTTGGTTGGTTGAGTTTTGTGAGGTTAGAGGGAGTGTGAAGAATGTTGGAGAATTTGATGTGTGTTTGGAGCAAGAAGAAATTGAGACCGAACTTGCTATGACAAGAAATGATGAAGGGAAGTTTAAATGGTTGGAGTTTAAAGCAAGAGAAATGTTGAACCGAGCTTGTTATGTTGAGGAGTGATGAAGGGAATGAAGTTTCCAAGGTTGGAGTGATTCGGTCATGTGCATGGCTTGAGGTGGTACGTTTGAGCAATGAAAGGCTAGGATGCAACTAGACACTATGGGGATCAAAGGTGTGCATGTAAGGATGAATGAAGACAAAGCTTGCTTCTTCACTTGCCTTTGCCGTGATCATTCTCAAGGAGTGGCAGATTTCTTTTTCGAAGCATGTGATGAGATTTTGTCCTCAAGCTATGCTTTCCTTTGTCTTGTCTCTTTCATTGAAGATTCTTTGACCACCTAGTCATCACAACATACATTAGTTTTGTCCAACTGTGGCAAGAGTATTCCTTTTATTAATATTATATGAATCATCAATTCTTATATCCAATTGAACCGTGACTCATCTTTGGAGGACACCAAACTTAATGTTTGGTCATGTATGAAGAAATTGTGTCTCTTCCTCCAATTAGTGAAATCCCAATGTCACTCTTAGTTAAATGTTTATAAGAATTGCTTTCATCCTAATTTTCTTTTTCTCTTTTTTTTTTTTTTCATGAAGGGTCAATTGTGTCCCTAAATCGGTGCATCAAAGTTTGATGAACACCAAACTTGTTTCTTGTCAAAGGGTACATCACAATTGATGCCTTCATTACCGAATAAGAATTTTTCCATTTATAAGATTTTGCAAAACAACAATTGTATGATTATTGATGCATGAATTTCTAATTTTCATGAAGCTATGTGGACACCAAACTTTAGTGTTTGGCCATATGCTTTGTCAAGACACTCTAAGCTTGCAAAACGGAATTATTTGTAACGTTGGTTTAGTGTGCTTGAAGGTACACCAAACTTAGAATTCTCAGCATATGTTTCAAAACAGTGCATGCAGTCAATGGACATGTTCATGAAAAGAGAAAAGAATTCATGCTCAAATGATCATAACTTATTGAATTTAAAATGACATGAATCTTAAATCATGGGTTGCCTCCCATGGAGCGCTCTTTTATTGTCATTAGCTTGACATTGAGGCTTTCTTTTATGGTGGATGGTGCTTGTAGAGCCTCAATTTGTCTCCCCTGACTGTGATCCTCTTCTTTGTTCCCTGGTGTTCAATTTCAGCATGCTCTAATGAGAGTATGTTGCTGACAGTGTAGTAGTCCTCAGTTTGTTAGTTTGCCCCCAGCTGTTGATATATCAGTTGCACTTTGTCACCTTTGGAAAGCCCCTCTGTTGGGATCTTCTTGTTCTTCCAACCCCTTTTTGTTTTGTTTCTCCGTTTCATCTTTCCTTTTGTTGATCTTTCTTTTCTGGCCGTAGGCTTCCCTTGGGGACCTCTCTTCTCAGTGGCTAATACTCCAATATCCTCTTGGGCCTCTTCATCAATCTGCACAATCCTTAGCCTTGGGATGTTGCTGTGACTCTCTTTGTCATTTTCATCCTTCAACTGTGATTCTCCCTTGTCAATTTTCATATAGTCTTTCTTCTCCTTGCTAAATTGTGCCTCTGGTAATACCTTCAGAGTGACACTCTTATCATGCATTCTAAGAGTTAATTCTCCTTCCTCTATGTCTATGATAGCTCTAGCAGTGGCCAAGAATGGCCTTCCCAGTATAATAGAATCACCATCATCCCCTTCTGACTCTAGAACCACAAAATCTGCAGGGTATATGATGTTGTCCACCTTGACCAGCAGGTTTTCAATCATACCCTTGGGGTATACTGTTGACTTATCTACTAGCTCTAGAGATATTTGTTAACTTCCTCTATATGCAGCTTTTTTACCAAGGAGGATGGTATTAAGTTGATACTTGCTCCTAGATCGCACATTGCTTTAGTGATGGTTAATTCCCCAATGGTGCAAGGTAGCAAAAAGCTCCCTGGATCTTCAAGCTTAGGGGGAAACCCTTTTTGAATCAAAGCCCTGCATTCCTCAGTGAGCAGTATGGTTTCTTTCTCATCCCAACTTCTTTTCTTGTTGATAAGCTCCTTCAAAAACTTGGCATACAGAGGCATTTGCTCAAGTGCTTCAGCAAAAGGAATATTGATTTCCAGCTTTCTGAAAGTTTCAAGGAACTTGTGAAAATGCTGGTCCTTGGTTTCTTTGTTGAACCTCTGGGGATATGGCAGTGGAGGTACAAAGGTTTTCTCTACTTGTTGCTTTTGATTCTTGGTTGGCTTTTCAACTGCTTCATTCCCTTTTTTTGGAATTTTTGGTTGTTCCTCCTTTGCTTGAGTTTGCTTTGAGGCTTCCTTGCTTGCCATTGCATCATCATCATTGGCTTCCTCTGTGTGTGTTGGCTGTTCCTCTTCTATTGGTCTTTTGCTGCTCTCTACTTGCTTCTTAGTAGTGTCATTATTGCTCATCAATGTTCTCCCACTCCTTAATTGTATTGCCTTGCATTCTTCCTTAGGATTTGGGATTGTGTCACTCGGCAGTGAGCTTGAAGGTCTCTCAAGAGAAATCTGCTTGGAGATTTGCCCCATCTGTCTCTCTAGGCTCTTCAGGGATGCTTCCTGATTCTTGGTTACCATTTCCTGGTGTTTCAACATTTTGTCTATCACGGCCTCCAAGTTAGTGATTCTCTGGGCTTCAGGTGATACTTGAGGTGGGTTATGAGATGTGGGTGGTGGATGATAGGCATTTTGGTTGGTGGGTTGGTTATTGGATTGGTATTGGTTGGGGTTGGGGTAGTTGTTTTGAGGTTTTCTGTAGGGGTTTTGGTTAGTCTGCTGCTGGTTGTGGTTTTGGTTGCTTCTTGGGTTGTTTTGATTTGAGTTCTTCTGCCATGGTTGTTGGTTTTGGGGATGATTATCTCCCCATCTGAGGTTTGGGTGGTTCTTCCAGGATGGATTGTATGTATCACCATACACTTCATTTGGTCCTTGGTTGTGCATATACTATACTTGCTCTTGTTGTTGTTCTTCTTGAGTTTCTTCACTCTGTCCCCATGTGGTTGATGGTTGACTAGTGTTAACTGCTGCAACTTGGAGACTATCAATCCTCTTGGCCATTTGCTCAAATTGTTGTTGAATTTGCTGCTGCATCATCTTGTTTTGAGCCAAGATTGAGTCCACTCCTTCTAGCTCCATTACTCCTCTTCTTTGTGATGGTTGGCGGTTTCTTTGATGAGCAAAGAAATATTGGTTGTTAGCCACCATATCAATGAGATTTTGAGCTTCCTCTGCAGTTTTCATGAGTTGCAAGGAGCCTCCAGCTGAGTGGTCAAGTGATTCTTGAGCGTTTAGGGTGAGTCCTTCATAGAAGTTCTGTAGCTTGTCCCACTCAGTGAACATTTCTGGTGGACATTTCCTCAGCAGAGCCTTGTATCTCTCCCATGCTTCATATAGATTTTCAGCATCCAATTGTGTGAATGTTTGTACCTCGGTTTTCAGTCTGTTAACCCTTTGAGGTGGGTAAAATTTGGCTAGAAATTTAGTCACCAAATCATCCCAGCTAGTGATGCTTCCTTGAGGAAAAGTTTCAAGCCATTGTGCGGCCTTGTCCCTTAATGAGAACGGGAACAGCAAAAGCTTGTAGGTCTCAGGATTCACGCCATTGGACTTGACAGTGTCACAAATCCTTAAGAAGGTAGATAGATGTTGATTTGGATCCTCCAATGGTCCTCCCCCAAACGAGCAGTTGTTTTGGACCAATGTGATGAGTTGTGGCTTTAATTCAAAGTTATTTGCATTGACATTAGGGGTGAGAATGCTGCTTCCATAATGTCTAGCATTTGCAAAGGTATAGGAGGCCAAAACTCTCCTCTGGGGTGGATTGTTATTGTTGTTGTCTGCTCCACCTGGTGGATTGGTTGAATGTTCCTCCATATATTGGAATTCTTCTTCTGATTCCTCTTCTCCAACAATATTTTTCCCTCTTTCAGCTCTTCTTAACCTTCTAAGAGTTCTTTCGTCTTGTTCATGAAAGATGGGTGTATTTCTTCTTATACCTGACATACAAGCAGAACATAAGAAACACACAAACCAGTGACACTTCAATCTATTGCTAGAATGAAGTTTTAGTTAGCTTAAGCAAAAATTCAAACAGTTAGTGGGTTAGCCAAAAATTAAAGAAACAGGAAATAAAAATGCTAGATCTAGATCACCACCTCACTTAATCATTGTCAATCTAATCAATCCCCGGCAACGGCGCCAAAAACTTGATGGTGTATTTTGGAAAAGAAACGAATTTCTCCAAAACACCCAAATCTAACCGGCAAGTGCACCGGGTCGCATCAAGTAATAATAACTCACGGGAGTGAGGTCGATCCCACAGGGATTGAAGGATTGAGCAATTTTTGTTTAGTGGTTGATTTAGTCAAGCGAATCAAGATTTGGTTGAGAGATTTGTGATTTGTAGAATTTAAATTGCATAGAAAGTAAAGGAAATGGGTGAATTGCATGAAATTAAAGAGAACTGGAATTTAAAGTGCTGAATCTTAAAGAGCAAGAAATTAAATGGCAGAAACTTAGAACGCAAGAAATGTAAATTGCAAAATCTTAAAGTGCAAGAAATGTAAATGGCTTGAATTGTAAAGGGAATTGGGAGTTGGATTTGCAGGAATTAAACAAGGAAAAGTAAATTGCAACAAACAGAGAAATAGAAGATGTCTTGAATCAAACTGGATCTTAAACAGAAAAGTAAATGAGCATGGAAAGCAGTAAACAGAGGATGTAAAATTGGAATTCAGATCTCAGGACCCAAGAGACTAGAAAACCAAGTCTAGATCTCAATGCCTTCCTAGATCCAACAAGAAGAATTTCAAAGGAAATTGTAAATTGCAAAGAAAGTAGATGAAGAAGCAAGTAACCGAAACTGAATTTCAATTAAGCAGAAAATTAAACAAGATCCCAAGGTGAGATTGAAACAGAATTTCTTCAATTCTCCACCCAAAATCCAAGACATGAAAAATAAAGAGTGCTTGGCAAGAACAAGGAAGAAGAGAGATCAATTCTCCTCCTAAATTCTCTTGAATTAAAACAACAATGCTAAGAAATGTAAAAGTGAGCTTCTAAGCAAACCGAAAAGAAAGCTAAGCTGAAAAACTAAAAGGGAAGCTCCCCGAAAAACTTGAATTCTATCCTATTTATACACTTTCTTCAAATGATCTTCAAGCCTTGAGTTGGGCCTTTGCTCTTGGTGGAATTGGGTTGAGAGAGGCCTTGGTTGATTGCTCTTGGAGTTTGGAGAAGAACCAAAGTGAACCAATTGAACCGGGTTGAAGTTTTGCAAAAGTTTGAGTAAAAGTTTGAGGCTAACTTTTACTCTAACTTTTACTATCAGCCTCCATGCTTTGCTGCTATCCACGTTGGGGCAAAAGTTAGGGGTCTAACTTTTGCTCCAACGTTGGCCTCCTTATGTGTACTTATGGCGCCAACGTTAGCCCAAAAGTTAGAGGCTAACGTTGGCGCAAACTTTTGCTCCCCCTTTGTATTGTTCATGTGCCAACGTTAGCCCAAAAGTTAGAGGCTAACGTTGGCGCAAACTTTTGGTGGCCAGGGGGTGTTTTTCTCATGCCAACGTTAGCCACAAAGTTAGGGGCTAACGTTGGCGCAAACTTTTGGTGCCCAGGGGGTGTTTTTCTCATGCCAACGTTAGCCACAAAGTTAGGGGCTAACGTTGGCGCAAACTTTTGGTGCCCAGGGAGTAACTTTCATGTGCCAACGTTAGCCCAAAAGTTAGGGGCTAACGTTGGGGCTAACTTTTCACCCAAAAGATTGTGCAAAAGTTTGAGGCTAACTTTTGGTCCAGCTTTTTGCTTCCTGGTTCATTGTCACTTATTCCATTGTCTTCTCTTTACTCCTAGCCATTCCTTCTTGCTTCAACTTTTCTCCAAGCTTTCTTCACCTATGTGACACATCAAAGCTATGCTTGAAATCATGAGATATTCATTTTATCATAATATGTGACAATTATAGCATAAAACCTCATGAAATAGCATGAATTCATACATGGTTGATTCAATCAAAGGAAGCATGAAAATCTACCCAAATTAGCTTACTTGTAGCTCAAGAAAGTGCACAATTCAAGTGAAAACAAAAGAAAAAGACTAGTGAAACTAGGCTAAGATGACTTGTCATCAATGAACCTTCCCTTTTCATCAATGAACTAAATGCATTGGATCAACTGAGATTGCCTCAGAAGAAACAGGATCCTGGAAAGTTCCTAATACCCTGTACCATAGGCACCATGACCTTTGAGAAGGCTCTATGTGACCTTGGGTCAGGAATAAACCTCATGCCACTCTCTGTAATGGAGAAACTTAGAATCTTTGAGGTGTAAATTGCTAGAATCTCATTAGAGATGGCAGACAATTCAAGAAAAGAGGCTTATGGACAAGTAGAGGACATGCTAGTAAAGGTTGTAGGCCTTTACATCCCTGCTGATTTCATAATCCTAGATACTGGGAAGGATGATGATGAATGCATCATCCTTGGAAGACCTTTCCTAGCCACAACAGGAGCTGTGATAGATGTTAACAGAGGTGAATTATTCCTTCAATTGAATGGGGACTCCCTTGTGTTTAAAGCACAAGGCTATCATCCTGAAAACATGGAAAAGAGGCACGATAAGTTTCTCTCACTGTAGAGTCAACCAGAGCCCCCACAGTCAAAGTCTAAGTTTGGTGTTGGGAGGCCACAACCAAACTCTAAGTTTGGTGTTGAACTCCCATATCCAAACTCTAAGTTTGGTGCTGGGAAGTCTCAACAATGCTCTGAACATCTGTGAGGCTCCATGAGAGCTCACTGTCAAGCTATTGACATTAAAGAAGCGCTTGTTGGAAAGCAACCCAATTTTTATTTATATAATTTTATTTTCATTATTATTGTTCTTTCATGTTTTACTAGGTTCATGATCATGTGGAGTCACAAAATAAATAGAAAAATTAAAAACAGAATCAAAAACAGCAGAAAAAAAATCACACCCTGGAAGAAGGGCTTACTGGCGTTTAAACGCCAGTAAGGAGCATCTGGCTGGCATTCAACGCCAGAACTGTTCTGGCGTTGAACGCCAGAAACAAGCAACATCCTGGCGTTCAGATGCCAGGAATGCACCCTAAGGAAAGCTGGCGCTGAACGCCAGAAACAAGCATAGAACTGGCGTTCAACGCCAGAAACATGCTGCATCTGGGCATTGAACGCCCAGAACAAGCATCAATTCGGCATTTAAACGCCAGAATTGCATGCAAAGGTATTTTACATGCCTCAATGGTGCAGGGATGTAAATCCTTGACACCTCAGGATCTGTGGACCCCACAGGATCATCTCAGCATCTGTGGACCCCCACAGGATCCCCACTACCTCCACTCATACTCTTCCCTCTTCTCATTCATCCTCTCTTCCCAATAATCAGCTTTCCCTAAAAACCATTCACCACTCACATCCATCCACTCTTCCCCATAAACCTACCTCATAAACCCCACCTACCTTCAAAATTCAAAATCACTTTCCCACCCAAACCCACCCCATATGGCCGAACTTTAACCCCTCTCCCTCCACTATATAAACGTCTCCATTATTCTTCATTCTCACACAACATAACCCTCTCATCCCCTTCTTGGCCGAAACACAACCCTCTCTCCCTCTCTTCTATTTCTTCTTCTTCTTTTCTTTCTTCTCTTGCTCGAGGGCGAGCAATATTCTAAGTTTGGTGTGGTAAAAGCATAAGCTTTTTGTTTTTCCATTACCATTAATGGCACCTAAGACCGGAGAATCCTCTAGAAAAGGGAAAGGGAAGACAAAAGCTTCCACCTCTGAGTCATGGGAGATGGAAAGATTCATCTCCAAAGCCCATCAAGACCACTTCTATGATGTTGTGGCCAAGAAGAAGGTGATCCTCGAGGTCCCTTTCAAACTCAAGAAAAATGAGTATCCGGAAATCCGACATGAGATCCAAAGAAGAGGTTAGGAAGTTCTAACAAACCCCATCCAACAAGTCGGAATTCTAATGGTTCAAGAGTTCTATGCTAATGCATGGATCACTAGGAACCATGATCAAAGTAAGAACCCGAACCCAAAGAATTATCTCACCATGGTTCGGGGGAAATACTTAGATTTTAGTCCGGAAAATGTGAAGTTGGCGTTCAACTTGCCAATGATGGAAGAGAACGCACGCCCCTACACAAGGAGAGTCAACTTTGATCAAAGGTTGGACCAAGTCCTCATGGACATAAGTGTGGAAGGAGCTCAATGGAAGATTGACTCAAAAGGCAAAATGGTTCAACTGAGAAGACTGGACCTTAAGCCTGTAGCTAGAGGATGGTTAGAGTTCATTCAACGTTCAATCATTCCCACTAGCAACTGGTCTGAAGTTACAATAGACCGGGCCATCATGATCCATAGCATCATGATTGGGAAGGAAGTGGAGGTTCATGAGATTATACCTCAAGAACTCTACAAGGTGGCTGACAAGTCCTCCACTATGGAAAGGTTAGCCTTTCCTCACCTCATTTGCCACCTATGCAATTCAGCTGGGATTGACGTAGAGGGAGATATCCTCATTGAAGAGGACAAGCCCATCATTAAGAAAAGGATGGACCAAACAAGAGAGCCTATTCATGGATCTCAAGAGACGCATGAAGAAGCTCATCACCAAGAAATCCCTGAGATGCCTCAAGGGATGCACTTTCCTCCACAGAATTTTTGGGAGCAAATCAACACCTCCCTAGGAGAATTAAGTTCCAACATGGGACAATTAAGGGTGGAACATCAAGAGCACTCCATCATCCTTCATGAAATTAGAGAAGATCAAAGAGCAATGAGGGAGGAGCAACAGAGACAAGGAAGAGACATAGAAGAGCTCAAGGACATCATTGGTTCCTCAAGAAGGAAACGCCACCATCACTAAGGTGGACTCATTCCTTGTTCTCAAATTTTCTATTTTTGTTTTCTTTATGTTAAGTGCTTATCTATGTTAGTGTCTTATTACATGATCATTAGTATTTAGTAACTGATGACAAGTCATCCTAGCCTAGTTTAACTAGTCTTTTTCTTTTGTTTTCATTAGAATTATGCACTTTCTTGAGCTACAAGCAAGCCAATTAGGTAGATTTTCATGTTTCCCTTGATTGAATCAACCATGTATGAATTCATGCCATTTCATGAGGTTTTATGCTAAAATTGTTGCATATTATGATAGAATGAATATCTCATGATTATGAGCATAGCTTTGATGAGTTTGGTTGATTAATTATAGGTGAAGAAAGCTTGGAGAAAGGTTGAAGCAAGAAGGAATAGCTAGGAGTAAAGAGAAGACAATGGAATAAGTGAAATTGAACCAGGAAGCAAAAAGCTGGACCTAAAGTTAGCATCAAACTTTTGCACAAACTTTTGGTTGAAAAGTTAGCCCCAACGTTAGCCCCCTAACTTGGAGGCTAACGTTGGAACTTGAAAATCATTCCCTGGGTACCAAAAGTTTGCGCCAACGTTAGCCCCCTAACTTTGAGGCTAACGTTGGCACATGAAATTTACCCCTGGGCACCAAAAGTTTGCGCCAACGTTAGCCCCCTAACTTTGAGGCTAACGTTGGCACATGAAAATCACAAGGAAGAGCAAAAGTTTGCGCCAACGTTAGCCCCCTAACTTGGTGGCTAACGTTGGCGCCACAAGCACACAAGGCAAGGCCAACGTTAGGGTCAAAGTTAGACCCCTAACGTTGGCACCAACGTTCATATCAGCAAATTTTGTTGGCTGCTATGAAAAGTTGGAGCAAAAGTTAGACCCCTAACTTTTGCTCAAACTTTTGGTCCAACTTTTGCAAAACTCAAACCCGGTTCAATTGGTTCACTTTGGTTCTTCTCCGAACTTCAAGAGCAACCAATCAAGGCCTCTTTCATCCCAATTCCACCAAGAGCAAAGGCCCAACTCAAGGCTTGAAGATCATTTGAAGAAAGTGTATAAATAGGATAGAATTCAAGTTCTTCGAGGAGCTTTTCTTTTGAATTTTCATAATAGTTTTCGGAGAGCTTTTGATATTGAGTGAACTTTAATTTCTTTGTCTTGAGGAAGGAGAATTCACTTCTCTTCCTCTCAGTTTTATTGCTTTCAATTTAAATTACAATTGTCTTGGATCTTGGGTTGGAGAATTGAAGAAATTCTGTTTCAATCTCATCCTTGGATCTCTCTGTTTATTTACTGAATTTGAATTTCTGTTTCCATTACTTGCTTCTCATCTAATTTCTTTGCAATTTACAATTTCCTTGCAATTGTTCTTGTTGGATCTAGGATGGCATTGAGATCTAGACTTGGTTTTCTAGTCTCTGGGTCCTGAGATCTGATTTCCCATTTCAATTCTCTGTTTACTGCTTTCCATGTTCATCTACTTTGCTGTTTCGGATCTGATTCAATCCCAATTCCCTTTTTCACTTCTGTTTAATACAATTTAACTTTTCCTTGTTTAATTTCTGCAAATCCAAGTCCCAATCCCCTTTACAATTCAAGTCATTTACATTCCTTACACTTTAAGATTCCGCAATTTACATTTCTTGCACTCTAAGTTTCTGCAGTTTAATTTCTTGTTCTTTAAGATTCAGCAATTTAATTTCCTGCTCTCTTTAATTCCATGCAAATTAAATTCTGCAAATCACCAATCAATCAACCAAATCTTGATTCGCTTGACTAAATCAACCACTAAACTAAAATTGCTCAATCCTTCAATCCCTGTGGGATCGACCTCACTCCCGTGAGTTTTTATTACTTGATGCGACCCGGTGCACTTGCCGGTTAGATTTGGGTGTTTTGGGAGAAATTCATTTTTCACCAAAATATCTCATCAGTAACTTTGTCTTAAAGTTATGAATGTCCTATGAATCTATCACCTCTCTTAAATGAAAAATGTTTTTAATTCAAAAGAACAAGAAGTACATGAGTTTCGAATTTATCCTTGAACTTAGTTTAATTATATTGATGTGGTGACAATACTTTTTGTTTTCTGAATGAATGCTTGAACAGTGCATATGTCTTTTGAAGTTATTGTTTAAGAATATTAAATATGTTGGCTCTTGAAAGAATGATGGCAAGGAGACATGTTATTTGATAATCTGAAAAATCATAAAAATGATTCTTGAAGCAAGAAAAAGCAGTGAATACAAAAGCTTGCAAAAAAAAAAGATAAAGAAAAAGAAAAAGCAAGCAGAAAAAGCCAAAAACTCTTTAAACCAAAAGGCAAGAGCAAAAAGCCAATAACCCTTAAAACCAAAAGGCAAGGGTAAATAAAAAGGATCCCAAGGCTTTGAGCATCAGCGGATAGGAGGGCCTAAAGGAATAAAATCCTGGCCTAAGCGGCTAAACCAAGGTGTCCCTAACCATGTGCTTGTGGCGTGAAGGTGTCAAGTGAAAACTTGAGACTGAGCGGTTAAAGTCAAGGTCCAAAGCAAAAGAAGAGTGTGCTTAAGAACCCTGGACACCTCTAATTGGGGACTTTAGCAAAGCTGAGTCACAATCTGAAAAGGTTCACCCAGTTATGTGTCTGTGGCATTTATGTATTCGGTGGTAATACTGGAAAACAAAGTGCTTAGGGCCACGGCCAAGACTTATAAAGTAGCTGTGTTCAAGAATCAACATACTGAACTAGAAGAATCAATAACACTATCTGAACTCTGAGTTCCTATAGATGCCAATGATTCTGAACTTCAATGGATAAAGTGAGATGCCAAAACTAATCAAGAGGCAAAAAGCTACAAGTCCCGCTCATCTGATTGGAGCTATGTTTCATTGATATTTTGGAATTTATAGTATATTCTCTTCTTTTTATCCTATTTGATTTTCAGTTGCTTGGGGACAAGCAACAATTTAAGTTTGGTGTTGTGATGAGCGGATAATTTATACGCTTTTTGGCATTGTTTTTAGTATGTTTTTAGTAGGATCTAGTTACTTTTAGGGATGTTTTTATTAGTTTTTATGTTAAATTCACATTTCTGGACTTTACTACGAGTTTGTGTGTTTTTCTGTGATTTCAGGTATTTTCTTGCTCAAATTGAGGGACTTGAGCAAAAATCAGATTCAGAGGTTGAAGAAGGACTGCTGATGCTGTTGGATTCTGACCTCCCTACACTCAAAGTGGATTTTCTAGAGCTACAGAACTCCAAATGGTGCGCTCTCAACGGCATTGGAAAATAGACATCCAGGCTTTCCAGCAATATATAATAGTCTATACTTTGTCCGAGTTTAGATGACGCAAAAGGGCGTTGAACGCCAGTTTTACGCTGCAGTCTGGAGTTAAACGCCAGAAACACGTCACGAACCAGAGTTGAACGCCAAAAACACGTTACAACTTGGCGTTCAACTCCAAAAGAAGCCTCTGCACGTGAAAGCTTCATGCTCAGCCCAAGCACACACCAAGTGGGCCCCAGAAGTGAATTTCTGCATCAATTACTTACTTCTGTAAACCCTAGTAGCTAGTCTAGTATAAATAGGAATTTTTACTATTGTATTTACATCTTTGGATTATCTTTTGATCCTTTGATCAAGTCCTGGTTACTCCGGTTCCCCTTTGGGGCCGAGACCAATGAACTCCATTATCACTTATGTATTTTCAACGGTAGAGTTTCTGCACTCCATAGATTAAGGTGTGGAGCTCTGCTGTTCCTCATGATTTAATGCAAAGTACTACTGTTTTCTATTCAATTCAACTTATTCCGCTTCTAAGATATCCATTCGCACCCAAGAACATGATGAATGTGATGATTATGTGACGCTCATCATCATTCTCACTTATGAACGCGTGCCTGACAAACACTTCCGTTCTACATGCAAACAAGCTAGAATGAGTATCTCTTAGATATCTAATACAGAGGACCGAGTCTGAGATATTAGAATCTTCATGGTCTAAGTTAGAATCCATGGATGGACATTCCTAAGATCCGGAAAGTCTAAACCTTGTCTGTGGTATTCCAAGTAGGATCTGGGAAGGGATGGCTGTGACGAACTTCAAACTCGCGAGTGCTGGGCGTAGTGACAGACGCAAAAGGAGGGTGAATCCTATTCCAGTATGATCGAGAACCTCCAGATGATTAGCCGTGCCATGACAGAGCATTTGGACCTTTTTCACAGAGAGGATGGGATGTAGCCATTGACAACGGAAATGCCTTACAGAAAGCTTGCATGGAAAGGAGTAGGAATGATTGGATGAAGACAGCAGGAAAGCAGATGTTCAGAGGAACGAAAGCATCTCTATACGCTTATCTGAAATTCTCACCAATGATTTACATAAGTATTTCTATCTTTATTTTCTGTTTATTTATTATTATTATTCGAAAACTCCATAACCATTTGATATCCGCCTGACTGAGATTTACAAGATGACCATAGCTTGCTTCATACCAACAATCTCCGTGGGATCGACCCTTACTCACGTAAGGTTTTATTACTTGGACGACTGGTGCACGAATCGTGAATTACACTTTTCACAACGCGTACCACTAACCAGCAAGTGCACTGGGTCGTCCAAGTAATACCTTACGTGAGTATGGGTCGAATCCCACGGAGATTGTTGGTTTGAAGCAATCTATGGTTATCTTGTAAATCTTAGTCAGGAAGTCAATTATGTTTATCAGTTGAATTGTGAATAACCAAGAGAGCATAAATTAAAGATTACTTGTTGTGCAGTAATGGAGAATATGTTGGAGTTTTGGAGATGCTTTGTCTTCTGAATCTCTGCTTTCCTCTATCTTCTTGTTCACGCACGCACGTCCCCCTATGGTGAGCTGTGTGTTGGTGGATCACCGTTGTCAATGGCTACCTTCCATCCTTCCAGTGAAAACTACGCTCACGTGCTCTGTCACAGCACGGCTAATCACCGGTTGGTTCTCGATCCGGTTGGAATTGGATTTACTATCCTTTTGCGTCTGTCACTAACGCCTAGCCTTCAGGAGTTTGAAGTTCGTCACAGTCATTCAATCCTTGAATCCTACTCGGAATACCACGGACAAGGTTTAGACTTTCCGGATTCTCATGAATGCCGCCATCAGTTCTAGCTTATACCACAGAGATTCTGATTAGAGAATCTAAGAGATACTCATTCAATCGGATATAGAACGGAGGTGGTTGTCAGGCACACGTTCATGGTTTGAGGAAGGTGATGAATGTCACAGATCATCACCTTCATCACAAGTAAGCGCGAATGAACATCTTAGATAGGAACAAGCGTGTTTGAATAGAAAACAGAAATACTTGCATTAATTCATCGAGACACAGCAGAGCTCCTCACCCCCAACAATGGGGTTTAGAGACTCATGCCGTCAGAAAATACAAAGTTTAGATCTGAAATGTCATGAGATACAAAATAAGTCTCTAAAAGTTGTTTAAATACTAAACTAGTAGCCTAGGGTTACAAAATATGAGTGGACTATGATGGATGATGCAGAGACCCACTTCTGGGGCCCACTTGGTGTGCTGGGGCCCACTTGGTGTGTGCTGGGGCTGAGATTTCGTGCAGAGGCCATTTGTGGAGTTGAACGCCAGTTTTTATGCCAGTTTGGGCGTTCAACTCCAGTTTTTTATCCTTTTCTGGCGCTGGACGCCAGAATTGGGCAGAGAACTGGCGTTGAACGCCAGTTTACGTCGTCTATCCTTGTGCAAAGTATAGACTATTATATATTGCTAGAAAGCCCTGGATGTCTACTTTCCAACGCAATTGGAAGCATGCCATTTCGAGTTCTGTAGCTCCAGAAAATCCACTTTGAGTGCAGGGAGGTCAGAATCCAACAGCATCAGCAGTCCTTTTTCAGCCTGAATCAGGTTTTTGCTCAGCTCCTTCAATTTCAGCCAGAAAAATACCTGAAATTACAGAAAAACACACAACTCATAGTAAAGTCCAGAAATATGAATTTTTCCTAAAAACTACTAGAAATAGACTAAAAACTAACTAAAACACACTCTAAACTATATGAAATTATTCCCAAAAAGCGTATAAAATATCCGCTCATCACAACACCAAACTTAAACTGTTGCTTGTCCTCAAGCAACTAGACAAATAAAATAGAAGACTAATATGTTGAGAAGCAATAATATCTCAGAGTTTTTGATTGAAGCTCAGATCCTAATTAGATGAGCGGGACTAGTAGCTTTTTGCTTCTGAACAGTTTTGGCATCTCACTTTATCCATTGAAGCTCAGAGTGATTGGCATCTATAGGAACTCAGAATTCAGATAGTGTTATTGATTCTCTTAGTTCAGTGTGATGATTCTTGAACACAGCTTCTTTATGAGTCTTGGCCGTGGCCCTAAGCACTTTGTTTTCCAGTATTACCACTGGATACATAAATGCCACAGACACATAATTGGGTGAACCTTTTCAGATTGTGACTCAGCTTTGCTAAAGTCCCCAATTAGAGGTGTCCAGAGTTCTTAAGCACACTCTTTTTTTTGCTCTGGACCTTGACTTTAACCGCTCAGTCTCAAGTTTTCACTTGACACCTTCACGCCACAAGCACATGGTTAGGGACAGCTTGGTTTAGCCGCTTAGACCAGGATTTTATTCCTTTAGGCCCTCCTATCCACTGATGCTCAAAGCCTTGGGATCTCTTTTATTTGCCCTTGCCTTTTGGTTTTAAGGGTTACTGGCTTTTTCTGCTTGCTTTTCTTTTTTTTCTTTTTTTTTTTTCTGCAAGCTTTGTTCTTTGCTGCTTTTTCTTGCTTCAAGAATCATTTTTATGATTTTTCAGATCATCAATAACATGTCTCATGTTCATCATTCTTTCAAGAGCCAACATATTTAACAGTCTTAAACAACAAATTCAAAAGACATATGCACTGTTCAAGCATTCATTCAGAAGACAGAAAGCATTGCCACCACATTTAACCAATTAGAATTTGTTTTATTTAAACTCGAAATTTTATTGCTTCTTATTCAAAAGATCTACTACTTTATTCATGTTTAATGATGATGAGAAAAATAAACTATAGCTTAATTGGAGATAAAATCAAAATAGATACTAATTACTACTATACGACTCCTAAGGTAGAATTAAAATAAGAACAGTTATCACAGAGTTAAGGCTAAGATTAGAACTCAACAACCTTGAGGTTTGGGAAGTGGATGTTCCTCTAGTCTGTGAGGTGCTTGGTCCTTCAAGAGAGAATTTCTGGCGCTTCAGTTCCTTTAAATCACGCCCTTGCTCCTCTTGGAGTGGGTTGTTTTCCTTTAGGGGCCATGATCTTAGTGATCACGGATAAGCACACCAAACTTAGAGCTTTGCTTGTCCTCAAGCAAAAGAAAAAGAAGGAGATAGGTAGAAGGAGAGCTCCTCCCCACCATCCTGGCGTTTGAACGCCCAAACACTGCCTGTTTTGGGCGTTCAACGCCCAAATGCTGCTCTCCTGGGCGTTCAACGCCCAGTTGTTGCCCTTTTCTGGCGTTGAACGCCAGATAGCTATCCTTACTGGCGTTCAGCGCCCACTGGATGCCCATTTTGGGCGCTGAATGCCCAAAATGGCCTTCACTGGCGTTTTCTTGCCAGTAAGCTCCCTATCTCTGTTTTGTGTGTAGATTCCTTCTGTAACCCTGTAAACTTATACAAATGATTCTTTACCTTAGTGTCAGTGAACTTTATATAAATAAATAAAAATAAAAATAGAAATAGGGCAAAATGCTTAGAGGATTGTTGCCCCATGGCTGGGTTGCCTCCCAGCAAGCGCTTCTTTATTGTCTTTAGCTGGACCTTGCTGAGCTTTTAATCTAGCTTCAGCCTTGAGCATTCTTGCTCAGTGTTGCCTTCAAGATAATGCTTGATTCTCTGTCCATTGACAATGAACTTCTTATCAGAATCAATATCTTGAAACTCCACATAACCATATGGTGACACACTTGTAATCACGTATGGTCCCCTCCACTGGGATTTCAGTTTCCCAGGGAATAGCCTGAGTCTAGAGTTAAACAACAGGACCTTCTGTCCTGGTTCAAAGATTCTAGATGACAGCTTTCTGTCATGCCATTTTTTTTATTTTTCTTTATAAAGCTTGGCATTTTCGAAAGCTGTGAATCTGAATTCCTCTAGCTCATTTAGCTGGAGCAATCATTTTTCTCCTGCTAATTTGGCATCTAAGTTTAGGAATCTGGTTGCCCAGTAGGCCTTATGTTCCAGTTCCACGGGCAAGTGGCATGCCTTACCATACACGAGTTGGTATGGAGAGGTCCCTATAGGGGTCTTGAATGCTGTTCTGTAAGCCCACAGAGCATCATCCAAGCTCCTTGCCCAATCCTTTCTACGGGTATTTACTGTCCGTTCCAGGATTCTCTTCAATTCTCTGTTAGAGACTTCAGCTTGCCCGTTGGTTTGTGGATGATATGGAGTGGCCACTTTGTGGCGAATTCCATACCGAACCATGGCAGAGTAGAGCTGTTTGTTGCAGAAGTGAGTGCCCCCATCACTGATTAACACTCTAGGGACACCAAACCTGCTAAAGATATGTTTCTGGAGGAACTTCAGCACTGTTTTAGTATCATTGGTGGGTGTGGCAATAGCCTCAACCCATTTTGATACATAGTCAACTGCCACAAGAATATAAGTGTTTGAGTATGATGGTGGGAAAGGTCCCATGAAGTCAATTCCCCATACATCAAACAACTCTATTTCCAAGATTCCTTGTTGAGGCATGGCGTAACCATGAGGCAGATTACCAGCTCTTTGGCAACTGTCACAATTACGTACAAACTCTCGGGAATCTTTATGGAGTGTGGGCCAATAGAAGCCACATTGGAGGACCTTGGTGGCTGTTCGCTCACCTCCGAAATGGCCTCCATATTGAGATCCATGGCAATGCCATAGGATTCTCTGTGCTTCCTCTCTGGGGACACACCTACGGATAATTCCGTCTGCACATCTCTTAAAGAGATAGGGCTCATCCCACAAGTAGTACTTTGCATCAGTGATTAGTTTCTTTTTTTGTATTCTATTGTACTCCTTGGGTATGAACCTTGCAGCTTTATAGTTTGCAATATCGGCAAACCATGGTGCTTCCTGAATGGCAAATAGATGCTCATCAGGGAACGTCTCAGAGATCTCAAGAAAGGGGAGGGACGTCCCTTCCACTGGCTCTATCCGGGACAGATGATCAGCCACTTGGTTCTCTGTCCCTTTTCTGTCTCTTATTTCTATATCAAACTCTTGCAGAAGCAATACCCATCTGATGAGTCTGGGTTTTGAATCCTGCTTGGTGAGTAGATATTTAAGAGCAGCATGGTCAGTATACACAATCACTTTTGATCCTACTAAGTATGATCTGAACTTGTCAATGGCGTAAACCACTGCAAGTAGTTCTTTTTCTGTGGTTGTGTAATTTTTCTGGGCATCATTTAGAATGCGGCTGGCATAATAATTGACATGAAGAAGCTTATCATGCCTCTGTCCTAATACTGCACCAATGGCATGATCACTGGCATCACACATTAACTCAAATGGCAATGTCCAGTCTGGTGCAGAAATGACTGGTGCTGTGACCAGCTTAGCTTTCAGCGTTTCAAACGCCTGCAGGCATGCTGTGTCAAACACAAATGGCGTGTCAGCAGCTAGCAGATTGCTTAGAGGTTTTGCGATTTTTGAAAAATCCTTTATAAACCTCCTATAGAATCCTGCATGCCCCAGAAAGCTTCTGATTGCCTTAACATTGGCAGGTGGTGGTAATTTTTCAATTACCTCTATTTTTGCTTGATCCACCTCTATTCCCTTGTTTGAGATTTTATGCCCAAGAACAATTCCTTCAGTCACCATGAAGTGACACTTTTCCCAGTTTAAAACTAGGTTGGTTTCTTGGCATCTTTTCAGAACAAGTTTTAGGTGATCAAGACAGGAGCTGAATGAGTCTCCATATACTGAGAAGTCATCCATGAAGACCTCCAGAAATTTTTCCACCATATCAGAGAAAATAGAGAGCATGCATCTCTGGAAGGTTGCAGGTGCATTGCATAGCCCAAAGGGCATCCTTCTATAAGCAAACACTCCGGATGGACATGTGAATGCTGTTTTCTCTTGATCCTGGGGATCTAATACAATCTGGTTATAGCCTGAGTAGCCATCCAAAAAGCAGTAATAATCATGACCTGCTAGTCTCTCTAGCATCTGGTTTATGAATGGTAAAGGAAAATGATCCTTTCTGGTGGCTGTATTGAGCCTTCTGTAGTCAATACACATGCGCCACCCTGTAACTGTTCTTGTAGGAACCAGTTCATTTTTTTCATTATGAATCACTATCATGCCTCCCTTTTTTGGGACAACTTGAATAGGGCTCACCCAGGGGCTATCAGAAATGGGATAAATAATCCCAGCCTCCAGTAATTTGGTGACCTCTTTCTGCACCACTTCCTTCATGGCTGGATTTAGCCGCCTCTGTGGTTGAACCACTGGTTTGGCGTTATCCTCCAATAGGATTTTGTGCATGTATCTAGCTGGGCTTATGCCCTTAAGGTCACCTATGGACCACCCAAGAGCTGTCTTGTGTGTCCTTAGCACTTGAATAAGTGCTTCCTCTTCCTGTGAATTTAAAGCAGAGCTTATGATCACTGGAAAAGTGTCACCTTCTCCTAGAAATGCATATTTCAAGGATGGTGGCAGTGGCTTGAGCTCTGGTTTAGGAGGTTTTTCCTCTTTCAGAAGAAAGTTCAGCGGCTCTTTCATGTCCTCTGAATCCTCCAAATCAGGCTGAACATCTTTAAAGATGTTTTCCAACTCTGATTCGAGACTCTCAGCCATGTTGATCTCTTCTACCAAAGAGTCAATAAGGTCAACTTTCATGCAGTCTGTTGATGTGTCTGGATGCTGCATGGCTTTGACAGCGTTCAACTTGAACTCGTCATCATTGACTCTCAGGGTTATTTCCCCCTGCTGGACGTCAATGAGGGATCGTCCAGTTGCTAGGAAGGGTCTTCCTAGAATGAGAGTAGCACTCTTGTGCTCCTCCATTTCCAGCACAACAAAGTCAGTGGGAAAGGCGAATGGCCCAACTCTGACAATCATGTCCTCAATCACGCCTGATGGGTATTTAGTGGAACCATCAGCAAGTTGGAGACATATCCGGGTTGGTTTAACTTCTTCAGTTAAGCCAAGCTTCCTGATAGTGGATGCAGGTATTAGGTTGATGCTTGCCCCAAGATCGCATAAGGCTGTCTTGGTGCAATCACCTTCCAATATGCATGGTATCAGAAAACTCCCAGGGTCTTTAAGCTTTTCAGGAAAGCTTTTCAGAATGACTGCACTGCATTCTTCAGTGAGGAGAACTCTTTCTGTTTCTCTCCACTCCTTTTTATGACTCAAGATCTCTTTCATGAACTTGGCATAAGAAGGTATTTGCTCAAGTGCCTCTGCAAATGGAATCTTTATTTCAAGAGTCCTTAGATAATCTGCAAAGCGAGCAAATTGCTTATCCTGCTCCTCTTTCCGGAGTTTTTTAGGATAAGGTATCTTGGCTTTATATTCCTCAACCTTAGTGGTTAAAGAAGCCTTTTTAGAGGGGTTGTTATCAGTACTTGTGTGTGTCTGATCCCTCACTGGCAATTGAGTACCAGAGTCAGAAGCTGGAGTGACGTTAGACGCCAACTCACTGTCTGTTCCTGGCGCCTGAACGCCCGAAATGTGCCCCTGTTGGGCGTTCAGCGCTGGATTTTGCACCAATTGGGCGTTCAATGCCAGATTCTTGCCCATTTCTGGCGTTGAACGCCAATCTTGCCTTGTTTCTGGCGCTGAACGCCAGTTTTGGGCATGGTCTGGGCGTTCAGCGCAGCCTTCCACCTATTTTCTGGCGTTTTAGTGCCAGAATTATTTTTCCCTGGGCTCTTACTGTCCTCAGGGGAATCTTTGGTGGGTTGCTCATTTCTTGAATTTTTGATGCCTTGAGGTGGGGTATTTAATGTTTTCCCACTTCTTAATTGAACTGTTTGGCATTCTTCTGCTATTTGCTTTGATAGCTGCTGCTTTGTTTGCTTAAACTGTTCTTCCATATGTATATTAGCCATCCTTGTCTCCTGTAACCTGTCTTTGAATTCAGCTAGCTGCTTTGTTAGCAAATCTAATTGCTGATTGAATTCAGCAGCTTGTTTTACAGTACTGAATTCAGCAGTTACTGTTTTAACCTCTTCATTCATGGAAGGGTTGCTGCTTAGATACAGATGCTGATTCCTGGCAACTGTATCAATGAGCTCTTGAGCCTCTTCGATTGTCTTTCTCATATGGATAGATCCACCAGCTGAGTAATCTAAAGACATCTGAGCTCCTTCTGCAAGCCCATAGTAGAAGATGTCTAACTGAACCCACTCTGAAAACATTTCAGAGGGGCATTTTCGTAGCATCTCTTTGTATCTCTCCCAGGCATCATAAAGAGATTCATTATCTCCTTGTTTAAAGCCTTGGATGTCCAGCCTCAGCTGTGTCATCCTTTTTGGAGGGAAATATTGATTCAGGAATTTTTCTGTCAGCTGTTTCCATGTCCTTATGCTGGCCTTGGGTTGGTTATTTAACCACCTCTTAGCTTGATCTTTTACAGCAAATGGAAACAGTAATAGTCTGTAGACATCCTGATCTATTTCCTTATCATGTACTGTGTCAGCAATTTGTAAAAATTGTGCCAGAAACTCTGTAGGTTCTTCCTGTGGAAGACCGGAATACTGGCAACTTTGCTGCACCATGATAATGAGCTGAGGATTCAACTCAAAGCTACTAACTCCAATGGAGGGTATGCAGATGCTACTCCCATATGAAGCAGTAGAGGGGTTAGAATATGACCCCAAAGTCCTCCTGGACTGTCCATCTCCACTTATGTCCATGATGGATCTATGGATATAACTTGGACTGATTTACCTTTTTATTTATTTTATTTTATAAGAAGTAAATACTTTAAATAAAATAAAATAACTAAAAAGAATTTGAATTTTGAAATAATTTTTTTTTTAATTTTTTTTTTCGTAAAAAAAAATTAAAGATAATTAGTAAAAAAAAAACGAAATTTTTGAAAAAGAGGGAGGATATTTTCGAAAATTAGAGAGAGAGAGAGAGTTAGTTAGGTAGTTTTGAAAAAGTTAAGAAACAAACAAGAAGTTAGTTAGTTAGTTGAAACAAATTTTGAAAAGATAAGAAGTTAGGAAGTTAGAAGAGATATTTTGAAAAGATATTTTTGAATTTAGTGAGGAGAGAGAAAAACAATAAGATAGTACAAGATTTAAAAATTTTTACACTTTTCACAACGCGTACCACTAACCAGCAAGTGCACTGGGTCGTCCAAGTAATACCTTACGTGAGTAAGGGTCGAATCCCACGGAGATTGTTGGTTTGAAGCAATCTATGGTTATCTTGTAAATCTTAGTCAGGAAGTCAATTATGTTTATCAGTTGAATTGTGAATAACCAAGAGAGCATAAATTAAAGATTACTTGTTGTGCAGTAATGGAGAATATGTTGGAGTTTTGGAGATGCTTTGTCTTCTGAATCTCTGCTTTCCTCTATCTTCTTGTTCACGCACGCACGTCCCCCTATGGTGAGCTGTGTGTTGGTGGATCACCGTTGTCAATGGCTACCTTCCATCCTTCCAGTGAAAACTACGCTCACGCGCTCTGTCACAGCACGGCTAATCACCGGTTGGTTCTCGATCCGGTTGGAATAGGATTTACTATCCTTTTGCGTCTGTCACTAACGCCCAGCCTTCAGGAGTTTGAAGTTCGTCACAGTCATTCAATCCTTGAATCCTACTCGGAATACCACGGACAAGGTTTAGACTTTCCGGATTCTCATGAATGCCGCCATCAGTTCTAGCTTATACCACAGAGATTCTGATTAGAGAATCTAAGAGGTACTCATTCAATCGGATATAGAACGGAGGTGGTTGTCAGGCAGACGTTCATGGTTTGAGGAAGGTGATGAATGTCACAGATCATCACCTTCATCACAAGTAAGCGCGAATGAACATCTTAGATAGGAACAAGCATGTTTGAATAGAAAACAGAAATACTTGCATTAATTCATCGAGACACAGCAGAGCTCCTCACCCCCAACAATGGGGTTTAGAGACTCATGCCGTCAGAAAATACAAAGTTTAGATCTGAAATGTCATGAGATACAAAATAAGTCTCTAAAAGTTGTTTAAATACTAAACTAGTAGCCTAGGGTTACAAAATATGAGTGGACTATGATGGATGATGCAGAGACCCACTTCTGGGGCCCACTTGGTGTGCTGGGGCCCACTTGGTGTGTGTTGGGGCTGAGATTTCGTGCAGAGGCCATTTGTGGAGTTGAACGCCAGTTTTTATGCCAGTTTGGGCGTTCAACTCCAGTTTTTGATCCTTTTCTGGCGCTGGACGCCAGAATTGGGCAGAGAACTGGCGTTGAACGCCAGTTTACGTCGTCTATCCTTGTGCAAAGTATGGACTATTATATATTGCTGGAAAGCCCTGGATGTCTACTTTCCAACTCAATTGGAAGCATGCCATTTCGAGTTTTGTAGCTCCAGAAAATCCACTTTGAGTGCAGGGAGGTCAGAATCCAACAGCATCAGCAGTCCTTTTTCAGCCTGAATCAGATTTTTGCTCAGCTCCTTCAATTTCAGCCAGAAAAATACCTGAAATTACAGAAAAACACACAACTCATAGTAAAGTCCATAAATATGAATTTTTCCTAAAAACTACTAGAAATAGACTAAAAACTAACTAAAACACACTCTAAACTATATGAAATTATTCCCAAAAAGCGTATAAAATATCCGCTCATCAACGACCCAGTCCACTTGATGGTTAGTTGTATCGAAGTTGTGACAAATTATGAATTAAGATTAGAGCACCAAGTTTTTGGAGCCATTACCAGGTATCACAATTTCGTGCACCAATGGCAAATTTGACCATTCACGCGTACGCGTGAATAGCAGAATGTTGGCCCTCCAACGTTGAGTCAAATGTCAATGACAGCAAACCAGAAACCATTTTTCAAAGGACGTTTGGCTCAACGTTTACCCTCAAACGTGATCACCAATGTTAAAGCCAATTCAATTCCAAATTGCACCTATACAGAATATGAAAGTTAGTTGCCAATGCCCATCACTAAGAATCATTCCTCATTGCTTCAATCAAGGCCAAGGCCCACATCTAAATACTTGATCCAATTGAAGATGAGAAGAGGGTTATAAATAGAAGTGTTGTTGAAGATTGAAGAAGCTTTCGGGAGGCCCTGAGGGGGCTCTGGGAGTTCAATGCCCTGATTCCATTTTCTTCACTTTTCTCTTTTAATTTCTTTTGTATTTTTTATTTCTTTTTGCACTTTTCTTTCTCTGTAAATTGAATTGAGCTATGACCAACTAACCCCATTTCTTTGGGTTAGGGACCTCTGTGTAAATTCAATGGATCAATATTAGTTTTCATTCTTCTTCCTCTTTCTTTTCTGTTGATTTTTCTAGAAAGCTTTCATTCTTCATCCAATTGGATAGTTATCTTGGGAAAGAAGCTATTCATAATTGGATCTCCTCGAAACCTTGGAAGAGGAATGAGGAGATCATGCTAGAAATGCTTTCTCACATTGGATTAGATTGGGGTTTGGATGGATATAGTGACACGTAATCCTACCAACACTTTGGTCTATGAATTTGTGTGGTATAATCAGTGACCAAACTTCATCTCTTCCCATGAGCACTTAAATCAAGGAATTGGGCAATTGTTCATGCTTATAGAGATTAGTGAGCAAAGGAATTGGGATCCAATCACTTAAGATTGCCAAGGAGATCAATGAATGCATTGATTGCGGAAGAGTTGAAAATGAATTTGATCCAGAGAATTATACATCTCCTGAACCCAATGACTCCCCACTTCTGATCTTACCCATTCTATTTACTTTCTACTTTTTAATTTCATGCTAATTTCCCCTTCCCATTTAATTTCTTGCAATTTAAGCTTATGCACTTTAATTCATGCGATTTAATTTTCTGTTCCTTTAATTTCTTGCAATTTATGTTTCCTGCCAATTTTACTTTCTGCAATTCTCAAACCAAATCCAATTTCTCTCAACTAGCATAATTCTCCAATTAACATTGCTCAATCTACCAATCCCTGTGGGATTCGACCTCACTCTACAGTGAGTTTTACTTGACGACAATCCGGTGCACTTTCCGGAAGGAAATTTGTCGAGACGAAAGTTTTCGCGTATCATAACACCATTGCAATTCCCCGGCAACGGCACCAAAAACTTGAAAAAGTATTTTCGTCGGTTAAGAATTTTAACAAAATAATTCCGTTGCTAGTATAGTTCCAGACCAACTAACAACACTCAATCAAAGTTTTAACATGGTTGTCATATGTACAAACCCCAATGAAAATAAACTGAGAGTATTTAAACCTCGGGTCGTCTCACAAGGAATTACAATAAAGTGATCAATTATTGGCTATGAAGGAACACGGGGGTTTGATTTGGGGGTTAACAAGAATATATAAAAGTAAGAAAGTAAATAAGCATGCAAGGAATTAAATGAAAATAAAATAGCAAAAGGAACTCTTGGCTAAGGCATGGAAGTTGAGATCACCATCCTTATCTACAAACCATATATTGACAATTAAGAGGGACCAACCCATCAAGTCTACTTCTATGCCTGAAGTAAGTCAAATAGGCTTGATCAACATCAACCCATAAGTTCCAACCTAGCTACTAATTGACTTAGTAGTAGGCTAGCGTTAATGGGTATCGAATTGACCACTAACGGTTCGCAAATCACCAATTCAATGAGACCCAATGACTCAAGGTCACCCAATTTCCTTAGCCTAGGCCAAGAGTGAAGAAAACTACACTATAACTAGTGAAAACATTTTATCAAACACCTAGAGTGCAATAAAAGTAAACATCACAAAATGCAAGAATTAATAAAAGCTATAACTAACATAAGCAAGGAATCAACAATAGCAATTAAGATAAACATAAAAAGACATGAAAACGTGAAATTGCATTAAAAGGGAATTAAAATCTAACAAGGGTTCATTAACATAAAAGAGAGCAAAATAAGAAATTAATAAGAGAAGTAGATAAACCAAAATGTTAGAACAAATAAAAGTAAAGAAAAACTAAAATGAAATAAGAATTAAAACTTGGATCTAAGAAAATTTGACCTAAACTACCCTAAATTCTAGAGAGATGGGAGAGCTTCTCTCTCTAGAGTTCTAACCTAAAACATGATACAAACTAAACTATGACTACTTGGTTCATTCCCCTTTAATCCTTGGTTCAATAGCATCAGAAATGGGTTGGATTGGGCCCAAAATGCTTCAGAAATCACTGGTCACGTGTTGCCTTTAAGTGAGTCACACTGATCCTGCGACGCGAACGCATGGGCGATGCGTACGCGTCACATAACTGCAAGGCAACTATGGAAAATTGCATATCATTTTGAATCCGTGAATTTAAGCTTTTCAACACAACTAGAACCGCCTCATTAAGACCTCTGATGAGCGGATAATTTATACCCTTTTTGGCATTGTTTTTACATAGTTTTTATTATGTTTTAGTTACTTTTTATTATATTTTTATTAGGTTTTATGAAAAAATCACATTTCTGGACTTTACTATGAGTTTGTGTGTTTTTCTATGATTTCAGGTATTTTCTGGCTGAAATTGAGGGACCTGAGCACAAATCTGATTCAGAGGCTGAGAAAGGACTACAGATGCTGTTGGATTCTGACCCTCCTGCCCTCAAAGTGGATTTTCTAGAGCTACAAAAGCCCAATTGATGCACTCTTAATTGTGTTGGAAAGTAGCCATCTTGGGCTTTCCAGCAATGTATAATACTCCATACTTTGCCTGAGATTTGATGGCCCAAACTGGCGTTCAAACGCCCACCAGAGACCCTTTTCTGGCGTAAAACGCCAGAACTGGCACCAGAACTGGAGTTAAATGCCTAAACTGGCATCCAAGCTGATGTTTAACTCTAGAAATGGCCTATTCACGTGTAAAGCTCAATGCTCAGCCCAAGCACACACCAAGTGGGTCCCGGAAGTGGATTTCTGCACTATCTGCACTTAGTCACTTATTTTCTGTAATCCCTAGTAATTAGTTTAGTATAAATAGCACTTTTTACTATTGTCTTCATATCTTTTGATCATCTTATCACGTTTTGGAGGCTGGCCATTCCGCCATGCCTAGACCTTTTTCTCTTATGTATTTTCTACGGTGGAGTTTCTACACCTCAAAGATTAAGGTGCGGAGCTCTGCTGTTCTTCATGAATTAATGCAAGTACTACTGTTTCTCTTTCAATTCACGCTTACTTCTTCTCCAAGATATACTCTCGTACTTAATTCAGTTAAGTCAGAATGAAGGGGTGACCCATGACAATCACCACTATCTTCATTACTCGCTTAGCCAAGATCCGCGTGCCTGACAACCACAAGCGATCTATATGATGTGCAACGTAGTCATTGGACGACAGCCGAAGTATATTCTCTTGGGTCTCTAATCCACGGACTGAGTCCGGAGATTAGAACCTTCGTGGTATTGGCAAGAATCAATTGGCAGCATTCCTGAGATCCGAAAAGTCTAAACCTTGTCTGTGGTATTCCGAGTAGGATCTGGGAAGGGATGACTGTGACGAGCTTCAAATTCGCGAATGTTTGGCGCAGTGACAGTGTGCAAAAGGATAGAGAGATCCTATTCCGATGCTAGCGAGAACTAAAAGATGATTAGCCGTGCGGTAGCTGTACCTGGTATTTTTCATCCGAGACGAGAAATCCGACAGTTGATTAGCTGTGCAGAAATCGTACCTGGTATTTTTCATCCAAGAGGATCATATAGCTTGCCATGGAAGTGAGCACGCATGGTTGGAAGAAGACAATAGGAAAGCAGAGGTTCAGAAGCAAGAAAGCATCTCCAAACGCTTATCTGAAATCCCCACCAATGAATCACATAAGTATCTTTATTTTATTTTATGTTTTATTTATCTTTTAATTATCAAAACCTCATAACCATTTGAATCTGCCTGACTAAGATTTACAGGATGACCGTGCTTGCTTCAAGCCGACAATCTCCGTGGGATCGACCCTTACTCACGTAAAGTATTACTTGGACGACCCAGTGCACTTGCTGGTTAGTTGTGCGGAGTTGTGAAAAGTGTGACACAATTTCGTGCACCAAGTTTTTGGCGCCGTTGCCGGGGATTGTTTGAGTTTGGACAACTGACGGTTCATCTTGTTGCTTAGATTGGGTAATTTTATTTTATGTTTAAACTTTTTATTTTTTTAATTTCAAAAAATTATATATATATTTTTATTTTTCAAAAAATATATCAAAAATTTTTAAGAATGAATTCTAGAGCTTCATGGGATATGTTGAAACCTGGCTAGCTGTTAAGCCATGTCTAATCTTTTGGACTGAGGTTTCCACTTTCCATTGTAGAAAGGACATGTCTGTATTTGTTATGCTAAAGCTTGGCTGGCCATTTGGCCATGTCTAATTATTTTGGACCGGAGCTTTAGACTAACATTGCATGAGACTTTGGATTCTTAAATCTGATATTGTTATCTACAGTGTTTTGCTAAAGCTTGGCTGGCCATTTGGCCATTTCTAATTCTTTTGGACTGGAGCTTTAGACTAACATTGCATGAATCCTGGAATTCTTGTTAAAAATTTTGAATTTATTTATTTTCTCTTTCCAAAATAATTTTGAAAAAAAAAATACAAAAAAATTAATAAAATCATAAAACCAAAAAAAAAATTTTGTGTTTCTTGTTTGAGTCTTATGTCAAATTTTAAGTTTGGTGTCAATTGCATTTTTTCTTTAATTTTCTTAAAATTTCCGAAATGCATTGTGTTCTTTTTTCTTCAAGTTATTCTTGATAATTTTCCTTGTTTGATCTTTAATTTTTCATGTTTTGTATTTTTTGTTGTTTTTCATATGCATTTTCGAATTCTTAGTGTCTAAACATTAAAAATTTCTAAGTTTGGTGTCTTGCATGTGTTTCTTTTCTTAAAAATTTGCAAAAATAAGTTCTTGATGTTCATCATGATCTTCAAAGTGTTCTTGCATGCATTTTTTTGTTTTGATCTTAAATTCTTATGTTTTGTGTCATTTTGTTGTTTTTCTCTTTCTTCATTAATTCAAAAAAATAAAAAATAATATCTTTCCTTTATTTTACTCATAAATTTTGAAATTTTGGGTTGATTTAGTCAATAGTTTTTAAATTTAGTTGTTTCTTGTTAGTCAAGTCAAAAATTTCAATTTAAAAATTCAATCTTTTCAAATCTTTTTCAAAATCAAATCTTTTCATTTTTCTTTCATGTTTTTCGAAAATTATTCAAAATAAAATTTCAAAATCTTTTTCTTAATTTTATTCCATATTTTCGAAAACTTTACTAACAATCAATGTTTTGATTCAAAAATTTCAAGTTTGTTACTTTCCTGTTAAGAAAGGTTCAATCTTTAAATTCTAGAATCATATCTTTTAGTTTCTTGTTAGTCAAGTCATCAACTTTAATTTTAAAAATCAAATATTTTTAATTTCCTTTTCAATCTTTTTCAAAATAAACTTCAATCATATCTTTTTCAAAATTTAATTCCAAAATCTTTTTCTAACTTTTTATCTTTTAAAAAATTATTTTCAAATCTTTTTCCATTAACCACTTGACTTGTTTGTTTTAATTTTTAAAAAGTTTACTATTTCTTATCTTTTTCAAAACCACCTAACTACTTTTCCACTTCTAATTTTCGAAAATCACTAACCACTTTTTCAAAATTCTTTTTAATTAACTAACTGTTTTAAATTCTAATTTTATTTTATTTCTTTTATTTACTTTCAATTCTAACTTAATTAATTAAATAAAAATAAAAATATTATTCTTCTCTCTCTTTTTAAAATTCGAATACTCTCTCTCTCATCTCTTTCTATTTATTTAATTATTTAGAAACAATTCTCTTATACTCATAATTCGAACCCTCTCCCTCTCTCTGTGTTCGAATTCCTCTTATATTCTCTCTACCTCATTCTTTATTCCTCTATTATTCTACTCACATAAAGGAATCTCTATACTGTGACATAGAGGATTCCTCTTATCTCTTTGTTCTCTTCTTTTTCATATGAGTAGGAACAAGGATAAGAACATTCTTGTTAAAACTGATCCTGAATCTGAAAGGACTCTGAAGAGGAAGCTAAGAGAAGTTAAAACACAACACTCTGGAGAGGACCTTACAGAAATTTGCAAAAAAGAAGAAGACATAGCAGCCGAAAACAACAACAATGGTGGAGATGCAAGGAAGATGCTTGGTGACTTTACTACACCAACTTCTGACTTCTATGGAAGAAGCATCTCAATTCCTGCAATTAGAGTAAACAACTTTGAGCTCAAGCCTCAATTAGTTTCTCTAATGCAACAGAATTGCAAGTTTCATGGACATTCATTGGAAGATCCTCATCAGTTCTTAGTTGAATTCTTGCAAATCTGTGACACTATTAAGATGAATGGGGTTGATCCTAAGGTCTACAGGCTTATGCTTTTTCCTTTTGCTGTAAGAGACAGGACTAGGATATGGTTGGATTCACAACCACCTGAACTCTTGGAAAAAGCTGGTTAATGCTTTCATGGCCAAATTCTTTCCACCTCAAAAGTTGAGCAAGCTCAGAGTGAAAGTCTAAACCGTCAAACAGAAGGAAGGTGAATCCCTCTATGAAGCTTGGGAAAGATACAAGCAATTGATCAGAAGGTGTCCTTCTAACATGCTTTCAGAATGGAGCATCCTATGTATATTCTATGATGGTCTGTATGAATTATCTAAGATGTCCTTGGATCACTCTACTGGTGGATCTCTTCATCTGAAGAAGATGCCTATAGAAGCCCAGGAACTCTTTAAAATGGTTGCAAATAACCAGTTCATGTATACTTCTGAAAGAAATCCTGTGAAAAATGGGATGACTCAGAAGAAAGAAGTTCTTGAGATTGATACTCTGAATACCATATTGGCTCAAAAAAAAATATTGACTCAGCAAGTCAATATGATTTCTCAAAATCTGACTGGAATGCAAGCTGCATCCGGCAGTACTAAAGAAGCTTCATCTGAAGGAGAGGCTTATGAACCTGAGAATCCTGGAATGGAAGAGGTGAACTGATGCCAGGGCATTTTGGCTAGTTTCACTGACCTTTTCTTTACTGTTTTTAGGGTAGTTTCATGCTTTTCCTTAGGAAATAAGCTAGTTTTGGGTAGATATTCATTTACATCTTGATTCAAGCATACATTGTGCACTTTACATGATTTCATGAGGATTTTACATGAATTTAATGACAAATTGGGTGTTGCATTTCCCATGACTTGGACTAGAACTTTGATGCACTTTATTGCTTGATTTCAGGACAAAGGAAGCAAAGAAGAACCACATTAGTAGCTACGTTAGTTACACTAACGTTAACACTAACGTGGAATGGGAGTAACTTGCAAAGTTAATGAGAAAATTCATTGCCAATAACGCTCTCGAAGCCATCATTGCCCACGTTAAGAGTCACGTTAACTAAGCTAACGTGAACTCTAACGGGGAAGAAAGGAAATGGAGCCAACGTTAGTGACACTTAACATTATCACTAACGTTGGACCAAGCTCATAAGTGGCCACGTTAGTTGCCTCGTTAACTTAGTTAACGTGGCCTCTAACATTAAGAAGAAAAGGGGGACGCCAACGTTAATGTCATTCAACTTTCTCACTAACGTTGGCCAAGTCACAAGAAGCCACGTTAACCAAGTTAACGTGGAAGCTAACGTGAAGAAACTAGGTGGTCGACAACGTTAGTGACACCAAACATTGTCACTAATGTTGGGATGAACACACACTATCCCCAAGAAGCCACGTTAACCTAGTTAACGTGGAAGTTAACGTGAAGAAGAAAGGTTGTCGACAACGTTAGTGACACCAAACATTGTCACTAACGTTTGAAGGAGCCAACACAAGCCACAATGAGCCACGTTAACTCCCACGTTAACTTAGTTAACGTGGAAGCTAACGTGAGGAGAGGGATGATGAGCCAACGTTAGTGACATTCAACTTTGTCACTAACGTTGGAGATGGCTAGCACAGCCACGTTAACCTAGTTAACGTGGATTCTAACGTGGGAGCTAAGGGGCACATTGGAACGTTAGTGACAATGTTAAGTGTCACTAACGTTCTCGAAGGTTGGCAAGCCTACGTTAAAAGAGCCACGTTAACTAAGTTAACGTGGACTCTAACGAAGGGAAGGGGGAGGATTCTCAACGTTATTGGAAAAGTTGAGTCCCAATTACATGCGCAAAGGACAAAGAGGCAACGTTAGTGGCAACGTTTGTGCCACTAACGATGAGGTTAACGTGGCTCTTACTTGGGTGAGGAACGTTAGTGAAAAAGTTGAATGTTACTAACGTTCTCGAACCCATATTTTCACTGAACATTAACACCACTAACGTTAACACCACTAACGTCCTGAGCTAAAGTCTCTGCCCACTTCACACTTTCTCTCTGCAAGTAAAGCCAAGCCCAATGAAGAAGATAACTGCTTCAAACTCAAGATCCAAAGGCCCAGACCCAAGACTTGAAGAGCTAACTAGAAGAGTAGAAGAGTAGTATATATAGGAGTAGCTTTGAATTATTTAGAGAGTTGGAAATTATAGGGAGCCTCTGGGCATAGAACTACTCTCTGTATTTACTTCCTCTGCACTTCTAATTTTCATTATGTATTCTCCAACTTTGTTTTCATTTTCCAAAGCTATGAACAATTAAACCCCTTTCATTGGGGTAGGGAGCTCTGTTGTAATTTGATGGATCAATACTAGTTTTCATTATTCTTCTTCTATCTTTTCTCTTGATTTTACTTGAAAGCTTTCGATCTTCATCCAATTGGGTAGTTATCTTGGAAAAGAAGCTATTCATACTTGGATCTCTTCTGAACCTTGAAAGAGGAATGAAGAGATCATGCTAGAAACGCTTTCTCATGCTGGACCAAATTGGGTTTGGATGGATATGTGACTATAATCCTCTCAACACTTGATTTGGGAAATGCATGTGGTATAATCAGTGACCATACTTCATCTCTTCTCATGAGCAATCGACCAAGGAATCGGCTATTGATCAAGATTTGAGAGATTGAATTACAAGAAATTGTAATTCGATCACTTAAGATTGCCAAGGAGATCAATGAGTGCATTGATTGAGGAAGAGATGAAAATGAAATTGATCCGGAGAATGCAACATCTCTTGAGCCCAATGAACTCCCCATTCCTGATCTTACCCATTCTCTTTAATTTCAGTCATTTACTTTTATGAGCAATTTCCCCATTCCCATTTAAGATTCTGCAATTTACTTTCCGTCATTTACATTCAGCTTTTTTATTTCTAGCATTTACTTTTCTGTTATTTACTTTCCCGCCATCTAATTTTCTGCAATTCTCAACTCAAATTCTGATTAGTTCAACTAGAACATTCCTCTAATTAAAGTTGCTTGATCAATCAATCCCTGTGGGATTCGGCCTCACTCTATTGTGAGTTTTTACTTGACGACAAATTCGGTACACTTGCCGAAGGAAATTTGTTATGTGACAAGTTTTTCGTGCATCAAGTTTATGGCACCGTTGCCGGGGATTGATTGTGCATCAACAATGATTAAATTGGAGGATAACTAGATTGAGCATTTTATTTTTGGTTATATGACAGGGAGAAGAAGCGGGGCTTCAACTTCCTTTGATTCTGAACCTGAGAGAACCCTCCTTAGACTAAAAAGGGAGGCAAGAGAAAAATGTGTAGTTGGTGCTGAAGAAGAGGAGGAACACTTTGAGGAATACTTTGAACCAAACATGGAGGAAAACATGGAAAACCATCATGAGGAAGAGGCTCACAACCATGGTGGAGGAGGTCGAGCAAATCATGTTGGGGAGGATAGAAGAGTTTTAGGCAAAACCATGATCCATACTCCAAGACCTACAACCCTGGATGGAGGAATCACCCAAACTTTGGGTGGGGAAATCAACAAGACCAAAGCCTTGATCAAAGACGCCCAAATCCCAACAATGCAAGCCACCAACATTTCACATTTAGACCATATCAACACCCCCATAACAACAACTCTCCACATCCACATCAAAACCAAAATAATTTACCTCATCCTTCCACGCCTAATCACAATCTACAATCATTTGATGACAGACTCTCAAGGATTGAGAATCTGCTTGAAGGCATAGGCAAGGAGATTCAAGACAACAAGGTGTTCAAGGAGGAAGTACGAGCCAGTTTCAAGAACCAGGGAGATACAATCAAGAGGTTGGAATCTCAAATGGGGTATCTCTCTGAGCAAATTCCCAAACCCACAGATGGAATCCCAAGTGACACAGAGAAGAATCCGAGAGGTGAAACAAAGAAAGTAAGATGGAAAGATTGCAAGATGGTCACTATAAGTGAAAAAGAGACTGAGGACAAGCCAACCAAGCTGTCAGAAGAACCTGAAGATACCTCAGTAGAGAAGAAGGAAAAAGATCATCAAGAACCAAAAATCTCACTACAGGAGCTGCTGAGACTCTATGCACCTTTTCCCCAACTGTTCATTGGTGCTGTGGAGAAGAGAATATACTCAAGGTTTCTAGATTTGTTCGCATCTTTGCATGTCAACATACCATTCATCAAGACTATTCAACAAATGCCTACATACATCAAGTATATGAAGGAGCTGCTTCCCAGAAAAAGCTCACTCAAGGGAAGCCAAACTATATTGATGAACAAGGAGTGCAGTGCCCTCATTCAACCGCAGTTGCCTACAAAAAGAAAAGATCCAGGTAGTTTTTATGTCCCCTGTGCCATAGGAGAAACAATGTTTCATAGAGCACTCTGCGATTTGGGAGCAAGCATCAACTTAATGCCCTTCTCCCTGGTAAAGAGGCTGCAGATCAATGAGATAATGCCCACAGATGTAGTCAATAGGCTAGCTGACAAAACTCAAAAACAAGCAATAGGGGTGGTGGAAAATGTATTGTTAAAGGTTGGGAAATACTTCCTCCCAACAGAATTTGTCATCCTGGATATGGAAGAAAGTCACACTCACCCAATCATATTGGGAAGACCATTCCTAGCTACAGCCAGAGCACTCATAGATGTGGAGCAAGGGGAGCTAATATTGTGGATCCATGATGAACGACTCAGCTTTAATGTCTTCAAATTCTCGCAAGAAGCAGACCTAGAAAACAAAGAACCAAGCAAAGATCATAATGAGATGCTGACAGAGGAAGCAAGCACTGAAGCACAACCACCCCATCTGGGAAAGCCCTTGGTTGATGAACAAGGAAATAAGCAGTTGTCACAACTCAAGGAAAAGCTGGAGGAACCTAAACTACTAGAGACATGTGAAGACAACAACAAAATTCCCCTAGAAGAAGAAGTCACCAAGAGCAACGCAACATCAAAAGGGACAAAGAAGAAGGTACCAAGGGGGTGGAGGAATAAGAAGATCCCTACGGAAGACTTCACTCCAGGGGATAAAGTGATCTCAGCTTACTTCCCAGATATCCCCCCTAATCTCCCCACTGTACCATCTCAGTTATCTAAGGTCTTCACTATCAACAGAGTTCTCTCCTTGGAACATGTAGAGATCATTAATACAACCAATGGATATAAGTCCAAAGCAAGAGGGGAGGACTTGAAGCATTATAAACCTCCCTGATGAAGGAGAAACGTCAAGCTAGTGACGCTAAAGAAGCGCTTCATGGGAGGCAACCCATGTTTTATGAGCTTTTACTAGTGAATAAGTAAATATTCATGAATTCCAACCTAAACTTGACAAACACTTGGTGAAGTCCTTATATTGCAGTATATAGTGAAGAACAAGTTTGGTGTTCAAAGCGTGCCAAGAAAGCATGAATGCAACTGAGAGCATGCTAGTCTTGGAGCTTTGAACAGAACTTTTTTATCACAGTGCTCAAAACTAAGTTTGGTGTCACCCCATGGTGCCACCAATGTTCATATAAGGATACACAGTTAGTTAGTTAGTTGGAGTTCATGAATAAACAAAATCTTTTCTTCTTTTTATTAGTTTAGTCGTAAAGTTAAATACTTTTTAGGACATTAATTTTTCTTATTTTATAGGGAAAATGAGAGGAACATTGAAGGAGATTTATTGGACAACTAAATGAGAAGGGTTCGGCCACTTCATGAGGAAAAACAACACACTTGTTCTAAAAAGGGAAGGCATTGGAAAATGTTGCCATGCAACATTGAAAAAGATAGGACCCTTGAAGACCGAGCAATCTCCATCATAAAGTGATGATCCTTGTCCTTTCTCCATGCACAACCCCAACCGTCCATCAAACAACAACTCCATCAATCCACACCCTCCATTCACTCACAACCTCTCTATATAAGTGATCCTTGTTCCGTACCCCACTCTGCACACCTCTCCATTTCGGATTCCCCTTCACTCCCTTCATTGCATTCAACCCTAAACAACCAAAAGTCTCCACACCATTGCCAACTTCACACATTAACCCTCATTCATGGCATCTTCGAGTTCTAAAAGAAGGAAAGGAAAGGAATCTATGGAGCAACACCCGTATGATGAAAAGAGATTTAGAAGCTTGCACCATGCATTGCAATACGGGTGGATGGTGGATAAGGAGATCATTTATGAGCTGGGATTTCAAGTTAGGAAAACTGAGTGTCCCGAAATCACAATGAAGGTAGAAAAGAGAAGATGGGAGCTCCTCACTGATCCGGTCATTAAGGTGAATGCAAATCTTTTAAGAGAGTTTTATGCAAATACGGTCTGATATGATAAGGCAGATGAGTCACATACAAGCTTTGTGAGAGGAAAGATTGTGGATTTTGGTCCCATGAGTGTCATGAAGGCATTAAAACTGCGGTCCATACCATTTGAAGAAGAGAGTTATCATTCAAGAATGGACAACAACCCTAATCATGACCAGATTGTGCAAGACATTTGTGTACTAGGAGCTGACTGGGAAAGATATGCAGATAGGAGACCAAGGTTCATCAAGAGAGCAGATCTCACTCCGGAAGCAAAGCGGTGGTTCGAAATTGTAAGGAGGTCCATCCTCCCAACAGCGAACAACTCGGAAGTGAATCTCAAGAGAGCCACACTGGTACACTGTATACTCAAAGGAGGAGAAATCAAGGTTCATGAACTCATAGCAGAAGGCATTAGAAAAATGGCAGAGAAAAGTGACTCAAGAGGAACGTTGGGTTACCCCAGCACTATTTACCGACTGTGCAAGAAAGCTGGGGTGGTGTTTGAAGATGAGGACTCCGTGTGGATAAAAGAGGGCATTCCATTAACCGTTCGACGAATGCATGCTACCGCATCCCCCTTGCCTCAACGGAAGCAAAGGAAGAGGATAGCCCCTCAAGTAGTGGAAGGACAAGTCTTAGAGGGGCAAGCACCAGCCACCTTGGATATGCACGAATTGCAGGAAGCCATTGATGGACTATCTCGACAATATTTGGAAAGCCAAGGAGCACAGAGAGAGCTTCAACTACAGATGATGGGGCAGCAAGAGGAGTCGCTCTCAAGATGGATGACTCAACAAGGGGAGTGGCAAAAGCAAATGATGGATCAGCAACTGAGTCAAGGGCAACAATGGGGTGAAACATTCCACAGGATGGAACAAAGGCAAAACAAGCAACAAGAATCCATCCAGAGGCTAATCAACATCCAAGCACATCAAGGTGCACATATACATGAGATGCATCGAAGACAGATAGAACAGGCAGAACTCTTGGACGAGCAAAGGTCATTCGCAGAAGGAGTTTACCTGAGCGAGACTGGGCATCATATAAATACTCAAGCCAGGCTCGGTTACTTGGTAGGACAGCTGCCTATATTGCATCTAGGAATCACAAGATATGAAGAAATGATGGATGAATTAGCACGAGAAGAAAGACGAAAGGTGGAAGAGAGTCATGAATCAGTGAGGAAGGCACTTGAGGATTGGAAGCAAGCAAGATTGGCACGGATGCGAGGGAATGCAAGAGGACACAAAGAAGACAAACAAGGAGGAAAGCATGGGCATCCACAAGAGTAAAAGGTGGTGACGTTCCTTCTTTGGTCCATCTTTTTCCATGCTTTTAATAAGGAAGATCTTGTATGAAATAGAACTTGCTTCCATGTTATGTTTGAACCTTTTTAAATTCTGTCTTTTAAGTTTTTGTGTTGAAGAGGTCTCTGTGTGCTAGTCTTTATGTCACCGCATCCTTACTTTGCTTACTTGTATGCTTGTCCCATTTGAATCAAATGAAAAAGAGAATGAGTGTTTACAAAAGACCAGAGAGGAGTTCATACTATGGAGTAAGTTCATGAGTTTATGGTATAGTCATAAGTTAGCTAAGATGGTTCAACCATAAGGTGGGAGGACAACTATCTGTCATGAATACTATGCTTGAGACACACCCCATGAGACTAGCTAAATAAGAAGATCCTAATAAGAAAAAGGGAAAGAACAATCAAAGTTGAGGAATAAAAGAAAAAAAACAAGCAATAAGGCTAGGCACCAATGGTTTTTAATCTTGAGGCATGTGTCTGTGGTGCTCTTGTGTGAGGGAACTACTTGGATGAATAAGCTCTTACGGGTGCCTTATCACTTGGTAACTTGGGTTAACTAACTCGGGATTATCAGCAGAAAGTCCACTATCAAGAGTTACCCTCAATACAGAGCATTTAGTAACCCAAAGAGGTGCTGGACACCAAGGTCTCAAGAAAAGAAAATAAATAAACTATGTGCCTGTGGTGTGTATGTATGGGGGAGAGACTTGAACCAACTGGTTCAGGAGTATTGGCTGAAAGCTTATTTTAAAGAGTTGACCCCTTACAGAGAACTTAGCTTAAGAACGAAAATAAACCCTGAAATGACAATAAAAGGATCAATGAATAAAAGTCTCATGGGATGCAATCAAAGTGAGTGTTCAAGGACATGATAAAGGTCTAAAAGCCAGGAATAAACCTAAGTTGCTATGCATGAAACCACCATAAAACCAGGGACATGACTTCCACAAGAATGACTCATTCCTCTTGGCATTCTATTCATCATTCTCTTGTTCCAGTACTTGCTTAGGGACAAGCAAGCTTTAAGTTTGGTGTTGTGATGCCAGGGCATTTTGGCCAGTTTCACTGACCTTTTCTTTACTGTTTTTAGGGTAGTTTCATGCTTTTCCTTAGGAAATAAGCTAGTTTTGGGTAGATATTCATTTACATCTTGATTCAAGCATACATTATGCACTTTACATGATTTCATGAGGATTTTGCATGAATTTAATGACAAATTGGATGTTGCATTTCCCATGACTTGGACTAGAACTTTGATGCACTCTATTGCTTGATTTCAGGACAAAGGAAGCAAAGAAGAACCACATTAGTAGCTACGTTAGTTACACTAACTTTAACACTAACGTGGAATGGGAGTAACTTGCAAAGTTAATGAGAAAAGTCATTGCCAATAACGCTCTCGAAGCCATCATTTCCCACGTTAAGAGTCATGTTAACTAAGCTAACGTGAACTCTAACGTGGAAGAAAGGAAATGGAGCCAACGTTAGTGACACTTAACATTATCACTAACGTTGGAGCAAGCTCATAAGTGGCCACGTTAGTTGCCTCGTTAACTTAGTTAACGTGGCCTCTAACGTTAAGAAGAAAAGGAAGACGCCAACGTTAGTGTCATTCAACTTTCTCACTAATGTTGGCCAAGTCACAAGAAGCCACGTTAACTCCCACGTTAACCTAGTTAACATGGAAGCTAACGTGAAGAAACTAGGTGGTCGACAATGTTAGTGACACCAAACATTGTCACTAACGTTGGGATGAACACACACTATCCCCAAGAAGCCACGTTAACTCCCACGTTAACCTAGTTAACGTGAAAGTTAACGTGAAGAAGAAAGGTTGTCGACAACGTTAGTGACACCAAACGTTGTCACTAACGTTGGAAGGAGCCAACACAAGCCACAATGAGCCACGTTAACTCCCAAGTTAACTTAGTTAACGTGGAAGCTAACGTGAGGAAAGGGATGATCAGCCAACGTTAGTGACATTCAACTTTGTCACTAACGTTGGAGATGGCTAGCACAGCCACGTTAGAAGCCACGTTAACCTAGTTAACGTGGACTCTAACGTGGGAGCTAAGGGGCACATTGGAACGTTAGTGACAATGTTAAGTGTCACTAACGTTCTCGAAGGTTGGCAACCCTACGTTAAAAGAGCCACGTTAACTAAGTTAATGTGGACTCTAACGAAGGGAAGGGGGAGGATTCTCAACGTTATTGGAAAAGTTGAGTCCCAATAACGTGCCCGAAGGACAAAGAGGCAACGTTAGTGGCAACGTTTGTGCCACTAACGATGAGGTTAACGTGGCTCTTACTTGGGTGAGGAACGTTAGTGAAAAAGTTGAATGTCACTAACGTTCTCAAACCCATATTTTCATTGAACGTTAACACCACTAACGTCCTGAGCTAAAGTCTCTGCCCACTTCACACTTTCTCTCTGCGAGTAAAACCAAGCCCAATGAAGAAGATAACTGCTTCAAACTCAAGATCCAAAGGCCCAGACCCAAGACTTGAAGAGCCAACTAGAAGAGTAAAAGAGTAGTATATATAGGAGTAGCTTTGAATTATTTAGAGAGTTAGAAATTATAGGGAGCCTCTGGGCATAGAACTACTCTCTGTATTTACTTCCTCTGCACTTCTAATTTTCATTATTTATTCTCCATCTTTGTTTTCATTTTCCAGAGCTATGAACAACTAAACCCCTTTCATTGGGGTAGGGAGCTCTGTTGTAATTTGATGGATCAATACTAGTTTTCATTATTCTTCTTCTATCTTTTCTCTTGATTTTACTTGAAAGCTTTCGATCTTCATCCAATTGGGTAGTTATCTTGGAAAAGAAGCTATTCATACTTGGATCTCTTCTGAACCTTGAAAGAGGAATGAAGAGATCATGCTAGAAACGCTTTCTCATGCTGGACCAAATTGGGTTTGGTTGGATATGTGACTATAATCCTCTCAACACTTGATTTGGGAAATGCATGTGGTATAATCAGTGACCATACTTCATCTCTTCTCATGAGCAATTGACCAAGGAATTGGCTATTGATCAAGATTTGAGAGATTGAATTACAAGAAATTGTAATTCGATCACTTAAGATTGCCAAGGAGATCAATGAGTGCATTGATTGAGGGAGAGATGAAAATGAAATTGATCCCGAGAATGCAACATCTCCTGAGCCCAATGAACTCCCCATTCCTGATCTTACCCATTCTCTTTAATTTCAGTCATTTACTTTTATGAGCAATTTCCCAATTCCCATTTAAGATTCTGCAATTTACTTTTCGTCATTTACATTCAGCTTTTTATTTCTAGCATTTACTTTTCTGTTATTTACTTTCCCGCCATTTAATTTTCTGCAATTCTCAACTCAAATTCTGATTAGCTCAACTAGAACATTCCTCTAATTAAAGTTGCTTGATCAATCAATCCTTGTGGGATTCGACCTCACTCTATTGTGAGTTTTTACTTGACGACAAATTCGGTACACTTGTCGAAGGAAATTTGTTATGAGACAAGTTTTCCGTGCATCAAGTTTATGGCGCCGTTGTCAGGGATTGATTGTGCATCAACAATGATTAAATTGGAGGATAACTAGATTGAGCATTTTATTTTTGTTTGATTTAATTTTCTGTTTGAGTCATTTACTTTCTGTTTTAGTTAATTTTCTTCCCTTCCCCCTACTTTTTCTTTGTTATTTACCATTCATTTCACTAACCCACTAACTGTTTGATATATTGCATCACTCACACCAACAGTAATTCTGACAGATATACTTTCCGCACCTATTCTCTTTACTTGTACTTTTTGGTTGTATGACAAGGAGAAGAAGCGGGGCTTCAACTTCCTTTGATTCTGAACCTGAGAGAACCTTCCTTAGACTAAGAAGGGAGGCAAGAGAAAAACATGTAGTTGGTGCCGAAGAAGAGGAGGAACACTTTGAGGAATACTTTGAACCAAACATGGAAGAAAACATGGAAAACCATCGTGAGGAAGTGGCTCACAACCATGGCGGAGGAGGTCGAGCAAATCATGCTGGGGAGGATAGAAGAGTTTTAGGCTCTTACATCAATCCAAACCCAGGAAACTGTGGAAGTAGCATTCAAAAGCCAACCATCCATGCCAACAATTTTGAACTGAAGCCACAGCTCATCACCCTTGTTCAGAACAACTGTTCGTTCGGAGGAAGTGTCCAAGAGGACCCGAATCAACATCTAACCACCTTCCTGAGAATATGTGACACAGTGAAGTCTAATGGTGTTCATTCTGACGCCTATAGACTGCTCTTATTTCCATTCTCACTCAAGAATAAGGCAGCCAAGTGGCTGGAGTCTTTCCCAAAGGAGAGCTTGACAACTTGGGAAGATGTGGTGAACAAATTCTTAGCAAGATTTTACCCCCCTCAACGAATCAATAGGCTGAGAGCTGAGGTCCAAACTTTCAGGCAACAAGATGATGAGACTCTCTATGAAGCATGGGAGAGGTTTAAGGACCTAACAAGGAGGTGTCCACCTGACATGTTCAATGAATGGGTGCAGCTGCACATTTTCTATGAAGGGCTCTCTTATGAGTCAAAGAAGGCCGTAGACCATTCATCCGGAGGATCTTTGAATAAGAAGAAGACCATTGAGGAGGCCATAGATGTCATTGAAACTGTAGCAGAGAACGACTACTTCTATGCCTCCGAAAAAGGGAACACAAGAGGAGTAATGGAGCTAAACAATGTAGATGCTCTGCTGGCCCAAAACAAGCTCATTACCTAGCAGCTGGCTGACCTCACCAAGAAGATGGAGAGAAACCAAGTAGCAGCAATCTCCACTTCATCAACAACCCAAGAAGGAGTGAATGAAGAAGCAGAGTGTAGTCAGGAGCAAGCCAACTACATTGGGAATTCACTTAGGCAAAACCATGATCCATACTCCAAGACCTACAACCCTGGATGGAGGAATCACCCAAACTTTGCGTGGGGAAATCAACAAGACCAAAGCCTTGATCAAAGATGCCCAAATCCCAACAATGTAAGCCACCAACATTTCACATCTAGACCATATCAACACCCCATAACAACAATTCTCCACATCCACATCAAAACCAAAATAATTTACCTCATCCTTCCATGCCTAATCATGATCTACAATCATTTGATGACAGACTCTCAAGGATTGAGAATCTGCTTGAAGGCATAGGCAAGGAGATTCAAGACAACAAGGTGTTCAAGGAGGAAGTGCGAGCCAGTTTCAAGAACCAGGGAGACACAATCAAGAGGTTAGAATCTCAAGTGGGGTATCTCTTTGAGCAAATTTCCAAACCCACAGATGGATTCTCAAGTGACACAGAGAAGAATCCGAGAGGTGAAACAAAGAAAGTAAGATGGGAAGATTGCAAGATGGTCACTATAAGTGATAAGGAGACTGAGGACAAGCCAACCAAGCTGTCAGAACAACCTGAAGATACCTCAGTAGAGAAGAAGGAAAAAGATAATAAAGAACCAGAAATCTCACAACAGGAGCTACTGAGACTCTATGCACCTTTTCCCCAACTGCTCAATGGTGCTGTGGAGAAGAGAATATACTCAAGGTTTCTAGATTTGTTTGTAATTCTGCATGTCAACATACCATTCATCAAGACTATTCAATAAATGCCTGCATACATCAAGTATATGAAGGAGCTGCTTCCCAAGAAAAGCTCACTCAAGGGAGGCTAAACTATAGTGATGAACAAGGAGTGCAGTGCCCTCATTCAACCACAGTTGCCTACAAAAAGAAAAGATCCAGGGAGTTTTTATGTCCCCTGTGCCATAGGAGAAACAATGTTTGATAGAACACTCTGCAATTTGGGAGCAAGCATCAACTTAATGCCCTTCTCCCTGGTAAAGAGGCTGCAGATCAATGAGATAATGTCCACAGATGTAGTCATTAGGCTGGCTGACAAAACTCAAAAACAAGCAATAGGGGTGGTGGAAAATGTATTGTTAAAGGTTGGGAAATACTTCCTCCCAACAGACTTTGTCATCCTGGACATGGAAGAAAGTCACACTCACCCAATCATATTGGGAAGACCATTCCTAGCTACAGCCAGAGCACTCATAGATGTGGAGCAAGGGGAGCTAATATTGAGGATCCATGATGAATGACTCAGCTTTAATGTCATCAAACTCTCGCAAGAAGCAGACCAAGAAAACAAAGAACCAAGCAAAGATCATAATGAGATGCTGACAGAGGAAGCAAGCACTGAAGCACAACCAGCCCATCTGGGAAAGCCCTTGGTTGATGAATAATGAAATAAGCAGTTGTCACAACTCAAGGAAAAGCTGGAGGAACCTAAACCACCAGAGACATGTGAAGACAATAACAAAATTCCCTTAGAAGAAGAAGTCACCAAGAGCAAGGCAACATCAAAAGGGACAAAGAAGAAGGTACCAAGGGGGTGGAGGAATAAGAAGATCCCTACGGAAGACTTCTCTCCAGGGGATAAAGTGATCTCAGCTTACTTCCCAGATATCCCCCCTAATCTCCCCACTGTACCATCTCAGTTACCTAAGGTCTTCACTATCAACAGAGTTCTCTCCTTGGAACATGTAGAGATCATTGATACAACCAATAGATATAAGTCCAAGGCAAGAGGGGAGGACTTGAAGCATTATCAACCTCCTTGATGAAGGAGAAATGTCAAGCTAGTGACGCTAAAGAAGCGCTTCATGGGAGGCAACCCATGTTTTATGAGCTTTTACTAGTGAATAAGTCAATATTCATGAATTCCAACCTAAACTTGACAAACACTTGGTGAAGTCCTTATATTGCAGTATATAGTGAAGAACAAGTTTGGTGTTCAAAGCGTGCCAAGAAAGCATGAATGCAACTGAGAGCATGCTAGTCTTGGAGCTTTGAACAGAACTTTTCATCACAGTGCTCCAAACTAAGTTTGGTGTCACCCCATGGTGCCACCAATGTGCATATAAGGATACACAGTTAGTTAGTTAGTTGGAGTTCATGAATAAACAAAATCTTTTCTTCTTTTTATTAGTTTAGCCGTAAAGTTTAAATACTTTTTAGGACATTAATTTTTCTTATTTTATAGGGAAAAGGAGAGGAACATTGAAGGAGATTTATTGGACAACTAAATGAGAAGGGTTCGGCCACTTCATGAGGAGAAACTACACACTTGTTCTAAAAAGGGAAGGCATTGGAAAATGTTGCCATGCAACATTGAAAAGGATGGGACCCTTGAAGACCGAGCAATCTCCATCATAAAGTGATGATCCCTGTCCTTTCTCCATGCACAACCCCAACCGTCCATCAAACAACCACTCCATCAATCCACACCCTCCATTCACTCACAACCTCTCTATATAAGTGATCCTTGTTCCGTACCCCACTATGCACACCTCTCTATTTCGGATTCCCCTTCACTCCCTTCATTGCATTCAACCCTAAACAACCAAAAGTCTCCACACCATTGCCAACTTTACACATTAACCCTCATTCATGGCATCTTCGAGTTCTAAAAGAAGGAAGGGAAAGGAACCTATGGAGCAACACCCGTATGATGAAAAGAGATTTAGAAGCTTGCACCATGCATTGCAATACGGGTGGATGGTGGATAAGGAGATCATTTATGAGCTAGGATTTCAAGTTAGGAAAACTGAGTGTCCCGAAATAACAATGAAGGTAGAAAAGAGAAGATGGGAGCTCCTCACTGATCCGGTCATTAAGGTGAATGCAAATCTTTTAAGAGAGTTTTATGCAAATGCGGTCCGATATGATAAGGCAGATAAGTCATATACAAGCTTTGTGAGAGGAAAGATTGTGGATTTTAGTCCCATGAGAGTCATGAAGGCATTAAAACTGCGGTCCATACCATTTGAAGAAGAGAGTTATCTATCAAGAATGGACAACAACCCTAATCATGACCAGATTGTGCAAGACATTTGTGTACCAGGAGCTGACTGGGAAAGATATGCAGATAGGAGACCAAGGTTCATCAAGAGAGCAGATCTCACTCCGGAAGCAAAGGGGTGGTTCGAAATTGTAAGGAGGTCCATCCTCCCAGCAGCGAACAACTCGGAAGTGAATCTCAAGAGAGCCACACTGGTACACTATATACTCAAAGGAGGAGAAATCAAGGTTCATGAACTCATAGCAGAAGGCATTAGAAAAATGGCAGAGAAAAGTGAATCAAGAGGAAAGTTAGGTTACCCTAGCACTATTTACTGACTGTGCAAGAAAGCTGGGGTGGTGTTTGAAGATGAGGACTCCGTATGGATAAAAGAGGGCATTCCAATAACCGTTTGACGAATGCATGCTACCGCATCCCCCCTGCCTCAACGGAAGCAAAGGAAGAGGACAGCCCCTCAAGTAGTGGAAGGACAAGTCTTAGAGGGGCAAGCACCAGCCACCTTGGATATGCACGAATTGCAGGAAGCCATTGATGGACTATCTCGATAATATTTGGAAAGCCAAGGAGCACAGAGAGAGAGCTTCAACTACAGATGATGGGGCAGCAAGAGGAGTCGCTCTCAAGATGGATGACTCAACAAGGGGACTGGAAAAAGCAAATGATGGATCAGCAACTGAGTCAAGGGCAACAATGGGGTGAAACATTCCACAGGATGGAACAAAGGCAAAACGAGCAACAAGAATCCATCCAGAGGCTAATCAACATCCAAGCACATCAAGGTGCACATATACATGAGATGCATCGAAGACAGATAGAACAGGCAGAACTGTTGGACGAGCAAAGGGCATTCGCAGAAGGAGTTTACCTGAGCGAGACTGGGCATCATATAAATACTCAAGCCAGGCTCGGTTACTTGGTAGGACAGCTGCCTATATTGCATCCAGGAATCACAAGGTATGAAGAAATGAGGGATGAATTAGCACGAGAAGAAAGACGAAAGGTGGAAGAGAGTCATGAATCAGTGAGGAAGGCACTTGAGGATTGGAAGCAAGCAAGATTGGCACAGATGCGAGGGAATGCAAGAGGACACAAAGAAGACAAACAAGGAGGAAAGCATGGGCATCCACAAGAGTAAAAGGTGGTGACGTTCCTTCTTTGGGAAAGAAAAAGGGAAAGAACAATCAAAGTTGAGGAATAAAAGAAAAAGAACAAGCAATAAGGCTAGGCACCAATGTTTTTTAATCTTGAGGCATGTGTCTGTGGTGCTCCTGTGTGAGGGATCTACTTGGATGAATAAGCTCTTAGGGGTGCCTTATCACTTGGTAACTTGGGTTAACTAACTCGGGATTATCAGCTGAAATTCTACTATCAAGAGTAACCCTCAATACAGAGCATTTAGTAACCCAAAGAGGTGCTGGACACCAAGGTCTCAAGAAAAGAAAATAAATAAACTATATGCCTGTGGTGTGTATGTATGGGGGAGAGACTTGAGCAAGTAAGTCCTTAGGGGTGCTTCAACACCTAGCACCTTGAACCAACTGGTTCGGTAGTGTTGGCTGAAAGCTTATTTTAAAGAGTTGCCCCCTTACAGAGCACTTAGCTTAAGAACAAAAATAAACCCTGAAATGACAATAAAAGGATCAATGAATAAAAGTCTCATGGGATGCAATCAAAGTGAGTGTTCTAGGACATGATAAAGGTCTGAAAGCCAGGAATGAACCTAAGTTGCTATGCATGAAACCACCATAAAACCAGGGACATGACTTCCACAAGAATGACTCATTCCTCTTGGCATTCTATTCATCATTCTCTTGTTCCAGTACTTGCTTAGGGACAAGCAAGCTTTAGGTTTGGTGTTGTGATGCCAGCGCATTTTGGCCAGTTTCACTGACCTTTTCTTTACTGTTTTTAGGGTTGTTTCATGCTTTTCCTTAGGAAATAAGCTAGTTTTGGGTAGATATTCATTTACATCTTGATTCAAGCATACATTATGCACTTTACATGATTTCATGAGGATTTTGCATGAATTTAATGACAAATTGGATGTTGCATTTCCCATGACTTGGACTAGAACTTTGATGTACTCTATTGCTTGATTTCAGGACAAAGGAAGCAAAGAAGAACCACATTAGTAGCTACGTTAGTTACACTAACGTGGAATGGGAGTAACTTGCAAAATTAATGAGAAAAGTCATTGCCAATAACGCTCTCGAAGCCATCATTGCCCACGTTAAGAGTCACGTTAACTAAGCTAACGTGAACTCTAACGTGGAAGAAAGGAAATTGAGCCAACGTTAGTGACACTTAACATTATCACTAACGTTGGACCAACTCATAAGTGGCCACGTTATTTGCCTCGTTAACTTAGTTAACGTGGCCTCTAACGTTAAGAAGAAAAGGGGGACGCCAACGTTAGTGTCATTCAACTTTCTCACTAACGTTGGCCAAGTCACAAGAAGCCACGTTAACTCCCACGTTAATCTAATTAACGTGGAAGCTAACGTGAAGAAACTAGGTGGTCGACAACGTTAGTGACACCAAAAATTGTTACTAACGTTGGGATGAACACACACTATCCCCAAGAAGCCACGTTAACTCCCACGTTAACCTAGTTAACGTGGAAGTTAACGTGAAGAAGAAAGGTTGTCAACAACCTTAGTGACACCAAACATTGTCACTAACGTTGGAAGGAGCCAGCACAAGCCACAATGAGCCACGTTAACTCCCACGTTAACTTAGTTAACATTGAAGCTAACGTGAGGAGAGGGATGATGAGCCAACGTTAGTGACATTCAACTTTGTCACTAACATTGGAGATGGCTAGCACAGCCACGTTAGAAGCCACGTTAACCTAGTTAACGTGGACTCTAACGTGGGAGCTAAGGGGCACATTGGAACGTTAGTGGTAATGTTAAGTGTCACTAACGTTCTCGAAGGTTGGCAAGCCTACGTTAAAAGAGCCACGTTAACTAAGTTAACGTGGACTCTAACGAAGGGAAGGGGGAGGATTCTCAACGTTATTGGAAAAGTTGAGTCCCAATAACGTGCGCGAAGGACAAAGAGGCAACGTTAGTGGCAACGTTTGTGCCACTAATGATGAGGTTAACGTGGCTCTTACTTGGGTGAGGAACGTTAGTGAAAAAGTTGAATGTCACTAACGTTCTCGAACCCATATTTTCACTGAACGTTAACACCACTAACGTCCTGAGCTAAAGTCTCTGCCCACTTCACACTTTCTCTCTGCAGGTAAAGCCAAGCCCAATGAAGAAGATAACTGCTTCAAACTCAAGATCCAAAGGCCCAGACCCAAGACTTGAAGAGCCAACTAGAAGAGTAGCAGAGTAGTATATATAGGAGTAGCTTTGAATTATTTAGAGAGTTGGAAATTATAGGGAGCCTCTGGGCATAGAACTACTCTCTGTATTTACTTCCTTTGCACTTCTAGTTTTCATTATGTATTCTCCCTCTTTGTTTTCATTTTCCAGAGCTTTGAACAACTAAACCCCTTTCATTGGGGTAGGGAGCTCTGTTGTAATTTGATGGATCAATACTAGTTTTCATTATTCTTCTTCTATCTTTTCTCTTGATTTTACTTGAAAGCTTTCGATCTTCATCCAGTTGGGTAGTTATCTTGGAAAAAAAGCTATTCATACTTGGATCTCTTCTGAACCTTGAAAGAGGAATGAAGAGATCATGTTAGAAATGCTTTCTCATGCTGGACCAAATTGGATTTGGATGGATATGTGACTATAATCCTCTCAACACTTGATTTGGGAAATGCATGTGGTATAATCAGTGACCATACTTCATCTCTTCTCATGAGCAATTGACCAAGGAATTGGCTATTGATCAAGATTTGAGAGATTGAATTACAAGAAATTGTAATTCAATCACTTAAGATTGCCAAGGAGATCAATGAGTGCATTGATTGAGGAAGAGATAAAAATGAAATTGATCCGGAGAATGCAACATCTCCTGAGCCCAATGAACTCCCCATTCCTGATCTTACCCATTCTCTTTAATTTCAGTCATTTACTTTTATGAGCAATTTCCCCATTCCCATTTAAGATTCTGCAATTTACTTTCCGTCATTTACATTCAGCTTTTTATTTCTAGCATTTACTTTTCTGTTATTTACTTTACCGCCATTTAATTTTCTGCAATTCTCAACTCAAATTCTGATTAGCTCAACTAGAACATTCCTCTAATTAAAGTTGCTTGATCAATCAATCCCTGTGGGATTTGACCTCACTCTATTGTGAGTTTTTACTTGACGATAAATTCGGTACACTTGCCGAAGGAAATTTGTTATGAGACAAGTTTTTCGTGCATCATGAACTACATTGGAGAATCCTATGGAAACACTTACAATCCTTCATGGAGAAATCACCCTAATTTCTCATGGAAGGATCCACAGAAGCCTCAACAAGGCTTCAATAATAATAATGGTGGGAGAAATAAGTTTGGCAATAGCAAGCCTTTTCCATCATCTTCTCAGCAACAGATAGAGAATTCTAAGCAGAGCATCTCTGACTTAGCAACCATAGTCTCTGATCTATCTAAGACCACTCTCAGTTTCATGACTGAAACAAGATCCTCTATTAGAAATTTAGAGGCACAAGTGGGCCAGCTAAGTAAAAGAGTTACTAAAATCCCTCCTAGTACTCTCCCAAGCAATATAGAAGAAAATCCAAAGAGAGAGTGCAAGGCCATCAACATACCCAAAGTGGCCGAACATATAGACGAGGAAGAGGCAGTGATTTCCAGTGAAGAAGACCGCAATGGACGCCCACTGACCACTAAGGAGTTCCCTAATGAGGAACCAAAGGAATCTGAGGCTCATACAGAGACCATAGAGATTCCACTGAACTTACTGTTGCCATTCATGAGCTCTGATGAGTATTCTTCCTCTGAAGAGGATGAAGATATTGTTGAAGAGCAAGTTGCTCAATATCTAGGAGCTATCATGAAGCTGAATGCCAAGTTATTTGGTAATAAGACTTGGGAGGATGAAACTCCATTGCTCATCAATGAACTGAATGCCTTGGTTCAACTGAAATTACCTCAGAAGAAATCGGATCCTGGAATGTTCTTAATACCTTGTACCATAGGCACCATGACCTTTGAGAAGGCTCTGTGTGACCTGGGGTTAGGAATAAACCTTGTGCCACTATCTGTAATGGAGAAACTAGGGATTTTTGAGGTACAAGCTGCAAGAATCTCACTAGAATTAGCAGACAAATCAAGGAAACAAGCTTATGGACTTGTAGAGGATATCTTAGTGAAGGTTGAAGGCCTGTACATCCCTGCTGATTTCATAATCCTAGACACTGGGAAGGATGAGGATGAATCCATTATCCCTGGAAGACCCTTCCTAGCCACAACAAGAGCTGTGATTGATGTGTACAGAGGAGAGTTAGTCCTTCAATTGAATGAGGACTACCTTGTGTTTAAGGCTCAAGGATCTTTTTCTGTAACCGTGGAGAGAAAACATGAAAAGATTCTCTCAATACAGAGTCAAACAGAGCCCCCACACTCAACTTCTGGGTTTGGTGTTGGGAGGCCACCATCATGCTATGAGATTTTGTGAAGCTCTCTAAGAGCTCACTCTCAAGCTATTGACATTAAAGAAGCGCTTATTGGGAGGCAACCCAATGTTATTTAATTATATTTATTTTTATAGACACTTGTTTTCCATTGTCATGTTATGTTTTCTTTAGGTAGATGATCATGTGGAGTCACAAAAACAACTGCAGAATTAAAGTGGAATCAAAAACAGCATAAAAAATAGCACACCCTGGAGGACAGGCTTACTGGCATTTAAACGCCAGTAATGATAGCAGAATAGGCGTTTAACGCCCAGTCTGGCAGCATTCTGGGTGTTAAACGCCAAAATTGGCAGACAGACTGACGTTTAACGCCAGAAAAGGGTGTCTCATGTCTGGCTGGCGTTAAACGCCAGAATTGGCAGACAAACTGGCGTTTAACGCCCGAAAAAGGTGTCTAGTTGGTGTTAAACGCCAGAAATGGGCATGAGCCTGGCATTTAACGCCAGAAAAGGTAGCAGAGATGGCGTTAAACGCCAGAAATGGCACACAGAGGGTGTTTAAATGCCAGAAAGGTACAGAGACCAGAATTCTTTGACACCTCAGGATCTGTAGACCCCACAGGATTCCTACCTACCCCACTTCTCTTTCTCTCCTCTTCACACCTTTTCATAACACTCTTCCCCAAATACCCTTGACCAATCACATCAATATCTCTTTCCCAAACACCATTCACCTATCAAATCCTACCCTCTTCCCCACAATCTCTTCACCACTCACATCCATCCACTACTCCCCAAAAACCCATCATAAAACCCCATCTACCTCACCATTCAAATTCAAAACATTTCCCTCCTAAACCCAACCCCTTCATACACGACTTCCCTCTTCTCTTACCATATAAATACCCTTCCTTACCACCTTCAATTTCACACATCATAAACACTTACACCCCCCTTGGCCAAACTCATCACACCCCTCCATCTCCTCCATTTCTTCTTCTTCTCCTCATTTCTTTCTTCTTTTGCTCGAGGACGAGCAAACCTTTTAAGTTTGGTGTGGGAAAAAGCTCTGCTTTTTATTTTTCCACAACCATTAATGGCACCTAAGGCCGGAGAAACCTCTAGAAAAAGGAAAGGGAAGGCGATTGCTTCCACCTCCGAGACATGGGAGATGGAGAGATTCATCTCAAAAGTCCATCAAGACCACTTCTATGAAGTTGTGGCCAAGAAAAAGGTGATCCCCGAGGTCCCCTTCATGCTCAAAAAGAGTGAATATTCGGAGATCCGACGTGAGGTTCGAAGAAGAGGTTGGGAAGCTCTCACCAACCCCATCCAACAAGTCAAAATCTTAATGGTTCAAGAGTTCTATGCTAATGCATGGATCACTAAGAACCATGATCAAAATGTGAACTCGGACCCAAAGAATTAGCTCACAATGGTTCGGGGAAAATACTTGGATTTCAGTCCAGAAACTGTGAGGTTGGCATTCAACTTGTCAATAATGAGAGGAGATCCTCATCCTTTCACTAGAAGAGTCATCTTTAATCAAAGGTTGGACCAAGTCCTCATGGACATCTGTGTAGAAGGAGTGCAATGGAAGAGAGACTCCAAAGGCAAGACGCTTCAACTGAGAAAGCTTGACCTCAAGCCCGTGGCTGATGACATGTCATCATGTCATATTTTTCTATGCTTTTTCATAAAAGAAATTTATGATTAGTGCTTAAATATTGCATTCTTTTGTGTTTAAATGGTAGATTTCCTTGATCTTTTGATTTTATAAACTTTGTAGGAAATAAGAAGAAAAAAAGAAGCAGAAAAGCACAAAATAAGCTAAAAAGGAGAAAAAAAGAGTTTTAGGGCACACTTTGAAGTTAGAACACACTTTGATGCCTTAGGCCACGCTTTTAAAGCGTGGCCCATGACCATGAATGCAAGAAACAAAGGCCAGCGCTCAATTTGAAGAGAGCGCTAAGTTAAAAGAGTTAACTTTTTCGGGCTTTTCTATAGCCTTGTGACAGCATGACCATGCCTCCTTCAAAGTTCCATAACTTGAGCTACAGATGTCCAATTGATGCAATTCTAGTTGCGTTGAAAAGCTGACATTCAAAGCATTCCAACGATATATAATGATCCATATTTGGCATACAATTGAAGCACAAGTAAAAGGTATCTTTAAGACCCAAAAATCAACCAAAAATGGGGCAGCCAGGGCTCGAAGAAGGAACCAGGGTAGCGCCCAAGGGAACAAGGCAAAGGCATAGCGCTCAGTTAACTTAGTTAACTTTATCGTGCCTTATTCAAAAGAAAATACAAGGAGCAGCACACTAAAGGGTTCCACCAAGGCTCGACGTTGAGGCCTCATTCCACAACAAAGGGGGCTTAGTGAAGTTTGTTAACTGAGCGCTAGTTTCATAAATTGAGGGGCCAAGGTGGCCTCACCATGATTCGAAGCTGGAGTCCCTCATTCCTTCACAATGGAGTACTAAGTTGGAATAGGCAACTGAGCGCTATGGAGGCTGCACCCAAAAGCTTGGCACGCAACAAAATTAAGGAACCTGGGCCAATAATTTGAGCGCTCCGTTGGTGAAGTTAACTGAACGCTTCCATGGGAGGTGGCCTTGGTTCAATTTCAATTAAAAAAAACCAATTGGTAGCCAATTCTTCACCAATTGAACCAAGGCCATCCAGATCCACTCTTCTTCAAATCCAAAGCAAGCAAAGCCCATTACCATCACTCAAAGGCACAAGAGATAATTAGAATAGGAATTTCATTTAATTGTAATTTATTTTTAATTTCAATTTCATTTTCATTTGTAAAGCCTATATAAAGGCATCAATTCCATTTCATTAGGAGGGTGGTGCACGAAATTGTGATCATCAATGGCGCCATCAACATGGTACGCACAATTGTAATCTCAACTCTTTATCACAACTTCGCACAACTAACCAGCAAGTGCACTGGGTCGTCCAAGTAATAAACCTTACGCGAGTAAGGGTCGATCCCACGAAGATTGTTGGTATGAAGCAAGCTATGGTCATCTTGTAAATCTCAGTTAGGCGGATTCAAATGGTTATGGATGATGAATGATTAAAAGATAAATAAAACATAAAATAAAGATAGAGATACTTATGTAATTCACTGGTGAGAATTTCAGATAAGCGTATGAAGATGCTTTGTCCCTTCCGTCTCTCTGCCTTCTTACTGTCTTCATCTAATCCTTCTTACTCCTTTCCATGGAAAGCTGTATGTTGGGCATCACCATTGTCAGTGGCTACAATCCAGTCGTCTCAGTGAAAATGTTCAACGCACTCTGTCACAGAACGGCTATTCATCTATCGGTTCTCGATCATGTCGGAATAGAATCCAGTGATTCCTTTGCGTCTGTCACTAACGCCCCACAATCACGAGTTTGAAGCACGTCACAATCATTCAATCTTTGAATCCTACTCAGAATACCACAGACAAGGTTTAGACCTTCTGGATTCTCAAGAATGCCACCATCAATTCTAGCTTATACCACGAAGATTCTGATTAAGGAATCCAAGAGATAAACACTCAATCGAAGGTAGAATGGAGGTGGTTGTCAGGCACACGTTCATAGGTGAGAATGATGATGAGTGTCACGGATCATCACATTCATCAAGTTGAAGAACAAGTGATATCTTAGAACAAGAACAAGCTGAATTGAATGGAAGAATAATAGTAATTGCATTGATACTCGAGGTACAGCAGAGCTCCACACCTTAATCTATGGTGTGTAGAAACTCCACCATTGAAAATACATAAGAACATAGTCTAGGCATGGCCATGAGGCCAGCCCCAAAACGTGATCTAAGGTAGCATAGAACTACTCAAAGATTAGCCTGCAAATACAATAGCAAAAGGTCCTATTTATAGAGAACTAGTAGCTTAGGGTTTACAAAAATCAGTAAATGACGTAAATATCCACTTCTGGGCCCACTTGGTGTGTGCTTGGGCTGAGCATTGAAGCATTTTCGTGTAGAGACTTTTCCTGGAGTTAAACGCCAGCTTTTGTGCTAGTTTGGACGTTTAACTCCCACTTTGGTGCCAGTTCCGGCGTTTAACGCTGGGAATTCTGATGCTGACTTTGAACGCCGGTTTGGGCCATCAAATCTTGGGCAAAGTATGGACTATTATATATTCCTGAAAAGCCCTGGATGTCTACTTTCCAACGCACTTGAGAGCGCACCAATTGGGTTTCGGTAGCTCCAGAAAATCCACTTCGAGTGCAGGGAGGTCAGAATCCAACAGCATCTGCAGTCCTTTTCAGCCTCTGAATCAGATTTTTGCTCAGGTCCCTCAATTTCAGCCAGAAAATACCTGAAATCACAAAAAAACACACAAACTCATAGTAAAGTCCAGAAAAGTGAATTTTAAATAAAAACTAATAAAAATATAATAAAAGCTAACTAAAACATGCTAAAAACATACTAAAAACAATGCCAAAAAGCGTATAAATTATCCGCTCATCAAAGGGCTGGCTCTACTAGAGAGCATTAGGAGTAGAATAGAGAGCTCTATCTTTTAATTTTCCTTTTCGAATTGAGATCAGATCTGAGATTGTTTGCTGTTTTCATTTTCTTTCTTCTGCAACCTTTTCTTTCTGATTCTGGGTTTGTGAACTTTGATTGAAGAATTCTTTGGAGTTCTTCCTCTTGGACTTCCATTGTTTTTTTTTTTTTGCTTTCTGAATTTAAGAATTGAAGATCTGATTTCAATTGTCTCTTTAAGTTTCAATCTGAAGCAAGTTTTCATTTCTGATTTTACTTCTCCTGCAAATTTTCATTTCTGTTTAGATCTGCTGCAATTCTCTTCATCTCTTACTTCTCTGATCTTACTACACTTTACAATTCCAGTTTTATTTTAAATCCCAGTCCCCAAATCCTTTATTCTTCAAGCAATTTAAGATTCCCAGCAATTTAGATTCAGCAATTTAAGTTTCTTGCACTTTAAGTTTCAGTCATTTACTTTTCTTGCAATTTAAGTTTCAGCTATTTTACTTTCATGTTCTTTAAGTTACTTGCAATTTATCTTTTCTGCACTTTACTTTTACTGCAATTTACCTTCTGCATTTTAAATTCCTTGCAATTTCTTTTCTGTTACTCAATTTCACTCAAATCACCAATGTTAGCTTGACTAAACTAATCACCCACTAATGTTGCTTAATCCATCAATCCCTGTGGGATCGACCTCACTCTAAGTGATTTATTACTACTTGATGCGACCCGGTACACTTGCCGGTGAGTTTTGTGTTGGAATCGTTTTCCACACATCAGCGGCTAGAGGATGGTTAGAGTTCATCGAATGCTCTATCATTCCTACTAGCAACCGGTCTGAAGTTACTGTGGACCATGCTATCATGATCCATAGTATCATGATGGAAGAGGAAGTAGAAGTTCATGAGATCATATCTCTAGAACTATACAAGGTGGCTGACAAGCCCTCCACTTTGGCAAGGTTGGCCTTTCCTCATCTCATCTGTCACTTATGCAATTCAGCCAGAGTTGTCATAGAGGAAGACATCATCATTGAAGGAGACAAGCCCATCACTAAGAAGAGGATGGAGCAAACAAGAGAGCCCACTCATGGACCTCAACAAGAGCATGAGGAAATTCCTCATCAAGAAATCCCTGAGATGCCTCAACACCTTTTTAGAAGATTTGAGTTCTAACGTGGAGCAACTAAAAATGGAGCACCAAGAGCACTCCATCATCCTCTATGAAATCAGAGAGGACCAAAAGGCCATGAGAGAGGAGCAACAAAGGCAAGGAAGAGACATAGAGGAGCTCAAGCACTCCATAGGATCTTCAAGAGGAAGAACTAGCCACCGTCACTAAGGTGGACCCGTTCTTTAATTTCCTTGTTCTTATTTTTCTGTTTTTCGGTTTTTATGCTTTATGTTCTGTCTATGTTTTTTTGTCTTTATTACATGATCATTAGTGTCTAGTGTCTATGTCTTAAAGCTATGAATGACTCCATGAATCTTTTACCTTTCTTAAAAGAAAAATGTTTTCTGAAAAAGAAAAAGAAGTACATGAGTTTCAAAATTTATCTTAAAATTAGCTTACTTATTTTGATGTGGTGGCAATACTTTTTGTTTTCTGAATGAATGCTTGAACAGTGCATATTTTTTGATAGTGAAGTTTATGAATGTTAAAATTGTTGGATCTTGAAAGAATAATGGAAAAAGAGAAATGTTATTGATAATCTGAAAAATCATAAAATTGATTCTTGAATCAAGAAAAAGCAGTGAAAAACAAAAGCTTGCAAAAAAAAGGCGAAAAAAATAAAGAAAAAGAAAGAAAAAAAGCAAGCAGAAAAAGCCAATAGCCCTTTAAACTAAAAGGCAAGAGTAAAAAAGGATCAAAGGCTTTGAGCATTAATGGATAGGAGGGCCCAAAGAAATAAAATCCTGGCCCAAAGGAATAAAATCCTGGCCTAAGCGGCTAAATCAAGCTGTCCCGAACCATGTGCTTGTAGCGTGAAGGTGTCAAGTGAAAAGCTTGAGACTGAGCGGTTAAAGTCGTGGTCCAAAGCAAAAAAAGTGTGTGCTTAAGAACTCTGGGCACCTCTAACTGGGGACTCTAGCAAAGCTGAGTCACAATCTGAAAAGGTTCACCCAGTTATGTGTCTGTGGCATTTATGTATCCGGTGGTAATACTGGAAAACAAAATGGTTAGGGTCACGGCCAAGACTCATAAAGTAGCTGTGTTCAAGAATCAACATACTGAACTAGGAGAATCAATAAAACTATCTGAATTCTGAGTTCCTATGGATGCCAATCATTCTGAACTTCAAAAGATAAAGTGAGATGCCAAAACTGTTCAGAAGCAAAAAGCTACTAGTCCCGCTCATCTAATTGGAACTAAGCTTCATTGATATTTTGAAATTTATTTTATTTTCTCTTATTTTTATCCTATTGTTTTTATTTGCTTGGGGACAAGCAACAATTTAAGTTTGGTGTTGTGATGAGCGGATAATTTATACCCTTTTTGGCATTGTTTTTACATAGTTTGTGTTTTAGTTACTTTTTATTATATTTTTATTAGTTTTTATGCAAAAATCACATTTCTGGACTTTACTATGAGTTTGTGTGTTTTTCTATGATTTTAGGTATTTTCTGGCTGAAATTGAGGGACCTGAGCAAAAATCTGATTCAGAGGCTGAGAAAGGACTGCAGATGCTGTTGGATTCTGACCTTCCTACACTCAAAGTAGATTTTCTAGAGCTACAGAAGCCCAATTGGCCAGATCTCGATTGCGTTGGAAAGTAGACATCTTGGGCTTTACAGAAATGTTAAATACTCTATACTTTGCCCGAGATTTGATGGCCCAAACTGGCGTTTAAACGCCCACCAAAGACCATTTTCTGGCGTAAAATGCCAGAACTGGCACCAAACTGGAGTTAAACGCCCAAACTGGCATCCAAGTTGGCGTTTAACTCTAGAAATGGCCAATGCACGTGTAAAGCTCAATGCTCAGCCCAAGCACACACCAAGTGGGCCCTGGAAGTGGATTTCTGCACTATCTGCACTTAGTCACTTATTTTCTGTAATTCCTAGTAATTAGTTTAGTATAAAAAGCACTTTTTACTATTGTATTCATATCTTTTGATCATCTTATCATGTTTTGGAGGCTGGCCATTTGGCCATACCTAGACCTTTTTCTCTTATGTATTTTCTACCGTGGAGTTTCTACACCTCATAGATTATGGTGCGGAGCTCTGCTGTTCTTCATGAATTAATGCAAGTACTATTGTTTCTCTTTCAATTCACGCTTACTTCTTCTCCAAGATATACTCTCGTACTTAATTCAGTTAAGTTAGAATGAAGGGGTGACCCGTGACAGTCACCATAACCATTTGAATCCGCCTGACTAAGATTTACAGGATGACTATAGCTTGCTTCAAGCCAACAATCTCCGTGGGATCGACCCTTACTCACGTAAGGTATTACTTGGAGGACCCAGTGCACTTGCTGGTTAGTTGTGCAGAGTTGTGAAAAGTGTGATCACAATTTCGTGCACCAACCTCTATCGCTCAAGTTATGATCGATTTAGTACGAAGAGTCCAGGATTGATAGCTTAGCAATTCCTTCATTTTTTCATGAGTTCTCCTTTTTTACATGCTTTTTCTTCATTCCTTCAATCCAATATTTGCCTTCTATACTTGAAATCACTTAAAAAATATATCAAAGCATTGAATGGAATTAAAGTGAATTAAATTTATCAATTTTTGGGCCTAAAAAGTATGTTTTTACTCTTAAGCACAACTTAAGAAAAATTTACAAAACCATGCTATTTTAGTGAATAAACGTGGGAAAAAATTAATAAAATCCTCTAAATTCAACACAAGATAAACCCTAAAAATTGGGTTTATCAGCCTTATAGAGTTTCTGAGGATATGGCAGCTTGGCTTTGTATTCAGGGGTCTTGAGTGGTGCAGGGTGATTGTCCATAGCGACTGAGGAAGGTTGTCAGCCTGCCTCAGTGGGAAGCTTCCTGAACTGTGGTGTATGTTGCCTTCCTCTTCTGGGTGTTGAACGCCCCTATTGCTCTCTTCTGGGAGTTGAACGCTAGGAGCAATAGTCTAGGATGCTACTCATTCTTCTTCTGGTGTGATATTGTATTGAGGTGGGGTAGGCAGTGTTCTGCCACTCCGTCGCTCAATTGTCTGGCATTCTTCAGCTGCTTGCTTAGCCTTTATTTGGTGTAGTTCTGTTTTCACATTCTGGAGGGATGCTTGGGTCTCCTGGGCTATGTTGTGCTGGCTCCTTGTGAATGTATGTGTGCTCTCTAGTTGCTTTGTCAAAATGTCTAACCATTCAGCCATTGCTTTGTTCTGAGCTAGGAGTATGTGATGTCCTAAAAACTGTCTCTCAACAATTTTCTACCGGCAAGTACACCGGATTGTCGTCAAGTAAAAATTCACTATTGAGTGAGGTCGAATCCCACAGGGATTGGTTGGTTGATCAATGTTAATTGGAGAATTGTTCTAGTTGAGCTGAATCAGATTGAAATTGGAGTTGCAGAACGTAATTTGGTGGGAAACTTAAATTTGAAAGAAATTAAAGGAACAAAAATTAAATTGTGGAATATAAAGAACAGAAACTTGAATTGCAAGTAATTAAAGTGTAGAAGCTTAAATTGCAAGAAATTAAAAGGAAATGGGGATTTATCATGAAATTAAAGAAGCAGAATGTAATGAGAATGGGAAAAATCAGAGTAGTGGATTCATTGGGTTTCAGGACATATTGAACTCTCCGGATCAAATCATTTTCATCTCTTCCTCAATCAATGCATTCATTGACTTTGATTGGCAATCTTAGATGAGTGGATCCCAATGTCTTGGCTCACTAATCTCTCTAAGCATGAACAAATGCCCAATGTCTTGATTTAATTGCTCATGGGAAGAGTTGAAGTTCGGTCACTAATTAGACCACACAAATTCATAGATCCAAGTGTTGGTAGGATTAAATGTCACAGTATCCATCCAAACCCCGATCTAATACACTATGAGAAAGCAATTCTAGCCTGAATTCCTCATCCATCTCTCAGGGATCTGAGGAATTATGGATAGCTTCTCTGTCAAGACAACTATCCAATTGAATTAAGATCGAAAGCTTTCTAACAAAAGTCAAGAGGAAAGAAAGAAGAAGAACATGAAAAATGTTATTGATCCATTAAATTACAATAGAGCTCCCTAACCCAATGAAAGGGGTTTAGTTGTTTATAGCTCTCAAAATGGAAAACAGAATTGGAAAATACATTGCAGAATTAAAAAAGTGCAGAAACAGAAAATTGGGCAGAGTTTCAGTACAATCTATCAGCCCCCCTTCTTTTCCAACTTAAACTCTAAGCTATTTATACACTTTCTTCAATTGGTCTCTCAAGCTTGGATGTGGGCCTTGGCCTTTTGTTGAAGCAGATTCAAGTGGCTCATCATGGTATTGAAGATGGATGTTGGTTAATTAATGATTCTGCCCAAATGCTGAAGCTGCTGGTATTGACGTTTGCCTCAACGTTGGGGATCCAACATTACATTCAACGCTGCTGACCAGTGCGTACACATAATGCCTTGTGCGTGCGGACACTTCTGAGTTTTTCTACCTGTGCGTGCGCACACCATGTCATGCCCACGCACACTAGGCTTTTTGCGCAGCTTGAATTTTTGAGAGCTATCGAAGACGTTGGACCAAGCGTTGGGGTGCAAACGTTACTGCAAATGCTAGGACCTGTGCGTCAGCACACTGCTCTATGCGTGCACACACTTTCCTTTTTTCATTTTGTGCGGGCACACACCGTGCTGTGCGTATGCACACATAGCAGAACTCCCAGCTCCAGTTTTGTTCATCTATCGTGGACGATTGACCCAGCGTTGGGCTGGCAATGTTGCCTCTAACATTGCTACTCGTGCGTGCGCACACTGCCTTGTGCGTGCGCACACTTCTGGATTTCTCTTCTTCTGCGTACGCACACTATGCTATGCGCACGCACACATGGTGATTTTCACAAGTCCAGAATTAAGCACCCTTGAAGACGTTGGAGGTGACGTTGGTGATCCAACGCTCCCTCCAACGTTGGCACCAGCAGGTTTAGATGTTGTAGCCCTTCTCCCCACGTTTGAGGTAACGTTGGTGAGCCAACTTAGCCACCAACGTTGTTTCCCTTTCTTCATTCCATAGCCATTTTTCCTTGAATTTCCATGCTTCTCTTCACCTATCATCATCTCATATATGCATCAAATCTTTGCTAAAGTCATGAGAATTTGCATCATTCTTAGCACAAGTAATTGTGGCCAAAATCTCATGAAAATGCATTAATTTAGCCGCACATGAACTTTTAATCCAAATGCTTACTTATAGCACAAGAAAGTGTATAAAATCTACTAAAAACAAAAGAAAAATGCTAGTGAAACTAGCCTAAGATGCCTTGACATCACAACACCAAACTTAAATCTTGCTTGTCCCCAAGCAAGCAAGGAATTATGAGAAGAATGAATGAAATAGTAGGTAATACATATCTATATGAGCAAGTAATTGAATTGGATTCATGGGGTTTTATGCAGAGAATGTTGCAGCTCACTTTTATTGACTCTTAGGTGAGAGGTGTCCCTTTAAGCATCAACCAAAACACTGCTATGACCTCTTATTATTCATCCTTGGTTTGTTTTTCTTTATTTTTCTTTTTCTCTGAACTTATTTTTCACTTGTAGCTTAGTGTCTTGTGTGGTAGGAGCTTCTTATCTTATTTTCACTCAACACATATTCACCACAGACACTTGGCTTAGAATTCTTCTTAAGACATTGGTGCCCAGCACCATTTTGGGTTACTAAATGCCTTGTAACTACGTTGCTCTTGATAATGAACTTTTCGTTGATAATCCCGGATTAGTTAGCCTAAGTTACCAAGTGTTAAAGCACTCCATAGAACCTAGTCATCTAAGTAGATCCTAGTACAAAGACATCACAGGCATATGTCTTAAGATCCAAGCTATTGGTGTCTAGCCTTGTTCTTTGTTTCTTCTATTTTTGTTGCCACTTTTGGCTTTTCTTTTTTTCTTTCTTTTTATTTGTTTTCTTTCTTCCAAGGATTTCTAATTGCTAAGATTCATAGACAGCATCAAGTTTACATTAAAGAGGGACATTCTATTTTTTATTTGTAACGACCCAACTCCCAGTATGCCATGGTCATACAAGAAGCTAAGTGTTACTAACTTGTCCTTCCTAACTATTATCTATTATTTAACATATGAGCCTGTGCCTTGTTAGAATGTTGCCAATTTTATGAGTAACTTTTTTTTATTCGCTGCGGATGATAATGTAAAAATAAACAAGCATACATTGAGAGCAATAAAAGCAAGCTTAGAGAAATATAAAAATATAGCAGATAATATACATCATGTACACTATAACAAAACATGTAGCTTTTACGCAAGATCAAATCAGTTTACATCCTCTTCAACCTACGTAGATAATATATACATGACACTCCCAGGGCCTGGCCTATAGAAAAAGCCGCTAAACTGGCGCCCAGGCTAGCCTAACCACTCTACAGCTCCTAGCTCTCGGGTGTACTAACACAAATGAGAGACTAACTAACAGATAATGTTAGACTAGAGTGTCATCAAAAGAATGCCCCTACTGCTGTCAGACTATATCTACACGTGGCCATTCGGAAGATCGTCATGAGGCTGGCCCATCTCCTCATCCTGCTTTATCTATATTTCAGGATCCTCTTCCTCCTTATTGTCCGCAGCTACAGCCATACCCTCAGATCCACCAGAAACACTGCTGTCACTATGTACAAAACCATTCGCGAGCACAGGTGCGTTCGCATATATCGGAGCTATCCCGTCGTCCGATAGTGCCGGCTCATCAGGATGTGGAAAGTCTGATAACGGCTCAGGGGAAAGTCCCACTCTAGTGGAATCATAGGTACGTAGTCACCAGCTAACTCAGACTCATCAGGAATGATAGGCTCAGGTGCCACCTCATTCAATGGTTAAGCTGGTATAGAGTGTCCGTGATCATCGGGAAAAGGATATCCAGGTGCGTCAGGGTGTAACCAGGATAAGGAAAAGTCGTAGGGAGCATCAGAATCAAAAAGCAAACTATACAAAGGATGTTGGAAGGGACGGTTTTGGAACGTATAACGTCTCATACGAAGCTCCGCACTCAGAATGTAGTAACTATAGTACACTGGATCCTCGTAAATATATAGGTCTTCAACTTCATAGAATATCACGCCCGTTTCCATCTGAATGGGAGGAAGGGAGAGAAGGGGGTAAGAACTGGGGAGTCCTTAGTAAGGTCGGGGTTATTAGTTACGTTCATTTACACAGTGTCGATTAGTAGACGAATAACAGAATGTAGCGAAGCAGTAAACAGAAGATAAAGATAGAAAGAGAAAGTAGAGACAACAGAAAGCATAACACAAACAAAAGAATACAAGAAAATGTAACACAGAAATAGCATACAAGCAAACAAACATAGGAAAATAGATCACACACAGAAAAGAATGCAACAGAGAATGATGCGCAGACAAGAATGATGCATGTCTAGCCCTAGCGTAGGCCATAAGCTCATGTGTCGATTAGCTGCCCGCAATCCCGACATTTATCCGGTCACGAGTAATCCCGATTTCCCAGATACGATTTTTCGTTCCTAAAGGATGGTAATAGCCGCTCATTTGAGATGGCCTCTGCTTAATGCAGGAAACTCTGCTCTGCTCTAGGGAATCGAAAAATGGTTGTAGGTAACTTAGTATCCCTACAGAAACTCTGGGTTGCATCAAGTAACTAATATTTATTCAATATAGCTCTGGGTTGCGTCAAGCAACTAATATATATATATAAATATAGCTCTGGGTTGCATCAAGCAACTAATATATATATATAAATATCTCTTTATCATATTACTCTTCTCTTTATATCTCTTTACTCTGTTCTGGTTTCTCTTTTCTCTGTATCTCTTTACTCTGCTCTGGTTACTCTGTTCTCTGTATCTCTTTTCTCTTCTCTGATTACTCTTTCCATCTGTATCTGTATTACTCTTTTTCTCTTTATCTCTTTACTTTACTCTGGTTACTCTGTTTTCTGTGTTTCTCTACTCTGCTCTGATTGCTCTGCTTAACGTATGTATTTAAAGCTTATGTAAATTTCGGTATCAATAGTTAGCCTGTCCCAAGTATAGGTTCATTAAGTCTATACTGAAACAGTTTATCTTTTCATATAATACCTAATCCTAGTCGCAACTCAAAGACTAACTATGTTGCCCTAGTTTGTTCACTAGTCTCTGTCTGTTTTTCTATCATTAAAACTTTATAGACTTTTTCTTCGATTTTTATGTTTTCTTCAAATTTTTATCTTTTATTTATCTTTTCGTCACTAATATGTTTTTACCACTCCCTAAGTGTTTTATAAAGGTAATTATGAGATTATGCGCTTAAAGTTGTCTTTCTAAAGCTTTTACAGAAAACTGCCTTTTCCGCATTATTTAATTATTTTTATTAAAATATTATTTTTAATTAAATATTATTATTTAATATTTTATTATTATTTATTATTTTATTATTAATTTTTCGAAAATTAACTTACCTTTTACTTTTTACCTTTAAAATTCACTTTTTACCACCCGTAACTTTTAATATTTCTACTTTAACCACCCTAACTTTTGGAAACTACCAAATAACCCCTTAAACACCAAAATTTTTATTTCCTTGCCCTTTTAAAGATCTAAAGCCTGTTCTTCCATGTTCTTCATCACACTCCAAGTGTTCTTCGTGTTCTTCATAAATTTTTTAGATTCTTTCTCTGTTTTTACCCGTTTTTCAGTTTTTTCAGCAACTGATTTTTACTATAATTCGTAATAAATTCCCAGCCACTAAAACACAATCTTTTCCACATGATTTCAACACAAATTGAACCCCAATTTAGGGCCTAGGGTTTCATTTTCCAGCAGCTCCAAGAACATAAACTTAAAGCTTAAATTTCATCAAATTTCATCAAAATTTTACCAAATTTTTACCAAAAATCAATCATATATGCAACCAATTTTTAGCACAGCCAAATCATACAACATTCACACAACTCAAACACAAATAATCAAGATTAATTTCGTTACACCCTACCTGGTTTTGCTGCTCCTAATTCAGTTAGACTTTCAGGTGGTCCTTTAGCACTTTTTCCTCCTAAATCACATCAAGAACAACTTTACATCCAAAAACCCTCAACTAACCAAATCACCCTCAGCACGTTAAGAGGTGATTTCTAACCTTATACTTTCGGAAAGTCATGTTTCTTGGCCCTCAAGTCAAGTTAAGCATGATTCCTAAGGAAGAACATCAAGAAAACACATATTTAAGCATGTTTCCTTAAAACCAAATCAAAAGGGAGATGGTGCAGCCAACTCACCTTGATTCCAGCCTTGATAAGTCATATGATCATGTAGAGAAAGAAGAGAGGATCATTTTGGTCGGATTGGAATTTTGATTTGAGTTTTAGTTCAGAAGAAATCAAGCTTTGAAGATTTAGAACTAAGAACTTTTCTCTCTTTTTCTCTCCTCCTATTTTCGGCCACAAAGTGAAAATGAGCCAGCCTTGGGGGTTTTGGGGGTATAGGGTGAGTTGTGATTGGTTGGCTTGGAGGTGGATTAAAATAATATTAAAATATCTCAGGTGTATAACTACTAAAACTAGATGTATCGGAACACTCGTGAAAACATCTCTAAAAATTATTTTCTGAGTTACTAGCATAAATGACACTAGTAACATATTTATTATGAGAATAAAATATGTATAATAAGGCCTTAGCATTGCTAAAGTCATCAGAGAGTGCTGGTGCTAAGCTGCACCAGTAAACTATGAACCCGGTTAAACCGATTTTCTATTTTTAACTAAAACTGACCAGGTAACCTTATAATATTATTCAAAAAGCTTCTAATACTCATATAATGATAATATTATACTATTATCTCTCTTCTCTCATGAATCGAGTTCGGTTCGTCAAACTAAGACTATTTACCAAAAACAGAATCAAAACTCCTAACAGATACGGTTCAAAAACTAGGTTTTTCGTGATTGCATTATCGAGCTTGCCTCAGAAGAGGTTCTAGCTTAAGGATGACATAATGACAATAAGGATTGAGATGCTTGATGATATAGCAGAGGTTCTCCCTTTAATGTTCTTCTGGAGAAATTCGTACTTTCAGAAAAGATCTCACGTACTCAAAAATCAGGGTTGTTACATTATTCATCATTAGTGAGCTAACTACATAATCAGACATACATACCACCACTTAATCTTTATTTTATTCCTTACTAAATAGAACCAATTCACTTCTGTTCAATCATTTCTTTTATTTTATTAAAATAAGGGAACTAATGCACGGAAACTTGTCTCTCAACAAATTTCCTTCGGCAAGTATACCGAATTGTCGTCAAGTAAAAAAGTCACAGTAGAGTGAGGTCAAATCCCACAGGGATTGATTGGTCAAGCAACTTTAACTGGAAGAATGTTCTAGTTGAGCTAACCAGAAAGTGAGTTGAGAATTGCAGGAAATTAAATGGCGGGAAAGTAAATAGCAGAAAATAAATGACGGGAAGTAAAGTGCAGAATCTTAAATGGGGAAGGGAAGTTTAGCATGAAAGTAAATGGCAATAAGTAAAGAGAATGGGTAAGATAAGAAATGGGGAATTCATTGGGCTTAGGAGATGTTGCATTCTTCGGATCAAGTTCATTTTCATCTCTTCCTCAATCAATGCATTCATTGATCTCCTTGGCAATCTTAAGTGATTGAATTCCAATTCCTTGGTAATTCAATCTCTCAAATCAGATCAATAGCCAATTCCTTGGTCTAATTGCTCATGAGAAGAGATGAAGTGTGGTCACTGATTATACCACATGTATTTCCAAATCAAAGTATTGGGAGAATTATATGTCACCATATCCGCCCAAACCCCAATTTGGTCCAACATGAGAAAACATTTCTAGCATGATCTCTTCATCCCTTTTCCAAGGTTCAGAAGAGATCCAAGTATGAATAGCTTCTTTTTCAAGATAACTACTCAATTGGATGAAGATTGAAAGCTTTCTAGTAAAATCAAGAGAAAAGAAAGAAGAAGGATTATGAAAACTATTATTGATCCATCAAATTACAACAGAGCTCCCTAACCCAATGAAAGGGGTTTAGTTGTTCATAGCTCTGGGAATGGAAAGCAAAGATGGAGAGTACATTCTGAAAGTTAAACTAGAAGTGCAGAGAAAGTAAAATATAGAGAGTAATTCTAATAATGCCAAAAGCCCCTTTTCTAGTTCAAAGCTCTCCCTATTTATACTACTCTTCTGATCTTCTAGTTGGCTCTTCAAGTCTTGGATATGGGCCTTTGGATCTTGAGTTAAAGCAGTTATCTTCTTCAGTGGGCTCAGCTTTACTTGCAGAGAAAGTGTTAAGTAGGCAGGGACTTTAGCTTAGGGCGGTAGTGGTGTTAACGTTAAGTGAAAATGTGGGGTTGAGAATGTTAGTGACAATCACCTTTTTCACTAAGGTTCCTAACCCAAAGTGGTCCACGTTAACTTCAACGTTAGTGGCACTAACGTGACCACTAACGTTGACCCTTGGCCCTTCGTAAACGTTACTGGGGTTTACCTTTTTTAATAACGTTGAGAGTACCCCTTTCTCCCTACGTTAGAGTTCACGTTAGAATAGTTAACGTGGCCTTTAACGTAGGATTGCCAAATCTTCGAGAGCGTTAGTGACACTTACCTTTGTTACTAACGCTTCAGAACGCCCCTACTTCCCACGTTAGAGTTCACGTTAACTAAGTTAACGTGACTTCTAACGTGGTATTGATAGCCATCTCCAACGTTAGTGACAAAGGTGAGTGTCACTAATGTTGGCTCATCATCCCTCTTCTCCATGTTAGCTTCCACGTTAATGTAATTAACGTGGCAACTAATGTGGCTCATAGTGGCTCAATCTAATGTTAGTGACAAAGGTGAGTGTCACTAACGTTGGTGATTCTTGCTCCCTCTACGTTAGAGTCCACGTTAACTAGGTTAACGTGGCTTTTAACGTAGCCAATATGGGCTTAGTCCAACGTTAGTGACAAAGGTGAGTGTCACTAACGTTGGCATCATCTTGTTCTTCCACGTTAGAGCTCACGTTAACTAAGTTAATGTGGCTCTTAACGTGGCCAATTGCCCCTTTTGGAACGTTAGTAACACTTACTTTTACCACTAACGTTGGAGTTCTATTTCTCTTCCACGTTAACATAGTTAACGTGGCAACTAACGTGGGCTATGACGGCTCACGAAGGCGTTATTGGCAATCACTTTTCTCATTAACGTTGCAAGCTAGCCTTCATTCCACGTTAGTGGTCACGTTAGCTAGACTAACGTGGCTGCTAACGTGGTTCTTCCTTGCTTCCTTTATCCTGAAATCAAGCAATAAAGTGCATCAAAGCTCTGATCCAAGTTATGAGACATGCATCATTCAATTTGTCCTTTAATTCATGCATAATTCTCATGAAATCATGTAAAATTCACAATGTTTGGTTGAATCAAGATGTAAGTGATTATTAACCCAAAACTTGCTTATTTCCTAAGAAAATGCATGAAACTACCTTAAAACCATAAAGAAAAGGCCAGTGAAACTGGCCAAAATGCCCTGGCATCACAACACCAAACTTAAAGCTTGCTTATCCCTAAGCAAGTACTAGAACAAGAGAATGATGAATGAAATGACAAGAGGAATGAATCATTATTGTGGAAGTCATGTTCTTGGTTTTATGGGGTTTCATGCATAGCAACTTAGGTTCATTCCTTTATTGGCTTTCAGACCTTTATCATGCCTTGGAATACTCACTTGATTGCACCCTTTGAGACTTTTATTTATTGATCCCTTTGTCTTTCCAAGGTTTATTTCTTCCTTAGGCTAAGTGTTCTGTGAGGGGGTGACTCTTTAAGATAAGCTTTCAGCCAACACTCCCAAACTAGTTGGTTCAAGGTGCTAGGTGTTGAAACACACCTAAGGACTTACTCCCTCAAGTCTCTCTCCCCCATACATGCACACCACAGGCACATGGTTTGTTATTTTCTTTCCTTGAGGTCTTGGTGTCCAGCACCTCATTGGGTTACTAGATGTTCTGTAGCAAGGTTGCTCTTGATAGTGGATTTTCAGTTGATAATCCCGGGTTAGTTAACCCAAGTTACCAAGCGATGAAGCACTCCTAAGAACTTATTCATCCAAGCAGATCCTTGGTACAAGAGCACCACAGACACATCCCTCAAGTTTCAAGCCCTTGGTGCCTAGCCTTATTCTTTATTAACTTTTCTTTCTTTTTTAAACCCTTATTGTTTTTTTCTTTTTCTTATTAGGATCTTATTATTTAGCTAGTCTCATGGGGTGTGTTTCAAGTATATGATTCAAGACAGATAGTTGCCTTCCCACCTTGTTGGTGAACCAACTTAGCTAAGTGATTACTACACCACAAATTTAAGGACCTACTCCACAACTTGAACATCACTCTGGTCTTTTATAACATCTCTTTTTATTGGACTTAAAAGCACAAGCATACAATAAGCAAGATGAAAATGAAGGCAGGCAATTTGACTAGCAAGCATAGACCTAGGCAAAAGCAAACTTAAAGACAGAATTGAAAATTCCAAAGCTACTATGGAAGCATGTTCTATTTCATACATGATTTTCCTTATTTAAAAAAAAAAAAACTTGAAATAGAAAGATGGAACAATGAGGGAACTCCACCACCTTTTACTCTTGGGGGTGCTCATGCTCTCCTTCCTGTTTGTCCTCCTTGTGTTTTTCTTGAGTGCTTGCACTCCCACTTCCCTTGCTTTTTCCAATCAACTTCTTCCAGAAGCCAGCATCTTCCATCTTCTTTTTCAATGTTTCCTTCTGCTGTTTCACCTTCCTTTCCTCTTATTCTGTGAGATCTTTTTGGACCTCATCATACCTAGGGATTGCAGAGTGTAGATTATGCATATGACTAGACATATTGTTCAACTTGGCTTGAGTGTTTATGTTGAACTCCTCCCTATGTAGTTTTCATCCTTCATTCAGTACGCTGAACTCATTGAATGCCTTCGTCTGAGCTAGCTGTCGTTGATTGAGTTCTTGAAGGCATTTGTCTTGATGCTCTTACCTTTCAGTCACTTGATTGATGGCTTGAGTGAGCTGGGAGTAGTGTTCCATTTGCTGTTTCTGCCACTCCCCTTGTTGATTCATCCAATTAGAAAGCAGTTCTTCTTGACGATCTATCCTTTGGGCTTTAATGTGCAGTTGTTATTCTTGTCCCTCCGTATAACTCCTCACTAGCTCCTCAATGGCTCCATGAATGTGATTCAAGTTGATGTTAGTTGGATCATAGTACTCTTCTTGCTGATATTCTTCTTGTTGAGGTTCTTCTTGGTGAGGTTCTTCTTGTGGTGTTCTTCTCCCCATTTGAGGCCTTCTTTGTTGTTGGGCGGGTGTCACATATGTTATACGATGGAGTGTAACCATCCTTCCAGGGTTTACCCAAGTTAGATTGCTGTCCTCGAAGACTACCTTGGCTTTCATACACAGCCTAAGGATGGTGCTGGGGAACCAAAGTCTAGCACCTGGATCATTCTTCTCGGCTGATTCTTGAATCCCCTCAGCTATAATTTCGTTCACATTGATGCCTCCACCTTTACTAAGTAGTGTACCATAGTAGCTCGAGTAATGTTGACCTCAGAATTGTTTGCAGCTGGGAGGATAGATCTCTTCACAAGTTCAAACCATCCCTTGGCTTCCGGGATGAGGTCTCCTCTCCTGATGAACCGAGGTCTTCTATCTGAATACCTTTTCCAGTCAGATCCTATAACACACATATCATTCACAATTTCTTCAAGTTCATCATTGTCGGGGCCGTTACTTATTCTCACGTGGTAACTGGGCTCATCAAAATGTGGTGATTTCAGCTGAAGAACCCTTGTTATGGCATTGGGGTTGAAGTCCACCTCTGTTCCTCTCACGTAACTTTTGAAGGTGAGGGCCTTGGTTTTGTCTTCTCTGACCACATTTGCATAGAATTCTTTGATGAGGTTTGCATTTATCTTTGCTTCTGGGTTCGTGAGCCTTTGCCAACCCCTTTGTTCGATCTTCTCTCGAATCTGTGGGCATTCATCTTCGTTGAACTGGAATGTTAACTCAGGCAATATCTTTTTGAGCTTTATCCGTTCAAATTCATGTTCATGGAATGCAGTTTTGAATTTCCCTTCATCAAAAGGGCTGCTCTCTACCGGTTCCTTTCTCTTTTGCCTCTTAGAGCTTGATGGTGCCATGAATGATTTTTGAAAAGTGAAGGTGTTGAGGTTAGTGATGAGTGGTGGAATTCGGTTGGGTTTGGATAGGGTGTAGCTTGGAGAATTGTACTTTGAGAGTGAGAAGTTTGAAGAAGTGGTTGCTGGAATGTGAAGGGAAGTACGGACTAGGAATCACTTATATAGGAAAATGATGAGTAAACGAAAGGTGTGGATTGATGGGGTGGTTGTGTGATGGACGGATGGGGTTTTACATGGGATGAGCACAAGGATCATCAACTTTATGATGGGGTTGGTTCAGTTTCCAAGATTGTTCTCCTTCCAATGTTGCATGGTAATAATTTCCAATGCAATCCCTCTGGAGACACGTGTATAATCTTCTCTTTTTGTGGTGGCCGAACCCTTCAATTGCCCCCATCAATTCTCCTTCAAAATAAAAGAAATCTGATTAAAAGAAAACTTGTGGAAAGTGGCGGCAAAATTTAAAAGACAAGAAAGAGTAACTACTTTTTTAAAATTGTTGTTGTCAACTACTAAGTGCTATTCACAAATGCAAACCAACTGACTAATTAAATTTTCATGTATGCAACCTTGGTGACACCAAACTTAGTTTGTGGCAATGTGGTGTAAGATGATTTGTTGAAGGTGCTAAGAGTGACATGCTATGAGCTGTATTCATGTCCTCTTAGTGTGCCTTGAACACCAAACTTGTTCTTCACTATATGTTGCATAAAAGGATTTATTCAAGGATATGTCAAAGTTGATTTGTGATCCATGAACCTTGCTTTATTAACTACTTTAAAAGCATGTAAAACATGGGTTGCCTCCCATGAAGTGCTTCTTTAGCGTCACCAGCTTGACGTTCTTCCTTTGTCAGGGTGGTTGGTAATGCTTCAAATCTTCCCCCCTTGTAATAAACCTATCTCCATTGGCTTCATCAATGATCTCTACATGTTCTAGGGAGAGAACTTTGTTGATGGTGAAAACCTTAGGTAACTGAGATGGGATGGTGGGGAGATGAGGTGGGATATCTAGGAAGTAAGCTGAGATCACTTTATCCCCTGAAGAGAAATCTTCTGTAGGGATCTTTTCATTCCTCCATCTCCTTGGTATCTTCTTCTTTGTTTCTCTTGCTGTTATCCTGCTCTTTGTGGTCTCTTTTCATAGGGGGATTTTGTTGCTGGTCCCATATGATTCTGGTGGTTTTGGCTCCACTTGAGTTTCCTTTAGCTGTGACAGCTGCTGAATATTTTGTTCATCACCCAAAGGAATCCCTGAGTGTACAGCTTGTGCCTCAATGCTTGTTTCTCCCATCATCGTTCTGTCATGCTCTGTCCTTAGTTCCTTGCCTTCCTGACTTGCTTCTTGTGAGGGTTTGAAGACATTGAAGGTGAGTTGTTCATCATGTACCCTCAGTATTAGCTCTCCTCGCTCCACATCTAAGAGCGCTCTGGCTGTAGCTAAGAATGGTCTTCCGAATATGATTGGGTGAAGATGACTTTCTTCCATTTCCAATATGACAAAGTCTGTGGGAAGAAAGTAGTTCCCAACCTTCACCAGCACGTTTTCAACCACTCCTATTGCTTGTTTTTTAGTTTTGTCCGCCAGCCTGATGACTACGTCTGTGGGCATCAGCTCATTGATTTGCAGCCTCTTCATAAGGGATAAAGGCATTAAGTTGATGCTGGCTCCCGGATCACAGAGTCCTTTATCAAACCTTTTTTCTCCTATGGTACAGGGGATGTGAAAACTCCCTGGGTCCTTCCTTTTTGTAGGCAGCTCTGGTTGAATGAGAGCACTGCACTCCTTATTCATCACTATGGTTTGTCCTCCCTTGAGTGAGCTTTTTCTAGTCAGCAGCTCCTTCATGTACTTAATGTATGAGGGCATTTGTTGGAGGGCCTTGATGAATGGTATTTTTATATGGAGATATGCAAATATGTCAAGAAACCTTGAGTATATTCTCTTCTCTACACCACCATTGAGTAATTAGGGAAAGGGTGCATAGAGTCTCAGCAGCTCCTTCTGTGTAATTGTGGTTTCTTGATGATTCTCTTTCTGCTTTCCTGCTGATGTATCTTTAGGTTGTTCTGATGGTTTGTTCGGCTCTTCCTCAGTATCCTTATCACTTATAGTAACCATCTTACAATCTTCCCATCTGACTTTCTTTGCTTCACCTCTCGGATTTTTCTCTGTGTCACTTAGGAAGCTATCAGTAGGTTTGGGAATCTTCTCAGATAGGTATCCCACTTGAATTTCCAGCCTCTTGATGGTGTCTCCCTGATTCTTGATATTGGCTCGCACCTCCTCTTTGAACACTTTGTTATCTTGAATCTCCTTGCATATGCCTTCAAGTAGAGTCTCAATCCTTGATAGTCTTTCTTCCAATGATGGAGAGTTGAGATTCGAAGGATGAGAAGGGCCATTTTGACTTTGGTATGGATGTTGAGAAGTGTTATTGGGTGGGTGTTGGTATGACCTCTGTGTGGAGTGTTGGTGAGTTGCATTGTTGTTGGGGTTGTGGCGTCTCTGATCTTGGCCTTGGTCTTGTTGATTTCCCCACCCAAAGTTTGGGTGGTTCCTCCAACCAGGATTATACGTTTTGGAGTATAGGTCATGGTTCTGCCTAGGTGAATTCCCAATGTAGTTGGCTTGTTCCTGATTACCCTCTGCTTCTTCATTCACTCCTTCATGGGTTACTATTGAAGTGGTGATTGCTGCTACTTGATTCCTCTCCATCTTCTTGGTGAGGTCAGCTAATTGCTTGGTAATCATCTTGTTTTGAGCTAGCAGTGCATCCACATTGTTCAGCTCCATCACTCTTCTAGTATTGCCTCTTTCAGAAGCATAGAAGTAGTCATTCTCTGTTATAGTCTCAATGACATCTATGGCTTCTTCAATGGTCTTCTTCTTGTTCAGAGATCCCCCGGATGAGTGGTCTACTGCCTTCTTTGGTTCATACGAAAGGCCTTCATAGAAGATGTTCAACTGCACCCATTCATTGAACATATCTGGTGGGCATCTTCTTGTCAAGTCTTTAAACCTCTCCCATGCTTCATATAGAGTCTCACCATCCTGCTTCCTGAATGTTTGTACTTCAGCTCTCAACCTGTTGATCTGTTGAGGAGGATAGAATCTTGCCAAGAACTTGTTCACCACATCTTCCCAGGTTTCTAAACTCTCCTTTGGAAAGGATTCCAGCCATTTAGATGCTTTGTCCTTGAGTGAGAAGGGAAACAGAAGTAGTCTATAGGTGTCAGGATGAACACTATTAGACTTCACAGTATCGCATATCCACAGGAAGGTGGTTAGATGTTAATTGGGGTCTTCTTGGACACTTCCTCTGAATGAACAATTGTTCTGAACAAGGGTGATGAGCTGTGGCTTTAGTTCAAAGTTGTTGGCATGTATGGTTGGCCTTTGGATGCTACTTCCATAGTTTCCTGGGTTTGGGTTGATGTAAGAACCCAGAACTCTTCTCTCTTGTCCAGCCTGATGCGCTGGACCTTCTCTGCCATGGTTGTGAGCCTCTTCTTCATGATAGTTCTCCATATTCTCCTCTATGTCTGGTTTAAAGTACTCTTCCTCTTCCTCAGCATGAACTACTCTCTTTCCTCTTGCTTCCCTCCTTAATCTAAGGAAGGTCCTCTCAGGTTCAGAATCAAAGGAAGTTGAAGCACCGCTTCTTCTACCTGTCATACAACCAACAAAGCAAAAGCAAGAGAGATAGATGCAGACAGTAATTTCTACAGAAATGCTGTTAGTGTGAGTGATGTAATATATCAAACAGTTAGTGTGTTAGTGACTGAATTGTAAACAACTAATAAAGGGAAGAAAATAGCTAAACAGAAAGTAAATTACTCAAATGAACTTAAATCAAACAAAATAAAAACAAATGCTCAATCTAGTTATCCACCAATTTAATCATTATTGATACAAAATCAATCCCCAGCATCGGCGCCATAAACTTCATGCACGGAAACTTGTCTCTCAACAAATTTCTTTCAGCAAGTATACCGAATTGTCGTCAAGTAAAAACTCATAGTAGAGTGAGGTCGAATCCCACAGGGATTGATTGGTCAAGCAACTTTAATTGGAAGAACGTTCTAGTTGAGCTAAGCAGAAAGTGAGTTGAGAATTGCAGGAAATTAAATGGCGGGAAAGTAAATAGCAGAAAATAAATGACGGGATGTAAAGTGCAGAATCTTAAATGGGGAAGGGAAGTTTAGCATGAAAGTAAATGGCAATAAGTAAAGATAATGGGTAAGATCAGAAATGGGGAATTCATTGGGCTTAGGAGATGTTGCATTCTCCGGATCAAGTTCATTTTCATCTCTTCCTCAATCAATGCATTCATTAATCTCCTTGGCAATCTTAAGTGATTGAATTCCAATTCCTTGGTAATTCAATCTCTTAAATCAGATCAATAGCCAATTCCTTGGTCTAATTGCTCATGAGAAGAGATGAAGTTTGGTCACTGATTATACCACATGTATTTCCAAATCAAAGTATTGGGAGAATTATATGTCACCATATCCGCCCAAACCCCAATTTGGTCCAACATGAGAAAACATTTCTAGCATGATCTCTTCATCCCTTTTCCAAGGTTCAGAAGAGATCCAAGTATGAATAGCTTTTTTTCCAAGATAACTACTCAATTGGATGAAGATTGAAAGCTTTCTAGTAAAATAAAGAGAAAATAAAGAAGAAGGATTATGAAAGCTATTAATGATCCATCAAATTACAACAGAGCTCCCTAACCCAATGAAAGGGGTTTAGTTGTTCATAGCTCTGGGAATGGAAAGCAAAGATGGAGAGTACATTCTGAAAGTTAAACTAGAAGTGCAGAGAAAGTAAAATACAGAGAGTAATTCTAATAATGCCAAAAGCCCCTTTTCTAGTTCAAAGCTTTCCCTATTTATACTACTCTTCTGATCTTCTAGTTGGCTCTTCAAGTCTTGAATATAGGCCTTTGGATCTTGAGTTGAAGCAGTTATCTTCTTCAGTGGGCTCAGCTTTACTTGCAGAGAAAGTGTGAAGTAGGCAGGGACTTTAGCTTAGGGCGTTAGGGGTGTTAATGTTAAGTGAAAATGTGGGGTTGAGAACGTTAGTGACAATCACCTTTTTCACTAACGTTCCTAACCCAAAGTGGTCCACGTTAACTTCAACGTTAGTGGCACTAACGTGACCACTAACGTTGACCCTTGGCCCTTTGCAAACGTTACTGGGGTTTACTTTTTTCAATAACGTTGAGAGTACCCCTTTCTCCCTACGTTAGAGTTCACGTTAGAATAGTTAACGTGGCCTTTAACGTAGGCTTGCCAAATCTTCGAGAGCGTTAGTGACACTTACCTTTGTCACTAACGCTTCAGAACGCCCGTACTTCCCACGTTAGAGTTCACGTTAACTAAGTTAACGTGACTTCTAACGTGGTATTGATAGCCATCTCCAACGTTAGTGACAAAGGTGAGTGTCACTAACATTGGCTCATCATCCCTCTTCTCCACGTTAGCTTCCGCATTAATGTAATTAACGTGGCAACTAACGTGGCTCATAGTGGCTCAATCCAACGTTAGTGACAAAGTTAAGTGTCAATAACGTTGGTGATTCTTGCTCCCTCTACATTAAAGTCCACGTTAACTAGGTTAACGTGGCTTTTAACGTAGCCAATATGGGCTTAGTCCAATGTTAGTGACAAAGGTGAGTGTCACTAAGTTAATGTGGCTCTTAACATGGCCAATTGTCCCTTTTGGAACGTTAGTGGCACTTACTTTTACCACTAACTTTGGAGTTCTACTTCTCTTCTACGTTAGCTTCCACGTTAACATAGTTAACGTGGCAACTAACGTGGGCTATGATGGCTCACAAAGGCGTTATTGGCAATCACTTTTCTCATTAACGTTGTAAGCTAGCCTTCATTCCACGTTAGTGGTCACGTTAGTGGTCACGTTAGCTAGACTAACGTGGCTGCTAACGTGGTTCTTCCTTGCTTTCTTTATCCTAAAATCAAGCAATAAAGTGCATCAAAGCTCTGATCCAAGTTATGAGACATGCATCATTCAATTTGTCTTTTAATTCATGCATAATTCTCATGAAATCATGTAAAATTCACAATGTTTGCTTGAATAAAGATGTAAGTGATTATTTTCCCAAAACTTGCTTATTTCTTAAGAAAATGCGTGAAACTACCTTAAAACCATAAAGAAAAGGTCAGTGAAACTGGCCAAAATGCCCTGGCATCAGGAACAAACATTCATTCAAGCAAGTGAAATTCACCCAGACACTTAGACTAAAACACTTATTTAAAGAAATTAAACAAACATAATTTAGACATAAGTATACTGTTTAGCAGGGGTATCTGTAAACTTCCGATATCGGCAATTCAAAGTACAGGCAATCAAGTGACAATACAACCTTTTGGCATCTTTGTTGTTCATCACCCTTCCTAGCTTGGTTTTCTCTTTCTCCTTGAAGGATGGTGCATAGCTTTCCCGAAGGGTTGATTGTCTTCCTGCAAAACTATTGGAAGTTGCTTATTCCCCAAGCACTTGAGAAATGGTAAGTCTATATGTATACTTGTGATTTTCAAAAATTAAGTTGGTGTGTGAACACCAAACTTAATTCCTTTCTTACCTCTAAATGCAGCAAGGTGAACATACATGTGAAACTGCAAGTGCTTTTATTAAGAAGTTAAACTATGACTGAAAATCTAAAAATTTGTCAAGTAGTTTCTCTGATTGCTTGGAGCTTCTACCCATTTATGATGAAAAATGCAATGTGCTCTTTAAGGAAGCCCATGGTGAAACATCAATCTTAGAGTTGCACATTCATCTCTAAATTTCTTTGGTGTGCAACACCAAACTTAGCTCCTTGCAATGCAGAGAAGTCTTCTTGACTTTTTTATTGACTTGGTATGAAAAGAAAATTACCTTTGGTTGGGTTGCCTCCCAACAAGCGCTCTTTTAACGTCACTAGCTTGATGGTTAGCTCTCTTAGTTGAGTCTGTATTTCAGCTTAGGCCTTTCCTTCATATCGCCCATATAGTACTTGAGTCTTTGTTCATTTACAGTCAATGTTTCCTGTGATTTCTCTTCCATAATTTCTATATGTCCATAAGGAGAAACCTTGGTGACAAGAAAAGGTCCTGACCACCTTGACTTTAGCTTCCTTGGAAATAACTTTAGCTTGGAATTGTAGAGAAGCACTCTCTGTCCTTCTTCAAAGCTTCTTGGTGCCAACTTGAGGTCATGTCTTTCCTTTGCCTTTTCCTTGTAAATTTTAGCATTTACATCGGCTTGGGATCTGAATTCTTCCAATTCTTGCAGTTGCAAAAGCCTCCTTTCACCAGCAGTATTATTATCGAAGTTTAGCAGCTTGATGGCCCAGAATGCTTTGTTTTGAAGCTCCAATGGTAGATGATAAGCCTTCCCAACACCAATTGAAATGGTGACATCCCTATTGGTGTTTTGAGGGCTGTTTTATATGCCCAAAGAGCATCATCCAACTTCTTTGACCAATATTTTCTTGAAGCTTCCACTTTCTTTTCCTGGATTCTTTTTAGTTCTCTGTTGGATATATCTGTCTGTCTACTTGTTTGGGGATGGTAGGGTGTGGTAACCTTGTGCTTTACTCCATACCTCAAGAGGAGACTTTCCAATGGTCTGTTGCAGAAATGGCTTCCTCCATCACTGATAAGGGCTCTAGGTACCCCAAATCTGCTGAAATATTCTTCCTGAGGAAATTCATCACCACCTTATTATCATTTGTTGGAGTTGCAATGGCTTCTAGACATTTTGATACATATTCTACTGCCACTAAGATATATTTATTTGAGTATGAGGTTGGGAACGGTCCCATGAAATCAATCCCCTATACATCAAATAATTCAAGTTCTAAGATGAATTGTTCTGGCATTTCATTTCTTCTGGGTAGATTGATGACAAGTCATCTTATCCTAGTTTCACTAGCCTTTTTCTTTAGTTTTCAATTGAATTATGCACTTTCTTGAGCCATAAACAAGCCAATTGGGTAGATTTTTATATTTCGTTTGATTTAATCAACCATGTATGAATTAATGCAATTTCATGAGGTTTTATGCTATAATTGTCACATATTATGAAAGAATGAATATCTCATGATTTTGAGCATAGCTTTGATGTGTTTGGTTGATTAATGAAAGGTGAAGAAAGCTTGGAGAAAGGTTGAAGCAAGAAGGAATGGCTAGGAGGAAGAGAGGACAAAAAGTTTGAGCAAAAGTTTGCCTCAAACTTTAGCTCAAACTTTTGGATTAATTGAAAATGAACCAGGGAGCAAAAAGCTGGACCAAAAGTTAGCCTCAAACTTTTTGGCTAACTTTTGGGCAGAAAGCTGGAGCAAAAGTTAGCCTCAAACTTTTTGGCTAACTTTTAGGAAAAAAGTTATAGCAAAAGTTAGCCTCAAACTTTTTGGCTAACTTTTGGCATCACAAATCAACACCCTGGAGAGCAAAAGTTTGCGCCAACGTTAGCCCCTAACTTTTTGGCTAACGTTGGCGCATGAAAAACACACCCTGGAGAGCAAAGGTTTGCGCCAACGTTAGCCCCTAACTTTTTGGCTAACGTTGGCGCCATGAGTGTGCAAGGGGAGGCCAACGTTGGAGCAAAAGTTAGACCCCTAACTTTTGCCCCAACGTTGGTATCAGCAAAGAAGGGTGGCTGATGTGAAAAGTTGGAGTAAAAGTTAGCCTCAAACTTTTACTCCAACTTTTACTCAAGCTTTCATGATTCCAACCCGGTTTAATTCGGTTCTTCTCCAAACTCCAAGAGCAATCAACCAAGGCCTCTATCAACTCAATTCCATCAAGAGCAAAGGCCCAATTGAAGGCTTGAAGACCATTTGAAGAAAGTGCATAAATAGCATAGGATTTAAGTTTTTCGGGGAGCTTTTCCTGGGAGTTTTCAGAGAGAGTTTTTGGAGAGTTTTGGTGATTGAGTGAATTTTAAATTTCTAAGTCTTGGGGAAAGAGAATTGAATTCCCTTCCTCTTAGTTTTCTTGTTTTCAATTTCAATTGCAATTGTCTTGGATCTTGGGTGGAGAATTGAAGAACTTCTGTTTCAATCTCACCTTGGGATCTTGTTTAATTTTCTGCTTAATTGAATTTCAGTTTCGGTTAATTGCTTTTCATTTACTTTCTTTGCAATCTACATTTCCTTTGCAATTGTTCTTGTTGGATCTAGGTAGGCATTGAGATCTAGACTTGGTTTTCTAGTCTCTTGGGTCCTGAGATCCGGATTTCCCATTTCCTATTCCCTGTTTACTGTTTTCATGCTCATTTACAATTCTGTTTTTAAGATCCGATTCGATTCAAGACATCCTTTTCTTATCTGTGTTTGCAATTTACTTTTCCTTGTTTAATTTCTGTAAATCCAACTCCCAATTCCCTTTACAATTCAAGCCATTTACATTTCTTGCACTTTAAGATTCTGCAATTTATATTTCTTGCGTTCTAAGTTTCTGCCATTTAATTTCTTGCTCTTTAAGATTCAGCACTTTAAATTCCAGTTCTCTTTAATTTCATGCAATTCACCAATTTCCTTTACTTTCTATGCAATTTAAATTCTGCAAATCACAAATCTCTCAACCAAATCTTGATTCGCTTGACTAAATCAACCACTAAACTAAAATTGCTCAATCCTTCAATCCCTGTAGGATCGACCTTACTCCCGTGAGTTATTATTACTTGATGCGACCCGGTGCACTTGCCGGTTAGATTTGGGTGTTTTGGAGAAATTTGTTTCTCCACAGAATGATCCCATCAAGTTTTTGGCGCCGTTGCTGGGGATTGATTAGATTGACAATGATTAAGTGAGGTGGTAATCTAGATCTAGCATTTTTATTTTCTGTTTCTCTTATTTTCAATTAACCCACTAACTGTTTGAATTTTTGCTTAAGCTAACTTAAACTTCATTCTAGCAGTAGATTGAAGTGTCACTGGTTTGTGTGTTTCTTATGTTCTGCGTGTATGTCAGGTACAAGAAGAACTACACCCACCTTTCATGAACAAGACGAAAGAACTCTCAGGAGGTTAAGAAGAGCTGAAAGAGGGAAAAATATTGTTGGAGAAGAGGAATCAGAAGAAGAATTCCAGGATATGGAGGAACATTCAACCAATCCACCTGGTGGAGCTGACAACAACAATAACAACCCACCCCAGAGGAGAGTTTTGGCCTCCTATACCTTTGCAAATGCTAGACATTGTGGAAGCAGCATTCTCACCCCTAATGTCAATGCAAATAACTTTGAATTGAAGCCACAACTCATTACATTGGTCCAAAACAACTGCTCGTTTGGGGGAGGACCATTGGAGGATCCAAATCAACATCTATCTACCTTCTTAAGGATTTGTGACACTGTCAAGTCTAATGGCGTGAATCCTGAGACCTACAAGCTTCTGCTGTTCCCGTTCTCATTAAGGGACAAGGCTGCACAATGGCTTGAAACTTTTCCTCAAGGAAGCATCACTAGCTGGGATGATTTGGTGACTAAATTTCTAGCCAAATTCTATCCACCTCAAAGAGTTATCAGGCTAAAAACTGAGGTACAAACATTCACACAATTGGATGTTGAAAATCTGTATGAAGCATGGGAGAGATACAAGGCTCTGCTGAGGAAATGTCCACCAGAAATGTTCACTGAGTGGGACAAGCTACAGAACTTCTATGAAGGACTCACTCTAAAGGCTCAAGAATCACTTGACCACTCAGCTGGAGGATCATTGCAACTGATGAAAACAGCAGAAGAAGCTCAAAATCTTATTGACATGGTGGCCAACAATCCATATTTCTTTGCTCACCAAAGAAATCGCCAACCATCACAAAGGAGAGAAGTAATGGAGCTAGAAGGAGTGGACTCAATCTTGGCTCAAAACAAGATGATGCAGCAGCAAATTCAACAACAATTTGAGCAAATGGCCAAGAGGATTGATAGCCTCCAAGTTGCAGCAGTTAACACAAGCCAACCATCATCCACATGGGGGCAAAATGAAGAAACTCAAGAAGAACAACAACAAGAGCAAGTACAGTATATGCACAACCAAGGACCAAATGAAGTGTATGGTGATACATACAATCCATCCTAGAAGAACCACCCAAACCTCAGATGGGGAGATAATCACACCCAAAACCAACAACCATGGCAGAGGAACTCGAACCAAAACAACCCAAGAAGCAACCAAAACTACAACCAGCAGCAAACTAACCAGAACCCCTATAGAAAAACTCAAAACAACTACCCCAACCCCAACCAGTACCAATCCAATAACCAACCCACCAACCAAAATGCCTACCATCCACCACCCACATCTCATAACCCACCTCAAGTATCACCTGAATCTCAAAGACTCACTAACTTGGAGACCTTGATGGATAAATTGTTGAAACACCAGGAAATGACAACCAAGAATCATGAAGCCTCCATAAAGAGCCTAGAGAGGCAGATGGGGCAAATATCCAAGCAAATCTCTATTGAGAGACCTTCAAGCTCTCTGTCGAGTGGCACAATTCCAAATCCTAAGGAAGAATGCAAGGCAATACAAGTAAGGAGTGGGAAAACATTGATGTGCAATAATGACATTACAAAGAAGCAAGCATAGAGCAGCAAAAGGCCAATAGAAGATGAGGAGCAAACAGAGGCAGATGAAACCAAGGATCAAGTTGTGATGCCAAACAAGAGCACTGAGAAACTCAAAGAGAAGGATAACCAGTCACACGGTTCAAAAGAAGTAACTCAGGGATAGCAGCAAATAGGAAAGAGCGTCACACCTCCACTGCCATATCCCCAGAGGTTCAACAAAGAAACTAAGGACCAACATTTTCATAAGTTCCTTGAGACTTTCAAAAAGCTGGAAATCAATATTTCCTTGGCTGAAGCACTTGAGCAAATGCCTCTGTATGCCAAGTTTTTGAAGGAGCTTATCAACAAGAAAAGAAGTTGGGATGAGAAAGAAACTATACTGCTTACTGAGGAATGCGGAGCCTTGATTTAAAAAGGACTTCCTCCTAAGCTTGAGGACCCAGGGAGCTTTTTGCTACCTTGCACCATTGGGGAATTAACCATCACTAAAGCAATGTGCGATCTAGGAGCAAGTATCAACTTAATACCATCCTCCTTGGTAAAAAAGTTGCATATAGAAGAAGTTAAACCAGTACAGATATCTCTAGAGCTAGTAGATAAGTCAACAGTATACCCTAGGGGTATAATTGAAAACCTTCTGGTCAAGGTGGACAATTTCATATACCCTGCAGATTTTGTGGTTCTGGATTCAGATGGGGATGATGGTGATTCTATTATACTGGGAAGGCCATTCTTGGCCACTGCTAGAGCTATCATAGACATAGAGCAAGGAGAACTAACTCTCAGGATGCATGATAAGAGTGTCACTTTGAAAGTATTACCAGAAGCCCAGTTTAGTAATAGGAGGAGGGACTCTATGGAAATTGACAAGGTGATTCACAACAATATCCCAAGGCAGAAGATTGTGCAGAAAGATAAAAAAATCCAAGAGGATATTGGAGTATTAGCCACTGAAGAGAGAAATCCCCAAGGTAAGTCTACAGCCATAAAAGAAAGATCAACAAAAAAAGGGATGAAACGCAGAAACAAAACAAAAAGGGGTTAGAAGAACAGGAAGATTCCAACAGAGGGGCTTTCCAAAGGTGACAAAGTGCAATTGATATATCAACAACTGGGAGCAAGCCGACAGACTGATGACTATTACAATGTTAGCAACATACTCTCGTTGGAACATGCTGAAATTGAACACCAGAGAACAAAGAGGAGGATCACAGTCAGGGGAGACAAGTTAAGGCACTACAATCCTCAACCACCATAAAAGAAAGCCCCAATGTCAAGCTAGTGACAATAAAAGAGCGCTTGTTGGGAGGCAACCCAACCTGATGTAGTTTTCTTTTCATAGCTTTCTCAATAAAAATGTTGAATAATTGACATGTATTGCAAGGAGCTAAGTTTGGTGTTGCACACCAAAAACAACTTAAGGGAGAATGGAGGATTCTAAGTTTGGTGTTCCACCAAAACCTCATTCAAAAGCACATTCTAACTTCCTGCACATTGTTAGTTCCAAGCAATCGAACAGATTATTTAACCACTTAACTGCTTTTTAGTCTTAACTTCATAACCTTTAGCAAGGACACAAGATTTTACCTAGAGTTAACCTGCTGTATCCAGAGAAGTGGCAAGAACTCAAGTTTGGTGTTCCCACACCAAATTAAATCCACAAGCCACACTCAATTCATGCATACTAACTGGTCATCTAAGGGCTTGAGAAGCAAGCAACTTTTGAGAATTATGCAGGGAATTTACCACCATTTGAAGACACTATGCATCATAACTCAAAAGGGCACAACAGAAGGAAGGACAAAGGAATTGCAAACCAATAGGTTGTATTTATACTTAACTTTTACTGTTGAAAAATGTTTTGACTTGTGTTTTGATAGAGTGTTCATCTAATACAAGTAGAATTTCTCTTAGAATAAGTAGGCTAGTCTATGTGTGTGCTTGTGTGTTTACTTTCACTGAACAAAACGCATGCTTTGTCCCCTGCATTTTCAATTCAATAAAAGAAATGTTTGAGTGTGAAGTGAGATAGTTCTCTGTTAGATAGAAGTACAATAAAAGTAAGTGGTGGTATGTATGTGGGATTGTATGATAGCTCACTTTTAGTGAATAAGAGAACTAGGATGTCTCCTTCTAAGTAGAAAGTGGCCTACTATCTATGAATCTCAATCAAATAAAAATCCTTGGTTAGAAAGAAAAACAAAAAGAAAGAAAAAAAGGGGAGAAAAAGAAATAGCCAAAGAGTGGCAGAACAAAAGAAAACAAAAAGAAACAAAGCTGGACACCAATAGCTTGAACCTTAGAATATATGCCTGTGGTGTCTTTGTATTAGGATCTGCTTGGACTACTAAGTTCTTTGGAGTCCATCAACACTCGGTGAGTTGGGTTAACTAACCCGGGATCATCAGCTGAAAGTCCACTATCAAGAGCAACCTAACTACAAGGCATTTAGTAGCCCAAAGAGGTGCTGGGCATCAATGTTCTAAGAAGAAATGTGAGCCAAGTGTCTATAGTGAATAATGTGTCAAGTATAAAGAAAAGGAAATGAACTTGCTACACATGACACTCAAATAAAGCTTATGAGCAAGATAATAGCCAAGGATAAAGGAATAATGAGAAGTCATAGCAGTATGTTACTTGAAGCTTGAAGGAGGCTTTCTAGGCTTAAGAATCAATAAGAGGTGAGTGTGTACATATCCACATAAAACCCCATGAACTACCAATAACACTCTACTAGCATGAACATCCTCTTCCATTTCATTCTTTCTTCTCAATAAATCATTTCTTGCTTGGGGACAAGCAAGCTTTAAGTTTGGTGTTGTGATGACAAGTCATCTTAGCCTAGTTTCACTAGCCTTTTTCTTTAGTTTTCAATTGAATTATGCACTTTCTTGAGCCATAAGCAAGCCAATTGGGTAGATTTTCATGTTTCCTTTGATTTAATCAACCATGTATGAATTAATGCAATTTCATGAGGTTTTATGCTATAATTGTCACATATTATGAAAGAATGAATATCTCATGATTTTGAGCATAGCTTTGATGTGTTTGGTTGATTAATGATAGGTGAAGAAAGCTTGGAGAAAGGTTGAAGCAAGAAGGAATGGCTAGGAGGAAGAGAGGACAAAAAGTTTGAGCAAAAGTTTGCCTCAAACTTTAGCTCAAACTTTTGGATTAATTGAAAATGAACCAGGGAGCAAAAAGCTGGACCAAAAGTTAGCTTCAAACTTTTTGGCTAACTTTTGGGCAGAAAGCTGGAGCAAAAGTTAGCCTCAAACTTTTTGGCTAACTTTTAGGCAAAAAGCTGGAGCAAAAGTTAGCCTCAAACTTTTTGGCTAACTTTTGGCATCACAAATCAACACCCTAGAGAGCAAAAGTTTGCGCCAACGTTAGCCCCTAACTTTTTGGCTAACGTTGGCGCATGAAAAACACACCCTGGAGAGCAAAAGTTTGCGCCAACGTTAGCCCCTAACTTTTTGGCTAACGTTGGCGCCATGAGTGTGCAAGGGGAGGCCAACGTTGGAGCAAAAGTTAGACCCCTAACTTTTGCCCCAACATTGGTATCAGCAAAGAAGGGTGGCTGATGTGAAAAGTTGGAGTAAAAGTTAGCCTCAAACTTTTACTCCAACTTTTACTCAAGCTTTCATGATTCCAACCCGGTTCAATTCGGTTCTTCTCCAAACTCCAAGAGCAATCAAGAGCAAAGGCCCAATTGAAGGCTTGAAGACCATTTGAAGAAAGTGTATAAATAGCATAGGATTTAAGTTTTTTGGGGAGCTTTTCCTGGGAGTTTTCAGAGAGAGTTTTCGGAGAGTTTTGGTGATTGAGTGAATTTTAAATTTCTAAGTCTTGGGGAAGGAGAATTGAATTCCCTTCCTCTTAGTTTTCTTGCTTTCAATTTCAATTGCAATTGTCTTGGATCTTGGGTGGAGAATTGAAGAACTTCTGTTTCAATCTCACCTTGGGATCTTATTTAATTTTCTGCTTAATTGAATTTCAGTTTCGGTTAATTGCTTTTCATCTACTTTCTTTGCAATCTACATTTCCTTTGCAATTGTTCTTGTTGGTTCTAGGAAGGCATTGAGATCTAGACTTGGTTTTCTAGTCTCTTGGGTCCTGAGATCCGGATTTCCCATTTCCCATTCCCTGTTTACTATTTTCATGCTCATTTACAATTCTGTTTTTGAGATCCGGTTCGATTCAAGACATCCTTTACTTCTCTGTTTGTTGCAATTTACTTTTCCTTGTTTAATTTCTACAAATCCAACTCCCAATTCCCTTTACAATTCAAGCCATTTACATTTCTTGCACTTTAAGATTCTGCAATTTACATTTCTTGTGTTCTAAGTTTCTGCCATTTAATTTCTTGCTCTTTAAGATTCAGCACTTTAAATTCCAGTTCTCTTTAATTTCATGCAATTCACCCATTTCCTTTACTTTCTATGCAATTTAAATTCTGAAAATCATAAATCTCTCAACCAAATCTTGATTCCCTTGACTAAATCAACCACTAAACTAAAATTGCTCAATCCTTCAATCCCTGTGGGATCGACCTCACTCCCCTGAGTTATTATTACTTGATGCGACCCGGTGCACTTGCCGGTTAGATTTGGGTGTTTTGGAGAAATTTGTTTCTCCACAGAAAGATCCCATCATAGATTCCCTGCTCTCTGGCATTCATTCCAGTGCTACACCATTTCTTTTTCATCCTTGAAAATTGTGGGCCAAAAGAATCCACATTGCAGTACTTTGGCTGCAGTTTTTTCTCCAAAATGTCCCCCTTAGCAAGAACCATGACAATTCCATAAGACTTCTGGTGCACGAAATTGTGATTACACTTTTCACAACTCCACACAACTAACCAGCAAGTGCACTGGGTCGTCCAAGTAATACCTTACGTGAGTAAAGGTCGATCCCACGGAGATTGTCGGCTTGAAGCAAGCTATGGTTATTTTGTAAATCTTAGTCAGGAGATTAATGATAAGAGTGATTGTATTTATGAAAAATAAATAACATGAAATAAATAGTACTTGTGATTCAGTATTGAGAAACAGGATGAGGTTCCGGAGATGCTCTGTCATTTGAATCCCTGCTTTCCTACTGTCTTATTCTCCAAACACGTATGGCTTCCTTCAATGGCAAGATGTATGATCCTCTCGGATGAAAAATACCAGGCACGGTCTCTGCACGGCTAATCAACTGTCAGATTTTTCGTCTCAGATGAAAAATGCCATGTACAGCTCCCGCACGACTAATCATCTGTCGGTCCCCACTAGCGTCGGAATAGGACCCTTGTCCTTTTGCACGCTGTCATTGCGCCCAACATTTGCAAGTTTGAAGCTCGTCACAGTCATCCCTTCCCAGATCCTACTCAGAATACCACAAACAAGGTTTAGACTTTCTGGATCCCAGGAATACTACCAATTGGTTCTAGCCTCTACCACAAAGGTTCTGATCTCACGGACTCGGTCCGTGGATCAAAGACCCAAGCGTTGAGCTCAAGCTGTCGGCCAATGACTACGTTGAGCTCAGATAGAACGGAAGTGGTTGTCAGGTACGTGTTCATAGAATTGAGAATAACGATGAGTGTCACGAATCATATCATTCTCTAGATTGAAGTACGAGTGAGTATCTTAGAATAGAATCAAGCGTGATTGAATAGAAAACAGTAGTAATTGCATTAATCCATTAAAACACAGCAGAGGTCCTCACCCCCACCTATGGGGTTTAGAGGCTCATGTCGTAGAAGATACAATATGAAGTGTAAAAAATGTCATAAGGTTAAGAATGAATCTCTAAAAGTAGTTTTTATACTAAGCTAGTAACTTAGGTTTACAGAAAATGAGTAACTAAGTGCAGATAGTGCAGAAATCCACTTCTGGGACCCACTTGGTGCGTGCCTAGGCTGAGCTTTCAAGCTTTCACGTGCATATGGCCGAAGTTGGAGTTAAACGCCACCCTAGGTGCCAAAATGGGCATTTAACGCCAAGAATTATGCCAGATCTGGCGTTTTACGCCAGAAAATTTTTGGCTGGCTTTTAACGCTAGTTTGGGCCACCAATCTCGAGCAAAGTATAAACTATTATATATTTATGGAAATCCCAAGATGTCTACTTTCCAACGCAAATGAGATCGCGCCAATTGGGCTTCTGTAGCTCTAGAAAACCCACTTCGAGTGTAGAAGGGTCAGAATCCAATAGCATCTGCAGTCCTTTCTCAGCCTCTGAATCAGATTTTTACTCAGGTCCCTCAATTTCAGCTAGAAAATACCTGAAATTACAAAAAAATACACAAACTCATAGTAAAATCCAGAAATGTGATTTTTGCATAAAAACTAGTAGAAATATAATAAAAAGTAATTAAACCATACTAAAAACTATGTAAAAACAATGCCAAAAAGGGTATAAATTATCCGCTCATCACAACACCAAACTTAAATTGCTGCTTGTCCACAAGCAGCTAAAAACAAAATAGGATAAAAATAAGAGAATATACAATAAATTTCAAAAATATCAATGAAGATTAGTTTCAACAAGATGAGCGGGACTAGTAGCTTTTTGCTTCTGAACAGTTTTGGCATCTCACTTTATCCTTTGAAGTTCAGAATGATTGGCCTCCATAGGAACTCAGAATTCAGATAGTGTTATTGATTCTCCTAGTTCAGTATGTTGATTCTTGAACAAAGCTACTTTATAAGTCTTGGCCGTGACCCTAAGCATTTTGTTTTCTGGTATTACCACCGGATATATAAATGCCACAGACACATAACTGGGTGAACCTTTTCAGATTGTGACTCAGCTTTGCTAGAGTCCCCAGTTAGACGTGCCCAGAGCTCTTAAGCACACTCTTTTTGCTTTGGACCACAACTTTAACCGCTCAGTCTCAAGCTTTTCACTTGACACCTTGATAAACCACTATTTTATGGTTTATCTTGTGTTTAATTGAATGGTTTCATCAAGTCTTCACCCACTTATTCATACTAATTGCATGATTTTACATTTCCCTTCCTAGTTTTGTTCTATGGTTGAAAACTTGCTTCCTAGAGATCTTTAATTTGTGTATTTTAATTCTCCTTTATACCATTCGATACCGTGATCCATGTGTTAAGTGTTTCAGGCTTTACAGTGCAGGAATGGCTTAGAAAATGGAAAGAAAGCTCGCAAAAATGGAAGGAACACAAGAAACTAAGGAGATGACCAGCGAGCATCGACGTGCACACAGGCTCACGCGTGCGCGCGACATGGAGAAAATTGCAGCAACGCGTGCGTGTGCCTGACGCATATGCACGGATTGGAGTCTGCACAAAAGACGTGCATGCGTGGACGATGCGTACGCGTGACAAGGAATGTCGCTGAATGACGCGCACGTGTGACTGACACGTACGAGTGACCTGCGCGATCTACAGAAATAACAGAAAATGCTGGGGGCGATTTCGGGCCACGTTTTGACCCAGTTTTCGGCCTAGAAACACAGAATAAAGCCAGGGAACATGCAGAGACTCAACACACACTCACACATTCTCATTAGAATAGTTTTTAGGTTTTAGATCTGAATCTAGAGAGAAATTACTCTTCCTCTATGTTTTCTTTACATTCATAGTTTGTTTTCTTACTTACTCTTTTATTTATTTATTCCATATTCTTAATTCTTGTTTAGAGTGGTAATTGGATTATTTTCATGGATTGTTAATGCAAAGGATTACCTTTACTTTTAATTAATTTTGAATCCCTATTTTATTTAAATTATCATGTCTTCTTCTTATATTTCTATGAGCGTTATATTCATGTCAATGGAGTAGATTCCATACCTGACATGGGGGTTGATTAAAAGGAGACACTTGAGTTGGAAGGCTTAAGTGATGGTTAACTGGAAGTTGCTGGCTAGTTTTGTATTTACTAACGCTAGACCTTCCCAAGGGAGAGGACTAGGATTTACGAATAAGAGTTAGCTCAATCACTTGACTTTCCTTTAATCATTGCATAATATAAATTCCAATTAATCATTCCCCCAGTCAAGGCTTTTTATTTTGAATAATATAAATTCCTTTTAATTTTCATTGCACTAAATTACAATTGTTTAATCTCTGTTATTCAACTCTCAAAATTCTTGGAAACTCCTGATTAATAAATTAGTATCCTTTCCAGCAACTCGTTAGAAGACGACCTGGGACTCATACTCCCAGTATATTTATTCTAATTTTTATGACACCTTTCTAAATTGATGAGGCAGATTTTAGCTGGTTAAGAGCTATACTTGCAACGCTATTCTTATATTACAATCTCTTAATTGGCCTAATATCTGCCACGCACCAATTTTTGGCGCTGTTGCCAGGGAGTTGCAATTGTGTACTAAATTATTAATTAGTGTACAAATTTTATTTTTATTTTGTATATTTTATTTTATTTTGTTACCATGAGCTATATGTTTCTCTCATTGAATGACGCGTTCACTGCCTGATCCGAGCTTAGCCGCATTTGATCCTGAAATTGAAAGAACTATTTCACGTATTAGGCGAGCTCGACGTCGGTTAGCCTCTGAGGGTGGTGAAGTGATTGTTATCAACTTACCATTCTCATCTGAGGGCGAATCTGAACCGCCATCCGAGAGCGAAACAAGCTCCTTTACTACTGATTCAGTTGATTCACGTGCAGATAGAATGGCAGCACCTAGGAGGATTACTCTCCAGGAAGCTAGAGCCCCAGATTTTACCTGCTCAGGAGCCCATCAAGCACCTCAGGGATTCTCAGACAGCCTATTCTACTGTTAGGCGTCAGGGTGCAAATGAAACTTCTATTCTATTAACCGCCTTCCCATTTTCTCTTGGGGGAAAGGCGAGGGAGTGGTACTACTCCCAACCTGAAGCGACTGTTACTAACTGGGATACGCTCAGGAGAGAATTTCTGGAAAAATACTTTCCAGCTGAAGTTACAGATAGATTGAGAAAATAGATCTCCTGCATTGTTCAAGGTGAATCAGAAACTCTCTATGAGTACTGGGAGCGCTTTAGAACCTTCTAGACGCATGCCCCCATCACATGATTGACAGGCTAGTATTGATCAGCTATTTCACTCAAGGCATGAAGCCTCGGGATAAAACTACACTAGAAGGTGCTAGTAATGGTTCTCTGAAGAAGTAGAAGACTGCAAATGAAGCATGGCAACTGATAAGCGATTTAGCTGAGTCTACCAGAAATCATAGGCACAAGAGCAGCCACTCAAAAGCTGTTGCAGAAGTTTTTTCTAGCACTGAGACTACTACTCTTACACAGAGTATACGTGAAATGACCAACCTACTGAAGCAATTGCAGTTGAATCAATAACAACAAGCTCAACCTTTCTCACCACAACAAAGCCAACAGTTAGTTCCCCAAAGAGTATGCGAAATATGTGCTGATTACAGTCATTATACAGATGAATATTCACAGCTCCAACAAGAAGACAATATTGTGGCAGCTACTCATAACTTCTATGACCACCCGAATCAAGGATACAGTCAACAACGCGGCAACTACAACCAAGGTAGAAACTATAACCAAGGATGGCAGGACAACTCCAACCAAGGTTAGAAGGATAATTCCAACCATGGCTGGAGGGACAACTATAACAGAGGAGGTAGAGACAACAATGGAAACCAGAGGTGGAATAACAACAACAGACAGCAGAATCAGAACCAACCTTACAGAGCTCCTCACTTAAGGCAATCACAAGGACCACAGCACAACCAACAACAGGTTCCTCAAATCACTTATCCTACTTCCTCATCAAATGATGAGATGCTTCGTTCTCTTGCACAAGGACAACAAGACATGCAAACTACACTGAACTCTACTCTAAATGGTCTGAATCCCAGTTTACAAGCTCTTACCGCCCGAATAGATTCATTACCTACTTCCACTAACCAACCTTTAAGCTCTAGTGGAATTCCTTTTCAACCCTTACCTAACCCCAATGGTGGGATCAATGCCATCACTTTGAGGTCCGGAACCACACTACAAGAGAGGAACCAAGAGGAGCCAAGCCCACAGGTACACGCCCCAGCATAGGATGTGATAGAAGTGGAAGATGCTGAAGAGGAAAAGGAAGTACAAGACATTGTTGAAGAAGAAGTAGCTCAACAAAGGAATGGACCACCAAAGGATGCAGAAGCTGCAAGTGGCGCCATCCCTATTCTGTTTCCACACCTTGCAAGGAAGCCCAGAAAGCAGATAGAACTTGATCCCAAAATGGTAGAAATTTTCAAAAAGGTTGAGGTAACTGTTCCCCTTATTGATGTTATTCAGCAAGTACCTAAATATGTAAAGTTTCTGAAAAATTTATGCATACATAAAGATAAAATTAATGAATTAGAAACTATTTCTTTAGGTAGTTCCATATCTGCTTTAATGGGAGGTATACCTGAAAAATTTAGTGATCCAGGTCCATGCATGGTTAACTGTACCATTGGAGGTGTAATATTTTTTGATTGCATGTGTGACTTAGGAGCGTGTGTTAGTATAATGCCATTGTCTATATATGATACTTTAAGGCTCCCTCCCTTAAAAAGTTCGGCAGCTTGTTTTGTGTTAGCAGATAAAAGCATTATTACATTAGTTGGAATTGCTGAAGATGTATTAGTGAGCATTAAGGGGCTCATATTTCCCATTGACTTCTATATCCTGGAAATTCCCCCTAATGACTCAGGAAGACCATCATCAATCCTGCTTGGAAGACCATTCCTGAAGACTTCGAAGTTCAAGCTGAATGCATTCTCAGGAACTTACTCCTTTGAGATAAATGGCAGAACAGTGAGTTTCAGTTTAAATGAAGCTATGAAGCACCCTCCGGAAGATCATTATATCTTCTAGTGTGACATCATTGATGAAACTATAGCTGAAGTTCACCAAGAAGAAATAGAAGAGAAGCACATGGAGCAAAGTCCAAGTGTGGGGACATCCTCTGAACATAATGAAGACACCTTACCGTTATCACTAGCCCCAGATGATCCAGAGCCTAGCCATGAGTAGAAATTGGAATTGAATCCCCTTCCTCCACACCTCAAGTATGCTTACCTTGATGATAATCAGAAGTTCCCAGTTATCATTGCAACTGCTCAGTGTGCGGAGAAAACATAAGAAAGCAATTGGGTGGAGCTTGGCGGATATAGTAGGCATCAGCCCTCAAGTTTATGAGCACAGAATGTATTTAGAAGAGGAATCCAAGCCTGTCCATCAACCCCAAAGAAGATTAAATCCCACCATCGTAGAAGTTGTCAAGAAAGAAGTAACCAGGCTACTTGAAGCAGATATCATTTACCCCATCTTAGACAGTGAATGGGTCAGTGCAGTACAAGTGGTGCCCAAAAAGTCTGGAGTCACAACAGTGAAGAATGAGCATGGAGAGCTCCTGACAACTAGAGTGCAGAATTCATGGAGGGTTTGCATTGACTATAGGCGTCTCATGTAACAACCCTGTTTTTTGAGTACGTGAGATCTTTTCTGAAGGCATGGATTTTTCTGGAAGATCAGTAAAGGAAACACCTCTTTTATATCATCAAGTATCTCAATCCGCATTATCATTATGTCATCCTTAAGCTAGAACATTTTTTTAGGCAAGCTCGATAACACGGTCATGAAAAACCTAGTTTTTGAACCGTATCGGTTAGGAGTTTTGATTCGGTTTTTCATAAATAGTCTCAGTTTGACGAACCGGACTCGATTCATGATAGAAGAGAGATAATAGTATAATATTAGTATTATATTAGTATTAGAAGATGATTGAATGATATTATAAGGTTACCTGGTCTGTTTTAGTTAAAAACAGGAAATCAATTTAACCAGGTTTATGGTTTACTAGTGCAGCATAGCACCAACACTCTCTGATGACTTTAGCAATGATAAGGCCTCATTATACATGTTTTATTCTCATAATAAATATGTTACCAGAGTCATTTATGCTAGTAGCTCAGAAAATAATTTTTAAAGATGTTTTCACAAGTGTTCTGATACATCTAGTTTTAGTAGTTATACACCTGGGATATTTTAATCTTATTTTAACCCACCTCCAAGCCAACCAATCACAACTCACCCTACACCCCTAAGACACTCCAAGGCTGGTCATTTACTCCCTTTGGATGAAAATGAGAAGAGAGAAAAGAGAGAAACTTTCATGAACACTTAATCTTCAAAGCTTGATTTCTTCTGAACTAAAACTCAAATCAAAACTCTAATTTCACCAAAATGATCCTCTCTTCTTCCTCTACATAACCATGTAACTTATCAAGGCTGGAAATAAGGTGAGATGGCTGTTCCTTTCCCTTTTCAATTCGGTTTTCAAGGAAACATGCTTAAACATGTGTTTTCTTGATGTTTTTCCTTAGGAATCATGCTTAACTTGACTTGAGGGCCAAAAAAGGTGAATTTACAGCAAGTCTAAGGTTAGAAATCACCTTCTAACGTGCTAAGGGAGATTTGGTTAGTTGAGGGGATTTAAAGTTGTTCTTGATGTGATTTAGGAGGAAAAAGTGCTAAAGGACCACCTGAAAGTCTAACTGAATTAGGAGCAGCAAAACTAGGTAGGGTTTGATGAATTTAATCTTGATTGATTGTTTTTGAGTTGTGTGATTATGATATAGTTTGGCTGTGCTTGAAATTGATTGTTTGTGTGAGTAATTCTTGTTGAAATTTTGGTGAAAATTTGATGAAATTTGATGATATTTAAGCTATGAATGTTGTTTTTGAGGGCTGCTGGAAAAATGAACTCTAGAGCTTATATTAGGGTTCAATTTGTGTTAAAATCACGTAGAAAAGATGGGGTTTTAGTGGCTGGGAATTTATTTTGAATTTTGGTAAAAATCGGTTGCTGAAAAGACTGAAAAACGGGTAAAAACAGAGAAAGAATCTGAAGAATATACGAAGAACATGAAGAACACTTTGAGTACGGTGAAGAATATTGAAGAACACCTTTTAGATCTTAGAAAGGGCAAGGAAGTAAATATTTTGGTGTTTGAGGGGTTATTTTGTGATTTCTGAAAGTTAGGGTGGTTAAAGTAGAAATATTAAAAGTTACGGGTGGTAAAAAGTGAATTTTAAAGTTAAAAGTAAAAGTAAAGTTAATTTTCGAAAATATATTAATAAAATAATAAATAATAATAAAATATTAAATAATAAAATTTAATTAAAAATAATATTTTAATAAAAATAATAAAATAATGCGAAAAAGGCAGTTTTCTGTAAAAGCTTTAGAAAGATAACTTTAAGTGCAGAATCTCATAATTACCTTCATAAAACACTTAGGGAGTAGTAATAACATGTTAGTGAGGCAAAGATAAAGAAAAGATAAAAATTTAAAGAAAAGATAAAAACCAAAGAAAAAGTCTGTAAAGTTTTAATGACAGAAAAACAGACATAGACTAGTGAACGAACTAGGGCAACATAGTTAGTCCTTGAGTTGCGACTAAGGTTAGGTATTATATGAAAAGTTAAAATGTCTCAGTATAGACTTAATGAACCTATACTTGGCACAGGCTAACTATTCATACCGAAATTTACATAAGCTTTAAATACATACGTTAAGCAGAGTAATCAGAGCAGAATAAAGTAACACAGAGAACAGAGTAACCAGAATAAAGTAAAGAGATAAAGAAAAGAAAAAGTAATAGGGATATAGAGAAAAGAGTAATGAGAGCAGAGGAAACAGATACAGAAAAAAGAATAATCCGAGCAGAGTAAACAGATAAAGAGAAAAGAGTAGTAAAACCCACAGACGGATAATTAGTTAAACACAGGAAGTACCCACGAACTGAATGATCATTGATCTCGGGAAAACCTACGAACTGTTAACTATTTTATATGCGGAAAGAACCCACGAACTGATAATAATTGATTACGGGAATAACCCACGAACTGATAATCATTGATTATGGGAATAACCCACGAACTGTCGTATGTTGATCTCGGGTATAACCCATGAACTGAAGATTACTATATTGTTGAGTATTGATCTCGGGTATACCCAGGAACTGAGGATTGTGTTTGTTGTTGTATATTGATCTCGGGGAAACCCACGAACTGAGGATCATTGTTTTGTTTGTGAATTGATCTCGGAGACGCCCACGAACTGAGGATCACTGTTTCCCCTTGTGCGTATATTATGCGGTCGAGCTTTGCGCCGACTGCCGGTAGTCACGAAGGAGTGGTATTCTTACCACCGAAACGTATGCACTAAGGACACAAAGGGAAACCATATCTGTGACTTGTTCCTAGGTAATGTCGGGCTGCAAGGTGTAAACCGACACGTGAGCTCATGGCCTGCATAGGACAGACATGCATCATACTTGGTTGTGCATTTTCTCTATTATGATTGTTGCATGAATGTATGCTTTCTTTGTCTGTATTCTATTCTCTATGTCTGTGTTTGTGTTATTTTCTTATATTTTTTGTTTGTGTTCTGCTATCTGTTTTCTCTATCTTCTCTACTTATCTGTGTTTTCCATTTACTGCTTCTTTGTATTCTGCTAATAGTCTACTAAACAACATAGAATTAATGAACGTAACTAATAACCCCGGCCCTACTAAGAACTCCCCAGTTCTTACCCCTTCTCTCTCCCTTCCCCCTTCAGATGGAAGCAAGAGTTCCTTTCCGTAGTTTGCTGACGACCGTTTGCAAAAAGGATTCCGCTCTAGGTAGTCTTCTGAGTATAGGGTGAATATCGTTTTCTGTTTATGTATATACTATGAGACCAGCCAATGTCTACACCCCGTTTGTACGTGAACTTTAATCTAAATCCTGTGTACGAGAATCCTATTGTGTGGCTACTTGATGAGGTACCAGAGAGACGTCCTATAGCAATGTCTGATCGTGCAGAGGAGTAGCAGATGATGATCTACCTTTTGATGACGTTTCACCTTATTTGAGTTTTGAAGACCTAGAACGTACTTTTCCTCGCTTTAGTAGTTTGGAGGGACTAGGTGAGTATAAAGTCTAGACTAGCCTAGGTGCCAGCTTAGGGACCTCTTGAACAGGTCAGGACTTGGGATGTTGTATGCATGTATATGTATATAGTTATTATCTAGCTATATCTAGGGGTGTTCAAACTAAAAGTCTATACTCTGATAAAGGCTGAATCACTGGATGTCGTTAGTTGCTTGTGATGTCTTTATGTGTGGTTGTTTATAACAGTTTTATCTGTTATTAATTGTGAATTGATTATGAGTGATTCCTTCTTTTAATCCAAATATTTTCAAAAAAATACATCGCAAATTAACTACGCTTTTAACAACGAATCAGGCTCATATGATAAATAATAGATAATAATTAGGAAGACAAATTGGTAGCGCTCAGTTTCCGGTATGATCTAGACATATTGAAAATTAGGTCGTTACAATTTGGTATCAGAGCAGTTCGTTCCCAGTAGAGCCTGGGGAGTGGACTGACTATGCTTCATTGCATACTCTACTTGTGTGTCTGATGCTGTTAGGGTATCTTCAAGATACATTTGGCATGAATGTCTATGAGTGCTCATTTTGGGAATGTTCGTGCGTAGCTTGAGATATTAAGACTGATCACCTTAATATTGATTGTTTGGTACGAATAAGACCTCAATAACTGTGAATAGGCATGGTTTAATCGATCTCCGAACGATGAATCGACGTGAGCCACAGCTATCTTCATAGCTGTTATGATCTTAATGGCTATGGATGTGTGAGATTTGGATGCTATCAGTAACGGACCGATCTTTTGTTAGGATGGCTTGAAGGAAATAGACCGATTGAAGAAGGATTCTTGCACGCGGCTAAAATTTTGAGGGAAAAATTTTCTTTTAGGAGGGTAGAATGTAACAACCCTGTTTTTCGAGTACGCGAGATCTTTTCTGAAGGCATGGATTTCTCCGGAAGATCAGTAAAGGGAACACCTCAGTTATATCATCAATAATCTCAATCCTCATTATCATTATGTCATCCTTAAGCTAGAACCCTTTCTGAGGCAAGCTCGATAACATGGTCATGAAGAACCTAGTTTTTGAACCATATCGGTTAGGAGTTTTGATTCGGTTTTTCGTAAATTGTCTCAGTTTGATGAACCGGACTCGATTCATCATAGAAGAGAGATAATAGATTAATATTAGTATTATATTAGTATTAGAAGATGATTGAATGATATTATAAGGTTATCTGGTCTGTTTTAGTTAAAAACAGGAAATCGGTTTAACCAGGTTTACGGTTTACTGGTGCAGCTTAGCACCAGCACTCTCTGATGACTTTAGCAATGCTAAGGCCTCATTATACATGTTTTATTCTCATAATAAATATGTTACTAGTGTCATTTATGCTAGTAGCTCAGAAAATAATTTTTAAAGATGTTTTCACAAGTGTTCCGATATATCTAATTTTAGTAGTTATACACCTGGGATATTTTAATATTATTTTAACTCACCTCCAAGCCAACCAATCACAACTCACCCTACACCCCCAAGACACTCCAAGGCTGGTCATTTACTCCCTTTGGACGAAAATGAGAACAGAGAAAAGAGAGAAACTTTCATGAACACTTAATCTTCAAAGCTTGATTTCTTCTGAACTAAAACTCAAATCAAAACTCCGATTTCACCAAAATGATCCTCTCTTCTTCCTCTAAATAACCATGTAACTTATCAAGGCTACAAATAAGGTGAGATGGCTGTTCCTTTCCCCTTTCAATTTGGTTTTCAAGGAAACATGCTTAAACATGTGTTTTCTTGATGTTTTTCCTTAGGAATCATGCTTAACTTGACTTGAGGGCCAAAAAACGTGAATTTACAGCAAGTCTAAGGTTATAAATCACCTCCTAACATGCTGAGGGAGATTTGGTTAGATGAGGGTTTCTGGATTTAAAGTTGTTCTTGATGTGATTTAGGAGGAAAAATTGCTAAAGAACCACCTGAAAGTCTAACTGAATTAGGAGCAGCAAAACCAGGTAGGGTTTGACAAATTATAATATCTTGATTGATTGTGCTTGAGTTGTGTGGTTATGATATGGTTTGTCTGTGCTTGAAATTGATTGTTTGTGTGAGTAATTCTTGTTGAAATTTTGGTGAAAATTTGATGAAATTTGATGATATTTAAGCTATGAATGTTGTTTTTGAGGGCTGCTGGAAAAATGAACCCTAGAGCATAAATTGGGGTTCAATTTGTGTTAAAATCATGTAGAAAAGATGGGGTTTTAGTGGCTGGGAATTTATTTTGAATTTTGGTAAAAATCGGTTGCTGAAAAGACTGAAAAACGGGTAAAAACAGAGAAAGAATCTGAAGAATATACAAAAAACACGAAGAATACTTTGAGTGTGGTGAAGAACATTGAAGAACACCATTTAGATCTTAAAAAGGGCAAGGAAGTAAATATTTTGGTGTTTGAGGGGTTATTTAGTGATTTTGAAAGTTAGGGTGGTTAATGTAGAAATATTAAAAGTTACGAGTGGTAAAAAGTGAATTTTAAAGTTAAAAGTAAAAGTAAAGTTAATTTTCGAAAATATATTAATAAAATAATAAATAATAATAAAATATTAAGTAATAATATTTAATTAAAAATAATATTTTAATAAAAATAATAAAATAATGCGAAAAAGGCAGTTTTTTGTAAAAGCTTTAGAAAGATAACTTTAAGTGCAGAATCTCATAATTACCTTCATAAAACACTTAGGGAGTGGTAATAACATGTTAGTGAGGCAAAGATAGAGAAAAGATAAAAATTTAAAGAAAAGATAAAAACCAAATAAAAAGTCTGTAAAGTTTTAATGACAGAAAAACAGACAGAGACTAGTGAACGAACTAGGGCAACATAGTTAGTCCTTGAGTTGTGACTAAGGTTAGGTATTATATGAAAAGTTAAAATGTCTCAGTATAGACTTAATGAACCTATACTTGGGTCATGCTAACTATTCATACCGAAATTTACATAAGCTTTAAATACATACGTTAAGCAGAGTAATCAGAGCAGAATAAAGTAACACAGAGAACAGAGTAACCAGAATAAAGTAAAGAGATAAAGAAAAAAAAAAGAGTAATAGGGATATAGAGAAAAGAGTAATGAGAGCAGAGGAAACAGATACAGAAAAAAGAATAATCAGAGCAGAGTAAACAGATAAAGAGAAGAGAGTAGTAAAACCCATAGACGGATAATTGGTTAAACACAGGAAGTACCCACGAACTGAATGATCATTGATCTCGGGGAAACCTACGAACTGTTAACTATTTTATATGCGGGAAGAACCCACGAACTGACAATCATTGATTACGGGAATAACCCACGAACTGATAATCATTGATTACGGGAATAACCCACGAACTGTTGTATGTTGATCTCGGGTATAACCCACGAACTGAAGATTACTATATTGTTGAGTATTGATCTCAGGTATAGCCCATGAACTGAGGATCGTGTTAGTTGTTGTATGTTGATCTCGGGGAAACCCACGAACTGAGGATCATTGTTTTGTTTGTGAATTGATCCGGGGACACCCACGAACTGAGGATCACTGTTTCCCCTTGTGAGTATATTATGCGGTCGAGCTTTGCGCCGACTGCCGGTAGTCACGAAGGAGTGGCATTCTTACCACCGACACGTATGCACTAAGGACACAAAGGGAAACCATATCTGGGACTTGTTCCTAGGTAATGTCGGGCTGCAGGGTGTAAACCGACACGTGAGCTCATGGCCTGCATAGGACAGACATGCATCATACTTGGTTGTGCATTTTTTCTATTATGATTGTTGCATGAATGTATGCTTTCTTTGTTTGTATTCTATTCTTTGTGTCTGTGTTTGTGTTATTTTCTTGTATTCTTTTGTTTGTGTTCTGCTATCTGTTTTCTCTATCTTCTCTACTTATCTGTGTTTTCTATTTACTGCTTCTTTGTATTCTGCTAATAGTCTGCTAAACAACATAGAATTAATGAACGTAACTAATAACCCCGGCCCTACTAAGAACTCCCCAGTTTTTACCCCTTCTCTCTCCCTTCCCCCTTCAGATGGAAGCAAGAGTTCCTTTCCATAGTTTGCTGACGACCGCTTGCAAAAAGGATTCCGCTCTAGGTAGTCTTCTGAGTATAGGGTGAATATCGTTCTCTGTTTATGTATATACTATGAGACCAGCCAATGTCTACACCCCATTTGTACGTGAACTTTAATCTAAATCCTGTGTACCAGACTCCTATTGTGTGGCAACTTGATGAGGTACCAGAGAGACGTCCTATAGCAATGTCTGATCGTGCAGAATAGTAGCAGATGATGATCTACCTTTTAATGACGTTTCACCTTACTTGAGTTTTGAAGACCTAGAACGTACTTTTCCTCGCTTTAGTAGTTTAGAGGGACTAGGTGAGTATAGAGTCTAGGCTAGCCTAGGTGCCAGCTTAGGGACCTCTTGAACAGGTCAGGATCTGGGATGTTGTATGTATGTATATGTATATAGTTATTATCTAGCTATATCTAGGGGTGTTCTAACTAAAAGTCTATACTCTGATAAAGGCTGGATCACTGAATGTCGTTAGCTGCTTGTGATGTATTTATGTGTGGTTGTTTATAACTGTTTTATCTGTTATTATTTGTGAATTGATTATGAGTGATTCTGTCTATTAATCCAAATATTTTCAAAAAAATACCTCGCAAATTAACTACGCTTTTAACAACGAATCAGGCTCATATGATAAATAATAGATAATAATTTGGAAGACAAATTGGTAGCGCTCAGTTTCCGATATGATCTAGACATATTGAAAATTGGGTCGTTACATCTCAACCAAGCTACTCGTAAGGATCATTACCCCTTGCCATTTATTGATCAGATGCTTGATCGCCTGTCAGGTAAATCCCATTACTACTTTTTAGATGGTTATATAGGATATTTTTAAATTCATATAGCTCCTAAAGATCAGGAGAAGACTACTTTTACATGTCCCTTTAGAACATATGCATATAAGAGGATGCCTTTTGGCTTATGTAATGCACTGGCTACTTTCCAAAGATGCATGATGAATATCTTTTCAGATCTTATTGAAAACTATATGGAAGTATTTATGGATGATTTTAGCGTATACGGTGATTTGTTTAACCTATGCTTGGATAGTTTGGCTAGAATATTAGACAGGTGTGTTAGTTCAAACCTTGTATTGAATTTTGAAATGTGTCATTTTATGGTAAAACAAGGGATTATTTTAGGACATGTTGTGTCTAATACGGGTATTTCCGTAGATCCAGCAAAGGTAGATGTCATTTCTAGTTTACCTTACCCCTCCTCCGTGAGGGAAGTTCGTTCGTTCCTTGGCCATGCAGGTTTTTATAGGAGATTCATTAAGGACTTCAGTAAGGTAGCATTACCTTTATCCAGACTGCTACAGAAAGATATTGAGTTCGAGTTCAGTGAGGATTGCATGCAAGCGTTTGATAAGCTGAAGATCGCCCTAACTCAAGCTCCGATTGTGTGAGGACCAGATTGGAGCCAGCCACTTGAAATTATATATGATGCCTCCAACCATGTAGTAGGAGCGGCGCTGGCTCAACACGAAAGTAAAGATCCTTTCGTAATTACTTATGCATCTAAGACCTTAGATACTGCTCAATCTAATTACACGAAAGTAAAGATTCTTGCTATTGTTTTCGCTCTGGATAAATTCCGAGCCTATTTACTTGGTACTAAGGTGGTAGTGTACTCAAACCACGCAGCTCTAAAATATTTATTAGCTAAAAAAGAGTCCAAACCAAGGTTGATACGTTCGATACTGCTGCTGTAAGAATTTGATTTAGAAATTAAGGATAGGAGTGGTAACCAGAATTTAGTGGCAGACCACTTGAGTCGCCTTGAGCACATTAAGGATTACTCCGTTCCTATCAATGATGCTTTTCCATTTGATAGCTTGCATGCAGTATCCGAAGTAGTTCCTTGGTATGCACCTGTAGCTAATTATCTAGTTAGCCACACTTTCCCTCCCAATTTTACTAAGCATCAGAGAGATAAGCTGAAAAGCGAGTCTAAATATTATATATGGGATGACCCATACTTATGGAGGTGTGGTGCTGACCAGGTAATTAGAAAGTGTGTGCCTCAATCAGAATTCCAGTCCATTTTAGAGGCCTGCCACTCTTCTGAGAGTGGAGGACATTTTGGCCCTCAAAGAACAGCTAGAAAAATCTTAGACTGTGGATTCTGGTGGCCTACTCTTTTTAAAGATGCCGCTGAATTTTGTAAATCTTGTTCCCCAGGCCAAAGGTTTGGTAATATATCCAAGAGGGTTGAGATGCCTCAACAGATTATGCTTTTCTGTGAAATTTTTTATGTTTGGGGCATTGACTTCATGGGTCCATTTCCAAACTCTAATGGTTACCTTTATATACTGTTAGCTGTAGATTATGTTTCTAAATGGGTGGAAGCAATTCCTACCCGTACTGATGATGCTAACACTATTGTTTCCTTTGTTAGAAACCATATTATTTGTCGCTTTGGATCACCACGAGCAATCGTGAGTGAAAAAGGCACTCACTTTTGTTACAGGAGATTAACAGGATTACTGAAGAAGCATGGGATTGTTCATAAAGTAGCTACAAATTATTATCCCCAGACCAATGGACAAGCAGAAGTGTCTAACAGAGAGATTAAACACATTCTGGAGAAGATAGTAAAGCCTCACAGGAAGGACTGGAGTGCCAGGCTACAAGATGAACTCTGGGCGTATAGAACAGCGTACAAGACACCCATTGGGATGAGCCCCTTCCGCCTAGTGTACAGAAAGGCTTGCCACCTTTCAGTAGAGGTGGAACACAAGGCTTTCTGGGCTGTGAGGGAGTGCAACATGTAACAACCCTGATTTTCGAGTACATGAGAACTTTTTTGAAAGTACGGATTTCTCCGGAAGATCAGTAAAGGGAACACCTCTATTATATCATCAAGCATCTCAATCCTCATTATCATTATGTCATCCTTAAGCTAGAACCTTCTCTAAGGCAACTGGTGCACGAAATTGTGATCTCAGGCAACGGCGCCAGAAACTCTGTACGCACATCTTAATAAATCGTTTTTCATTCACAACTTCGATACAACTAACCAGCAAGTGCACTGGGTCGTCCAAGTAATAAACCTTATGTGAGTAAGGGTCGATCCCACGGAGATTGTTTGTATGAAGCAAGCTATAGTCACCTTGTAAATCTCAGTCAGGCGGATATCAAATAGTTATGGAGTTTTCTAATATTAATAATAAATAGATAGAAAATAAGGATAGAAACACTTATGTAATTCATTGGTGAGAATTTCAGATAAGCGTATAGAGATGCTTTCGTTCCTCTGAATCTCTGCTTTCCTGTTGTCTTCATCCAATCAGTCTTACTCCTTTCCATGGCTGGCTTTATGTAAGGACATCACCGTTGTCAATGGCTACGTTTAATCCTCTCTGGAAAATGGTCTGATGCACTGTCACTGCATGGTTAATCGTCTGGAGGCATCACCCTTGTCAATGGCTGCATCCTATCCTTTTGTGAAAATGGTCCAAATGCTCTGTCACAGCATGGCTAATCATCTGAGGTTCTCGATCATACTGGAATAGGATTCACCCTCCTTTTGAGTCTGTCACTACACCCAGCACTCGCGAGTTTGAAGTTCGTCACAGTCATTCAATCCCAGAGTCCTACTCGGAATACCACAGACAAGGTTTAGACTTTCCGGACTCTCATGAATGCCGCCATCAATCTAGCTTATACCACGAAGATTCTGATTAAGAGATCCAAGAGATACTCATTCAATCTAAGGTAGAACGGAAGTGGTTGTTAGGCACGCGTTCATAGGGAATGATGATGATTGTCACATTCATCACATTCAGGTTGAAGTGCGAATGAATATCTTAGAAGCAGAATAAGTTGAATTGAATAGAAAAACAGTAGTACTTTGCATTAATCTTTGAGGAATAGCAGAGCTCCACACCTTAATCTATGGAGTGCAGAAACTCTACCGTTTGAAAATACATAAGTGATGAAGGTCCAGGCATGGCCGAATGGCAAGCCCCCAAATGTGATCAATATGATCCTAAGATGAACTAAAAATCATAAGATGTCTAATACAATAGTAAAAAGTCCTATTTATACTAAACTAGTTACTAGGGTTTACAGAAGTAAGTAATTGATGCATAAATCCACTTCCGGGGCCCACTTGGTGTGTGCTTGGGCTGAGCTTGAATGTTACACGTGTAGAGGTCATTCTTGGAGTTGAACGCCAGTTTGTAACGTATTTCTGGCGTTCAACTCTGGCTTGTGACGTGTTTCTGGCGTTTAACTCCAAACAGCAGCATAGAACTGGCGTTCAACGCCCTTTTATGTCATCTAAACTCGGCCAAAGTATGGACTATTATATATTGCTGGAAAGCTCTGGATGTCTACTTTCCAACGCAATTGGAAGCGCGCCATTTTGAGTAATGTAGCTCCAGAATCCAATAGCATCAGCAGTCCTTCTTCTACCTCTGAATCTGATTTTTGCTCAAGTCCCTCAATTTCAGCCAGAAAATATCTGAAATCACAGAAAAACACACAAACTCATAGTAAAGTCCAGAAATGTGAATTTAACATAAAAACTAATGAAAACATCCCTAAAAGTAACTAGATTCTACTAAAAACATACTAAAAATAATGCCAAAAAGCGTATAAATTATCCACTCATCACAACACCAAACTTAAATTGTTGCTTGTCCCCAAGCAACTGAAAATCAAATAGGATAAAAAGAAGAGAATATACTATAAATTCCAAACTATCAATGAAACATAGCTCCAATCAGATGAGCGGGACTTGTAACTTTTTGCCTCTTGAATAGTTTTGGCATCTCACTTTATCCATTGAGGTTCTGAATGATTGGCATCTATAGGAACTCAGAGTTCAGATAGTGTTATTGATTCTCCTAGTTTAGTAAGTTGATTCTTGAGCACAGCTTGGTTTAGCCGCTTAGGCCAGGATTTTATTCCTTTAGGCCCTCCTATCCACTGATGCTCAAAGCCTTGGGATCCTTTTTATTAACTTTGCCTTTTGGTTTTAAGGGTTATTGGCTTTTTGCTCTTGCCTTTTTGGTTTTAAGAGCTATTGGCTTTTTCTACTTGCTTTTTCTCTCTTTTTTTTTTCGCTGTTTTTTTTCTGCAAGCTTTGTTCTTTGCTGCTTTTTCTTGCTTCAAGAATCATTTTTATGATTTTTCAGATTATCAAATAACATGTCTCCTTATCATCATTCTTTCAAGAGCCAACATATTTAACATTCTTAAACAACAACTTCAAAAGACATATGCACTGTTCAAGCATTCATTCAGAAAACAAGAAGCATTGTCACCACATCAATATAATTAAACTAAGTTCAAGGATAAATTTGAAACTCATGTACTTCTTGTTCTTTTGAATTAAAACAGTTTTCATTTAAGAGAGGTGATGGATTCATAGGACATTCATAACTTTAAGATAAAGTTACTAAATACTAATGATCATGTAATGAAGACACAAACATGGATAAGAACTTAACATAGAGGAAACGAAAAACAGAGAATGTAAGAACAAGGAATGAGTCCACCTTAGTGATGGTGGCGTCTCCTTCTTGAGGAACCACTGATGTCCTTGAGCTCTTCTATGTCTCTTCCTTGTCTTTGTTGCTCCTCCCTCATTGCTTTTTGATCTTCTCTTATTTCATGAAGGATGATGGAGTGCTCTTGATGTTCCACCCTTAGTTGTCCCATGTTGGAACTTAATTCTCCTAGGGAGGTGTTGATTTGCTCCCAATAGTTTTGTGGAGGAAAATGCATCTGAGGTATCTCCGGGATCTCATGGTGATGAGCTTCATGCGTCTCTTGAGATCCATGAATGAGCTCTCTTGCTTGCTCCATTCTTTTCTTAGTGATGGGCTTCTCTTCCTCAATGGGAATGTCTCCTTCTATGGAAGCTCTAGCTGAGTAACATAGATGGCAAATAAGATGAGGAAAAGCTAGCCTTGCCCTAGGAGAGGGCTTGTCAGCCATTTTGTAGAGTTCAAGGGAGATGACTTCATGAACTTCTACTTCCTCTCCAATCATGATGCTATGAATCATGATGGCCCGATCCACAGTAACTTTAGATCGGTTGCTAGTGGGGATGATGGAGCGTTGGATGAACTCCAACCATCCTCTAGCCACAGGCTTGAGGTCCAGTCTTCTTAATTGAACCGGCTTGCCTTTGGAGTCAATCTTCCATTGAGCTCCTTCCACACATATGTCCATGAGGACTTGGTCCAACCTTTGATTAAAGTTAACCCTTCTAGTGTAGGGGCGTGCATCTCCTTGCATCATAGGCAAGTTGAACGCCAACCTCACATTTTCTGGACAAAAATCTAAGTATTTCCCCCGAACCATAGTGAGATAATTCTTTGGGTTCGGGTTCTTACTTTGATCATGGTTCCTTGTGATCCATGCATTTGCATAGAACTCTTGAACCATTAGGATGCCGACTTGTTGGATGGGGTTTGTTAGAACTTCCCAACCTCTTCTTTGGATTTCATGTCGGATCTCCGGATACTCATTCTTCTTGAGCTTGAAAGGGACCTCGGCGATCACCTTCTTCTTGGCCACAATATCATAGAAGTGGCCTTGATGAGCTTTGGAGATGAATCTTTCCATCTCCCATGATTCGGAGGTGGAAGCTTTTGTCTTCCCTTTCCCTTTTCTAGAGGATTCTCCGGTCTTAGGTGCCATCAATGGTAATGGAAAAACAAAAAGCTTATGCTTTTACCACACCAAACTTAGAATATTGCTCGCCCTCGAGCAAGAGAAGAAAGAATAGACGAAGAAGAAGAAGAAATGGAGAAGAGGGAGAGAGAGAGGTGTTTCGGCCAAGAAGGGGAAGAGAGGGTTGTGTTGTGTGAAAATGAAGAAGAATGGAGGGCTATATATAGGGAAGGGAGGGGGGGTTAGGTTTCGGCCATATAGGGTGGGTTTGGGTGGGAAATTTATTTTGAATTTTGAAGGTAGGTGGAGTTTATGAGGTAGGTTTATGGGGAAGAGTGGATGGATGTGAGTGGTGAAGTGGTGATAGGGAAGAGAGATTGAGGTGATTGGTGAAGAGTTTTGGGGAAGAGTGTTTATGGGGTTGTGTGAAAGAGGGGTGAGAAGAAGTGAGTGGAGGTAGGTAGGGATCCTGTGGGGTCCATAGATCCTGAGGTGATCCTGTGGGGTCCACAGATCCTGAGGTGTTCAAGGATTTACAACCTTGCACCAAATTAGGCATCCAAAATGCCCTTGCACACAACTCTGGGCGTTCAGCGCCAGATTGGTGCTTGTTTTGGGCGTTGAACGCCCATTTGTTGCCCATTTCTGGCGTTGAACGCCATAACCATGCTTGTTCTGGGCGTTCAGCGCCAGCTCTTCTCCAGGGTACAATTCTGGCGTTCAAACGCCCAGATGCTGCCCATTTTGGGTGTTCAACGCCAGAACCATGCTCTGTTCTGGCGTTGAACGCCAGCCAGATGCTTCTTACTGGCGTTTAAACGCCAGTAAGGCCTTCCTCCAGGGTGTCATTTTTCTTCTGCTATTTTTGATTCCGTTTTCAATTTTTATATTTATTTTGTGACTCCACATGATCATGAACCTAATAAAACAAGAAAAATATAATTAGATAAATAAAAATTGGGTTGCCTCCCAACAAGCACTTCTTTAATGTCAATAGCTTGACAGTGGGCTCTCATGGAGCCTCACAGATGTTCAGAGCATTGTTGAGACTTCCCAACACCAAACTTAGAGTTTGACTGTGGGGGCTCTGGTTGACTCTGTTTTTAGAGAAGCTTTTTATGCTTCTTCTCCATGTTTACAGAAGGGTACCCTTGAGTTGTAAACACAAGGGAGTCCTCATTCAATTGAAGGACTAATTCACCTCTGTCAACATCAATACAGCTCTTGCTGTGGCTAGGAAGGGTCTTCCAAGGATGATGAATTCATCCTCATTCTTCCCAGTATCCAGGACTATGAAATCAGCAAGGATGTAAAGGCCTTCAACCTTTACTAACACGTCCTCTACTTGTCCATAAGCCTATTTTCTTGAATTGTCTGCCATCTCTAATGAGATTTTAGCAGCTTGCACCCCATAGATTCCCAGTTTCTCTATTACAGAGAGGGGCATGAGGTTTATCCCTGAACCAAGGTCACACAGAGCCTTTTCAAAGATCATGTTGCCTATGGTACAAGGTATTAGGAACTTTCCAGGATCCTGTTTCTTCTGAGGCAATCTCAGTTGATCCAGATCACTTAGTTCATTAGTGAACAAGGGAGGTTCATCTTCCCAAGTCTCAATACCAAATAATTTGGCATTCAGCTTTATGATTGCACCAAGGTACTTGGTAACTTACTCTTCAATAACATCCTCATTCTCTTCAGAAGAGGAATACTCATCAGAGCTCATGAATGGCATAAGGAGGTTTAATGGAATCTCTATGGTCTCTAAATGAGCCTCAAATTCCTTTGGTTCCTCAGAGGGAAACTTCTTATTGATCATTGGACGTCCCAGGAGGTCTTCCTCACTGAGATTCACGTCCTCAACCTCCCTTACTGGTTCGGCCATGGTAATTAATTCAATGGCCTTGCACTCTCCTTTTGGACTTTCTTTTGTATTGCTTGGGAGAGTACTAGGAGGGATTTCAGTGATCCTTTTACTCAGCTGGCCCACTTGTGCTTCCAAATTTCTAATGGAGGGCCTTGTTTCATTCATGAAACTGACAGTGGCCTTAGACAGATCAGAGACTAAATTTGCTAAATTAGAGGTATTTTGTTCAGAGTTCTCTATCTGTTGCTGAGTGGATGATGGAAAAGGTTTACTATTGTTAAACCTATTTCTTCCACCATTATTAAAGCCTTGTTGAGGCTTTTGATCCTTCCATGAAAAATTTGGATGATTTCTCCATGATGGATTATAGGTGTTTCCATAAGGTTCACCCATATAATTTACCTCTGCTATTGCAGGGTTCTCAGGATCATAAGCTTCTTCTTCAGAAGATGCCTCTTGAGTACTGTTGGATGCAGCTTGCATTCCATTCAGACTCTGAGAAATCATATTGACTTGCTGAGTCAATATTTTATTCTGAGCCAATATGGCATTCAGAGTATCAATTTCAAGAACTCCCTTCTTCATAGGCGTCCCATTACTCACAGGATTCCTCTCAGAAGTGTACATGAACTAGTTATTAGCAACCATGTCAATGAGTTCTTGAGCTTCTGCAAGCGTTTTCTTTAAGTGAATGGATCCACCTGCAGAGGTATCCAATGACATTTTAGCTAATTCAAACAGACCATCATAGAATATGTCCAAGATGGTCCATTCTGAAAGCATGTCAGAAGGACACTTTTTGGTCAGTTCTTTGTATCTCTCCCAAGCTTCATAGAGGGATTCACCTTCTTTCTATCTGAAGGTCTGAACATCCACTCTAAGCTTACTCAGCTTTTGAGGAGGAAAGAACTTCGCTAAGAAAGCCTTGACCAACTTATCCCAAGAGTTCAGGCTATCCTTAGGTTGAGAATCCAACCATATTCTAGCTCTGTCTCTAACAGCAAAAGGGAAAAGCATGAGCCTGTAGACTTCAGGATCTACTCCATTAGTCTTAACAGTATCACAGATCTGCAAGAATTCAGTTAAGAACTGAAAAGGATCTTCAGATGGAAGTCCATGAAACTTGCAGTTTTGCTGCATCAGAGCAACTAATTGAGGTTTAAGCTCAAAATTGTTTGCTCCAATGGCAGGAATGGAGATGCTTCTTCCATGTAAATTGGAATTAGGTGCAGTAAAGTCACCAAGCATCCTCCTTGCATTATTATTATTTTCGGCTGCCATCTCCTCTTCTTGTTCAAAAATTTCTGACAGGTGCTTGCTAGATAGTTGTAATTTAGCTTCTCTTAGTTTCCTCTTGAGAGTCCTTTCAGGTTCAGGGTCTGCTTCAACAAGAATATTCTTGTCCTTGCTCCTGCTCATATGAAGAAGAGGGACAGAAAAATAATAATAATAGGGATCCTTTTTACCACAGGTATAGAGGTTCCTGTGTGAGTAGAAGAAAAGAAGGAGATGAGAGAGAAAGAGAATTTTCGAAAATATTTTTTGAAAAAGAGTTAGTGATTTTCGAAAATTGTTTTTGAAAAAGGTTAGTAATTTTCAAAAATTAAAATAAAAAATTAAAATAATTAGTTAATTAAAAAAAATTTTGAAAAAGAGGGAAGATATTTTCGAAAATTAGAGAGAGAGGGAGTTAGTTAGGTAGTTTTGAAAAAGATAAGAAACAAACAAAAAGTTAGTTAGTTAGTTGAAACAAATTTTGAAGATCAATTTTTGAAAAGATATGATTGAAATTAGTTTTGAAAAAGATTTGATTTTTAAAATCACAATTAATGACTTGATTCACAAGAAATCACAAGATATGATTCTAGAACTCAAAGTTTGAATCTTTCTTAACAAGCAAGTAACAAACTTGAAATTTTTGAATCAAAACATTAATTGTTGAAGATATTTTCGAAAAATATGATGTAAAATTAAGAAAAAGATTTTTGAAAAATATTTTTGGAATTTTCAAAAATAGATAAGAAAAATGAAAAAGATTTGATTTTTGAAAAAGATTTTGAAAAAGATAAAATTGAAATTTTGATTTGACTCATAGAAAACAACTAGATTTTAAAAAATTTTTGAAAAAGTCAACTCAAATTTTCGAATTTTATGAGAGAAAAAGGGAAAGATATTTTTTTTATTTTTGAATTTTTAATGATGAGAGGGAAAAACATGAAAAAGACTCAATGCATGAAAATTTTGGATCAAAACAATGAATGCATGCAAGAATGCTATGAATGTCAAGATGAACACCAAGAACACTTTGAAGATCATGATGAACATCAAGAACATATTTTTGAAAAATTTTTAATGCAAAGAAAACATGCAAGATACCAAACTTAAAAATTTTTCATGTATGGACACTATGAATGCAAGAATGTATATGAAAAACAAGAAAAGACACAAAACAAGAAAACATCAAGATCAAACAAGAAGACTTACCAAGAACAACTTGAAGATCATGAAGAACACTATGAATGCATGAATTTTTCGAAAATTTTATGCAAACTTTAAAACATGCAATTGACACCAAACTTTCAACTTGACTCAAGACTCAAACAAGAAACATGAAATATTTTTTTTTAATGATTTTATGATTTTTTTTTGTATTTTCTTTTAATTTTTTCGAAAATCATTTTGAAAAAGAAAAATAAGGATTCCAAAATTTTTAATATGAATTCCAGGAATCTTATGCTCTTTAGTCTAAAGCTCCAATCAAAGGGTCAGGCATGGCTTAATAGCCAGTCAAGCTTTAGCATGTAAATTACATCCATTGAAGTGATTAGTTGAATCCTCAGTCCAAAGGAATTTGGACATGGCTTCACAGCCAGCCAGGATTCAACAAATCATCATGAAACACTAGAATTCATTCTTAAAAATTATGAAGAAAAATATATTTTTGAAAACATTTATTTTTTTTTTTGAAAACAAAGGAGAAAATTTTTGAAAGATTTTTTGAAAAATTTTTGAAAACAAAACAAAAAGAAGATTACCCAATCTGAGCAACAAGATGAACCGTCAGTTGTCCAAACTCGAACAATCCCCGGCAACGGCGCCAAAAACTTGGTGCACGAAATTGTGATCTCAGGCAATGGCGCCAGAAACTCTGTACGCACGTCTTAATAAATCATTTTTCATTCACAACTTCGATACAACTAATCAGCAAGTGCACTGGGTCGTCCAAGTAATAAACCTTACGTGAGTAAGGGTCGATCCCACGGAGATTGTTGGTATGAAGCAAGCTATGGTCACCTTGTAAATCTCAGTCAGGCGGATATCAAATAGTTATGGAGTTTTCGAATATTAATAATAAATAGATAGAAAATAAGGATAGAAACACTTATGTAATTCATTGGTGAGAATTTCAGATAAGCGTATAGAGATGCTTTCGTTCCTCTGAATCTCTGCTTTCCTGCTGTCTTGATCCAATCAGTCTTACTCCTTTCCATCGCTGGCTTTATGTAAGGACATCACCGTTGTCAATGGCTACGTTTAATCCTCTCTAGAAAATGGTCCGATGCACCGCCACTGCATGGCTAATCGTCTGGAGGCATCACCCTTGTCAATGGCTGCATCCTATCCTCTTGTGAAAATGGTCCAAATGCTCTGTCACAGCACGGTTAATCATCTGAGGTTCTCGATCATACTGGAATAGGATTCACCCTCCTTTTGCGTCTGTCACTACGCCCAACACTCGCGAGTTTGAAGTTCGTCACAGTCATTCAATCCCAGAGTCCTACTCGGAATACCACAGACAAGGTTTAGACTTTCCGGACTCTCATGAATACCGCCATCAATCTAGCTTATACCACGAAGATTCTGATTAAGAGATCCAAGAGATACTCATTCAATCTAAGGTAGAACGGAAGTGGTTGTCAGGCACGCGTTCATAGGGAATGATGATGATTGTCACGTTCATCACATTCAGGTTGAAGTGCGAATGAATATCTTAGAAGCGGAATAAGTTGAATTGAATAGAAAAACAGTAGTACTTTGCATTAATCTTTGAGGAACAGCAGAGCTCCACACCTTAATCTATGGAGTGCAGAAACTCTACCGTTTGAAAGTACATAAGTGATGAAGGTCCAGGCATGGCCGAATGGCCAGCCCCCAAACGTGATCAATATGATCCTAAGATGAACTAAAAATCATAAGATGTCTAATACAATAGTAAAAAGTCCTATTTATACTAAACTAGTTACTAGGGTTTACAGAAGTAAGTACTTGATGCATAAATCCACTTCCAGGGCCCACTTGGTGTGTGCTTGGGCTGAGCTTGAATGTTACACGTGTAGAGGTCATTCTTGGAGTTGAACGCCAGTTTGTAACGTATTTCTGGCGTTCAACTCTGGCTTGTGACGTGTTTCTGGCGTTTAACTCCAGATAGCAGCATAGAACTGGCGTTCAACGCCCTTTTACGTCATCTAAACGCGGCCAAAGTATGGACTATTATATATTGCTGGAAAGCCCTAGATGTCTACTTTCCACCGCAATTGGAAGCGCGCCATTTTGAGATCTGTAGCTCCAGAAAAATCACTTTGAGTGCAGGGAGGTCAGAATCCAACAGCATCAGCAGTCTTTCTTCTACCTCTAAATCTGATTTTTCCTCAAGTCCCTCAATTTCAGCCAGAAAATATCTAACATCACAGAAAAACACACAAACTCATAGTAAAGTCCAGAAATGTGAATTTAACATAAAAACTAATGAAAACATCCTTAGAAGTAACTAGATTCTACTAAAAACATACTAAAAACAATGCCAAAAAGCGTATAAATTATCCGCTCATCAGCAAGCTCGATAATGCAATTTCAAAGAACCTAGTTTTTGAACCGTATCGGTTGGCAGTTTTGATTCTGATTTTCGTAAATAGTTTCTGTTTGACAAACCGGACTCGATTCATGAGAGGAGAGAGATAATAGTATAATATTATCATTATATTAGAATTAAAAAATCCTTGAATGATATTATAAGGTTACCTGGTCTATTTTTGTTAAAAACAGAAAATCGGTTTAACCAGGTTTACGGTTTACTGGAGCGGCTTAGCACCAGCACTCTCTGATGACTTTAGCAATGTTAAGGACTCATTATACATGTTCTATTCTCATAATAAATATGTTACTAGTGTCATTTATGCTAGTAGCTCAGAAAATAATTTTTAGAGATGTTTTTACGAGTGTTCCGATACACCTAGTTTTAGAAGTTGTACACCAGAGATATTTTAATATTATTTTAATCCACCTCCAAGCCAACCAATCACAACTCACCTTACACCCCCAAGACCTCCAAGGCTGTCTCATTTCATCATTTTGGCCGAAAATAACAAGAGAGAAAAGAGAGAAACTTTCATGAACACGTAATCTTCAAAGCTTGATTTCTTCTGAACTAAAACTCAAATCAAAACTCCGATTTCACCAAAATGATCCTCTCTTCTTCCTATACATAACCATGTAACTTATCAAGGATGGAAATAAGGTGAGATGGCTGTTCCTTTCCCCTTTCAATTCGGTTTTGAAAGGAAACATGCTTAAACATGTGTTTTCTTGATGTTCTTCTTTAGGAATCATGCTTAACTTGACTTGAGGTCCAAGAAACATGACTTTCCAGCAAGTCTATGGTTAGAAATCACCTCCTAATGTGTTGAGGGAGATTTGGTTAGTTGAGGGATTTTGGATTTAAAGTTGTTCTTGATGTGATTTAGGAGGAAAAAGTGCTAAAGGACCACATGAAAGTCTAACTGAATTAGGAGCAGCAAAACTAGGTAGGGTTTGACAAATTTAATCTTGATTTATTGTGTTTGAGTTGTGTGATTATGATATGGTTTGGCTGTGCTTGAAATTGATTGTTTATATCAGTGATTCTTGTTGAAATTTTGGTGAAAAATTGATGAAATCTGATGATATTCAACTCTGAATTTATTTTCTTCATGGCTGCTGGAAAAATGAACCCTAATCCTTAAATTGGGGTTCAATTTGTGTTTAAATAATGTTGAAAAGATGGGGTTTTAGTGGCTGGGAATTTATTTTGACTTTTGGTAAAAATCGGTTGCTGAAAAGACTGAAAAACGGGTAAAAACAGAGAAAGAATCTAAAGAATTTATGAAGAACATGAATAACACTTTGAGTGTGGTGAAGAAAAATGAAGAACACCTTTTAGATCTTGAAAAGGGCTAGGAAGTAAATATTTTGGTGTTTGAGGGGTTATTTGGTAATTTCTGAAAGTTAGGGTGGTTAAAGTAGATATATTAAAAGTTACGGGTGGTAAAAAGTGAATTTTTAAAGGTTAAAGGTTAAAGTGGGGTAATTTTCAAAAATTTAATGATAAAATAATAAATAATAATAAAATATTAAATAATAATAATAATATTTTAATAAAAATAATAAAATAATGCGAAAAAGGCAGTTTTTTGTAAAAGTTTTAGAAAGATTACTTTAAGTGCAGAATCTCATAATAACCTTCATAAAATACTTAGGGAGTGGTAATAACATGTTAGTGAGGCAAAGATAAATAAAAGATAAAAAGTTAAAGAAAAGATAAAAACCAAAGAAAAAGTCTGTAAAATTTTAATGACAGAAAAACATACAGAGACTAGTGAACGAACTAGGGCAACTTAGTTAGTACTTGAGTTGCGACTAGGGTTAGGTATAATATGAAAAGTTAAACTATTTCAGTATAGACTTAATGAACCTATACTTGGGACAGGCTAACTATTCATACCGAAATTTACATAAGCTTTAAATACATACGTTAAGTAGAGAAATCAGAGCAGAGTAGAGAAACACAGAAAACAGAGTAACCTGAGTAAAGTAAAGAGATAAAGAGAAAAAGAGTAATATAGATACAGATGAAAAGAGTAATCAGAGAAGGGAAAAGAGATTCAGAGAAGAGAGTAAAGAGATATAGAGAAAAGAGAAACCAGAACAGAGTAAAGAGATATAAAGAGAAGAGTAATATAATAAAGAGATATTTATATATATGTTAGTTGCATGATGCAACCCAGAGCTATATTTATATATATATATTAGTTGCTTGATGCAACCCAGAGCTATATTCAATATATATTAGTTGCTTAATGCAACCCAGAGCCTCTGTAGGGAAACTAAATTACCTACAGCCATTTTCCGCTTCCCTAGAGCTGAGCAGAGTATATATATATTTTCCTGCAGTAAGCAGAGGCTGTCTCAAATGAGCGGCTATTATTATATGTGTAATGACCCAACTCCCAGTATGCCATGGTCATACAAGAAGCTAAGTGTTACTAAGTTATCCTTCCTAATTATTATTTATTATTTAATATATGAGCATGTTCCTTGTTAAAGCGATGCCAATTTTACGAGTAACTTTTTCTTTGTTGCGGATGTTCAGGTAAAATAAACAAGCATACATTGAGAGTAATAGAAAAGCGGCATAAAGAAACATAGAAATACAGCTGATAATATACATCATGTACACTATAACAAAACCTGTAGCGTTTACACAAGATCAAGTTAGTTTACATCTTCGTAATCCTACGTAGCTAATATTTACATGACACTCCCAGGGCCTGGCCCATACAAAAAGCCACTAAGCTGGCGCCCAGGCTAGCCTAACCACTATATAGCTCCTAGCTCTCGGGTGTACTAACACAAGTGAGAGACTAACTATCAGATAATGTCAGACTAGAGTGTCATCAAAAGAATGCCCCTTCCGCAGTCAAACTATATTTACACGTGGCCGTTCGGAGAATTGTCGTGAGGCTCGTCCATCTCCTCATCCTGCTCTATCTCTATCTCAGGATCCTCCTCCTCCTCATCGTCCGCAGCTACAGCTATACCCTCAGATCCACCAGAAACACTGCTGTCACTATGTACAAAACCATTCGCGAGCACAAGTCCGTTCGCGTTTATAGGAGCCACTCCACCGTCCGGTAGTGCCGGCTCATCAGGCTGTGGCAAGTCGGGGATCGGCTCAGGGGGAAATCCCACTCTGGTGGTATCACAGCTACGTAGTCACCAGCTAACTCAGGCTCATCAGGAATGATAGGCTCAGGTACCGCCTCATTCAAAGGTTGAGCTAGTATAGGGTGCTCAGGATCATCAGGAAAAGGATGACTAGGTACATCAGGATGTAACCAGGATAAGGGAAAGTCGTAAGGAGCATCAAGGTCAAAATGCGGGCTAGATAGATTAGGTAACGCATATCGTCTAATACGAGGCTCCAATCCCATGATGAAGTAACTGTGATGTACCGGATCCTCGTAGACGTAAGGGTCCTCGAACTCATAGAAGATCACGCCCGTCTCCATCTGAGCGGGAGGAAGGGAGAGAAGGGGTAAGAACTGGGGAGTTCTTAGTAGGGTCGGGGTTGTTAGTTACATTCATTTATTCGTTTTTGATTAGCAGATGGATAATAGAATACAGTAATGTAGTAAACAGAAGTTAAAAATAGATAGAAAAACAAAGAAAAGAACACAAGCAGGAGAATACAAGAAGGTAAAGCACAGACATAGCACTCAAGCAAGCAAACATAAAGAAATAGATCACACACAAGTAGGAATGCAACAGAGAATAGTGCGCAGACAAGAATGATGCATGTCTAGTCCTAGTGCAGGTAATGAGCTCATTTGTCGGTTTCTACCCGCTCCCGACGTAACCCATCATTACCAGCCGGATATGGCTTTCCTGTTGGCTATACCCCTGTGTACAGGAAATAACCCTTCTGCTACCACAGGGTCCACTGCACGCAGGAAATAACACATCTGCCACTGCAGGGATGTATGCCGAAACACCTTCTGTATACAGGAAATAGCCCCTCTGCCACTACAGAAATGGAACAGGTGGTCACGGTACTCTGTAGCAGGAAATAACCCCTCTGCCTTACAGAAATAAAATATGGATCTGTACCGCAGGAAAGCGTTTCTCAGTGGTTGCACCATTATCTATCTGACAGCCACAATGCAGCAAATGAACATATAGATATCTCTGAGGTTACCTTAATGCAACAAATGACCTCTCAATAGGTCCTCTGCTCTTTATCATATTACTCTCTTTGCTTTGTCTCTTTATTCTACTCTGTTTGTTCTTTTCTCTGCACTTCTTTACTTTATTCTGCTTTCTCTGTTTAACGTATGTACTTAAAGCTTGTGTAAATTTCGGTATGATTAGTTAGCCTGCCCCAAGTATAGGTTCATTAAGTCTATACTGAAACAGTTTAACTTTTCATATAATACCTAACCCTATTCGCAATTCAAGGACTAACTATGTTGCCCTAGTTCGTTCACTAGTCTCTGTCTATTTTTCTGTCACTAAAACTTTACAGACTTTTTCTTCGATTTTTATCTTTTCTTCAAATTTTTATCTTTTATTTATCTTTGCCTCACTAATATGTTTTTACCACTCCCTAAGTATTTTATGAAGGTAATTATGAGATTCTGCGCTTAAAGTTGTCTTTCTAAAGCTTTTACAGAAAACTGCCTTTTCCGTATTATTTTATTATTTTTATTAAAATATTATTTTTAATTAAATATTATTATTTAATATTTTATTATTTTTTATTATTTATCATTAAATTTTTGAAAATTAACTTACTTTTCCTTTTAACCTTTAAAATTCACTTTTTACCACTTGTAACTTTTAATATTTCTACTTTTACCACCCTAACTTTCAGAAATTACCAAACAACCCCTTAAACACCAAAAATTTTACTTCCTTGCCCTTTTTAAGATCTAAGGCCTGTTCTTCATTGTTCTTCATCACACTCAAAGTGTTCTTCATGTTCTTCATAAATTCTTCAGATTCTTTCTCTGTTTTTACCTGTTTTTCAGTCTTTTCAGCAACCGATTTTTACTATAATTCATAATAAATTAGCAGCCGCTAAAACCCCATCTTTTCTACATGATTTTAACACAAATTGAACCTCAATTTAAGCTTAGGGTTTCGTTTTTCCAGCTGCCCAAGAACATGAACTTTAAAGCTTGAATTTCATCAAATTTCATCAAAATTTCACCAAATTTTCACCAAGAATCAATCATATATGCAACCAATTTTTAGCACAGCCAATTTATACAACATTCACACAACTCAAACACAAATAATCAAGATTAATTTCGTGACACCCTACCTGGTTTTGCTGCTCCTAATTCGATTAAACTTTCAGGTGGTCCTTAAGCACTTTTTCCTCCTAAATCACATCAAGAAAACACATATTTAAGCATGTTTCCTTGAAACCGAATCAAAAGAGAGATGGTGCAGCCAACTCACCTTGATCCCAGCCTTGATAATTCATTTGATCATGTAGAGAAAGAAGAGAGGATCATTTTGGTCGGATTGGAATTTTGATTTTAGTTTTAGTTCAGCAGAAATCAAGCTTTGAAGATTTGGAACTAAGAACTTTTCTCTCTTTTTCTCTCTACCTATTTTTGGCCACAAAGTAAAAATGAGCCAGCCTTGGTTGGCTTGAAGGTGGATTAAAATAATATTAAAATATCTCAGGTGTATAACTACTAAAACTAGATGTATCGGAACACTTGCAAAAACATCTCTAAAAATTATTTTCTGAGCTACTAGCATAAATGACACTAGTAACATATTTATTATGAGAATAAAACATGAATAAAGAGGCCTTAGCATTGCTAAAGTCATCAGAGAGTGCTGGTGCTAAGCTGCACTAGTAAATTGTGAACCCGGTTAAACCGGTTTTTCTGTTTTTAACTAAAACTGATCAGGTAATCTTATAATATCATTGATGAAGCTTCTAATACTAATATAATGATAATATCATCCTATTATCTCTCTTCTCTCATAAATCGGGTCCGGCTTGTCAAACTAAGACTATTTACGAAAAACCGAATCAAAACTCCTAACCGATACGGTTCAAAAACTAGGTTCTTTGCGACCGCGTTATCGAGCTTGTCTCGGAAAAGGTTCTAACTTAAAGATGACATAATGACAATGAGGATTGAGATACTTGATGATATATCAAAGTTTTTCCCCTTACTGATCTTCCGGAGAAATTCGTACTTTTAGAAATGATCTCGCGTACTCGAAAATCGGGGTTGTTACAATATGCGCATTTATTTAGGAACGGAAAATCGTATCCGGGAAATCGGGATTACTCGTGACCGGATAAATGTTAGGATTGCAGGCAGCCAACCGACACATGAGCTCATGGCCTGCGCTAGGGCTAAACATGCATCATTCTTGTCTGCGCATCATTCTCTGTTGCACTCCTTTCTGTGTGTGATCTACTTCTTTATGTTTATCTGCTTGTATGCTATTTCTGTATTTTATTTTCTTGTATTCTTTTGTTTGGGTTCTGCTTTCTGTTGTCTCTACTTTCCCTTTCTATCTTTATCTTCTGTTTACTGCTTCGCTATATTATGTTATTCATCTACTAATCGACCCCAAATAAATGAACGTAACTAATAACCCTGGTCCTACTAAGAACTCCCCAGTTCTTACCCCTTCTCTCTCCCTTCCCCCTTCAGATGGAAGTAAGAGTACCTTACCAAAGTTCGCTGATGACCGTTCGCAAGAAGAAGATTCTGCTCTAGATAGTCTTCTGAGTCTAGGGTGAATATCGTTCTCTATTTATATGTATATACTGTGAGACCAGCCAATGTATGCACCCGGTTCGTATGCGCACTTTAACCTAAATCCTGTGTACGAGATTCCTATTGTGTGGCTACTTCATGAGGTACCAGAGAGACATCCTGTGGAAAAGTCTGATCGTGCAGAGGAGTAGCAGATGATGTTCTATCTTTTGATGACGTTCCACCTGACTTGAGTTGTGAAGACTTAGAACGTACTTTCCCTCGCTTTAGTAGTTTAGAGGGACTAGGTGAGTATAAAATCTAGGCTAGCCTATGTGCCAGCTTAGGGACCTCTTGAACAGGTCAAGACCTAGGATGTTGTATGTATGTATATGTATATGTATATAGTTATTATCTAGCTATATATAGGGGTGTTCTAACTAAAAGTCTATACTCTGATAAAGGCTGGATCACTGAATGTGGTTAGCTGCTTGTGATGTATTTATGTGTGGTTGTTTATAACTGTTTTATCTGTTCTTACTTGTGAATTGATTATGAGTGATTCCGTCTGTTAATCCAAACGTTTTAAAAAAAATAAACCTCACAAATTAACTACGCTTTTAACAACGAATCAGGCTCATATAATAAATAATAGATAATAATAAGGAAGACAAATTGGTAGCGCTCAGTTTCCGGTATGATCTAGACATATTGAAAATTGGGTCGTTACACAACATGAATTTTGAAGAAGTTGGTGCTAAAAGAAAGCTACAACTAGCAGAATTAGAAAACCTTCGCCTAGAAGCATATGACAACTCCAGGCGATACAAAGAGAAGATGAAGGCTGTCCATGACAAGCACATAAAAAGGAGAGAATTCAGACCAGGGGAGTTAGTTCTTCTTTATAACTCCAGACTGAGGCTTATGCCAGGCAAACTAAGATCAAGATGGGAAGGTCCCTACAGAGTAGAGAAGGCAGAGCCATACGGACTTTTTCACCTACGTCATCCTTCCAGCTCCAAATTCATAAAGGTTAACAGACATCACTAAAAGCTTTATCATGGAGAAAAGATGAAGGATCATAAAGAACTAGAGGTTTTCCTCTTGGAAGACCCACCAACAGAAGCAGAATGAGCCTAAAGACCGTCCAACATAAGGACGTAAAAGCAAAGTGCTAGGTGGGAGACAACCCATCATGGTATGATCGTTTCGTTTCAGTCTTAGTTTTATTTTACTTTATTCTATTTTGTTTTTGTTAATGACTCTTCTCATAATCTCTATATATAGCCTGCATTTGCATTTGCATTTTGCATGCAAAAAAAAAAAAATGCACGCGACGCGTAAGCGTCGCTGACGCGTCCGCATCATAGGTGCTTTTGAAACAAGAAGAAATGAAGCAGTGAGTTACGCGGGAGCGTGGCTGAAGGTGTGCCTTAGGCACAAAACACACCCACGCGTATGCGTCAATTGCAAAAATAGCCTTCAACGCGAGCGCGTCAACCACGCGTGACCCTGCGAACTCGACGTAAATGGGTATATGGAAGAGAGTTATGATGGAGTGGGGCTAGAATATGCTAGAAGTACAAGCCCTATCACGCGAACGCGTGCCCCACACGTCCGCGTCATTTTTCAAAATGAGGCCATTCACACGTGCGCATCACCCATGCGCACGCGTTACCCTAAATTTTGGCAATGTGTGAATGAAAAAGAAAGTTGTGCCTACGCGAGGCTGTTCTCGCGCCAATGGCACAGTTCATTTCACGCGAACGCATGACCCACGCGTCTGTGTCACCTGAAATTATCACAAACACGCGAACGCGTGCACCACGCGTCCGCATCGCTTGCGCCGCACAGCTTATCCAGATCAGCGCTAGATATCTTATCTTTTCTTCCCCTATCTTAATTTATTTTTTCTTATCCCTTCTTAATTCTTTCTTCTTCCTTCTTCCTTCTTTATTTTTTCCTACTTTTTACTTTCTCCCTCCTTCTTTTTTACATCCATTATCAAGGTTCTTTCCTTTTCTTCTTCCCTTTTTACTTTTCCATTATTATTTTTATTTATGTTTTCTTCTTCCTTTTCTTTTTCTTTTTACTTTTATTTTCTATGTTTTCTTTTTCTTTCTTTTTCTTTTTACATTCTTTTAATTGGTGTTAGAAATTTAATTGGGTGATTATTTTCTTCTATAATTTCTTGTGGATTATTTAGAATTGTTTGATAATTAATATTACTTCTTAAGAGTTGCTTGCATGTTCAATTTAATACCTTCAACAACATATTTAGCATGCACGCTAAGTGTTTGTGAAAAAGCCCATATGCCATTGTGCATTATTTCAAATTATTCTATTCTACTACTCTAATGCCTGTTTTTCACAAAAACCCCTTTTTATATATTATTGATTGAATATAATTGTAAATACAAATAGATTGTTCATTTGAATAACTTGATAATCAAATTGGACATTTAATGCTTGATCTATGCTATTCATGCCTTTGCCGGCATGCCAATAAACATCTTGCATCTACTTGCCATAACTTGCACTTGCTATATTTCCATTGATGGACTTTTCACGTGTAGTCGTGACCATGTGTTAACGACATCCTTCTTTACCGTGCATTGATTATCACTTGTAATGTGCTCTTCCTTGCTCGAACCCTTAGCTTTACATGTACTTACCTTTGTCCCTTTTCAGGATGGCCACCAAAAAGGGTAAAGAGAAAGCTACTCCCAAACAACCCGCAAGGAAAGGAACAAAAAGAGCACTAGTGGCAGAGCCATCTTCAACAGCAGTAAAGCCCTCAACAAAGCGAATCAAGAGGATCATCAAGGTTGATGAAAAAGAGAAAGCTTTTCCAGCAAAGGACACTGCGCGGTTCACCAACTGCTACTATTAGCAGATGTTCCCCATCCTAGCTGAGAGAAACTATAACAATGAGTACCTACTCATTCTCCCGACCCACATTGTTGAATTTGTTGAGCCCCGCATTGAGCAAAGACATTGGGGATTCCTACGGAGACAGCCACGACAGGTTAACCTATCATGGGTAGTTGAATTCTACTCCAATTTTCACATACCAACCATGCAGTCTGTCTATGTCCGTCAGAAGAAAGTACCCATAACTGAAGAGGCCATTCAACGAGCTTTAGATCTTCTCCCTGCTCCAGAAGGATTGGACGCATTCCAAAAAGCCTCATTCAAGCACCAGACATACCAATTTGACTGGGACGCCATTCTCAGAGTTATAGCACAACCTGGCAACAGATGGATCTATGGGATACCATCGATCTCGACCAAAGAGCATATTGGCTTCCGCACTCACCTTAGAGGCTCGAGTATGGGCACAGATTATGTCCCATTACGTCTTTTCAAGCACTCACGAGTTCTCCTTCAGTGCGGACATGGCTGTTCTACTCTGGTGTATCTTTACAGACCAGCACCTCAATTTACCAAGACAAATTCGGCATGCTATGGTACACGTAAAGATTGCGGGCAACCTACCTTTTCCCGCCTTGGTTTCAGATCTAGTCTCAGCAGCCAGAGTCTCCTACAGAGCTGGGGACACCAAGGCCATGATTCCACGAAATGATCAAATCATCCCTAACAGGAAATATATCAGACCTCCAGTAGCCACTACTAGCCGGACTGCAAAACTGGCCAAAGATATTCCTTCTCCTTCCACATCACAAGCACCTTTAACAAACTAACTACTCCATCAGATACTTGAGAGGTTGGACCGGCTTGACCGGAAAGGAAAGCAAAGGGAGCGCCGTAACAAGCGCCAATTTACATACCTCAAGGAGTTGCTTGTTGGTAACCACCCACCTGAAGTAGACCCAGATACCCCGGACTCCACTTCATTTACTAGCACAGGAAGCCATGACGGTCCCAATTGTGGAGATGCTGCTACCAGCCCCCCTTTATTCCTGACTGATAGCACCGAGGACGGTGCCAAGCTTTAAGTGTGGGAAGGTCGGTCAGTACCTGACTTCCGGAGGTATTTACTCTTTCTTAGCACCAATAAAATAGGATATTTATTTATCTTTCTTTTGTTAGGATAGGATGAAATTGCATAGTAATAGGTAGTTGCATGCATGTTCTAATTGGTTGAAAATTAATAAGTTTCTTTTTAAGACCCTATTTTTTTTTTCAAATTTCACTAATTTAAATCAAAACTTGTGTTAAACTTGTTTGGAAATTGTATTTGGAACATAGTTTAAAGCTAAGAACACACAACCCAGTGAGAATTGAGCCTAATTACATGGTTACACTATTTAACCATAAAAATTTTATTCTTGTGTGTGTTCCTTCTCTATTATTGTAATCTATATTTTGTTCCATCCTATATGTCCAATATTTAATATGTTATGTGCATGCATATGATTGAGGCCATTATTTGATTATTAACTCACTTATCCCAAATAGCCTACCCTTCCATTTACCTTTGTTAGCCACTTTGAGCCTTTTAAATCCCATTTGTTCTATATTTTATCACATCACTAACCTTAAGCGGAAAAATAAATTAATTACCCCAAATTGAATCTTTGGTCAGCTTAAGATAGAGATTGTGTGTCAATTAAGTGTGGGAAAAATGACTGGTGCTATGACCAGTTTAGCTTTCAGAGTTTCAAACGCTTGCAGACACTCTGTGTCAAAAATAAATGGCGTGTCAGCAGCTAGCAGTTTGCTCAGAGGCTTTGCAATTTTTGAAAAATCCTTTATAAACCTCCTATAGAATCATGCGTGCCCCAGAAAGCTTCTGATTGCCTTAACATTGGTAGGTGGTGGTAATTTTTCAATTACCTCTACCTTAGCTTGATTCACCTTTATTCCCTTATTCAAAATTTTGTGCCCAAGGACAATTCCTTCAGTCACCATAAAGTCCTAGATGGTGAAGATAGGAGCTGAATGAGTCTCCAAATACTGAGAAGTCATCCATGAAGACTTCCAGAAATTTTTTTATTATATCAGAGAAAATAGAGAGCATGCACCTCTGAAAGGTTGCAGGTGCATTGCACAGACCAAATGGCATCCTTGTGTAGGCAAATACTCCAGAAGGACATGTGAATGCTGTTTTCTCTTGGTCCTGAGGATCTACTGCAATTTAGTTGTAACTTAAATAGCCATCCAAAAAGCAGTAGTATTCATGACCGGCTAGCCTCTCTAGCATCTGGTCTATGAATGGTAAAGGAAAATGATCCTTTCTGGTGGCTGTATTGAGTCTTCTGTAGCCAATACACATACGCAATGCTGTAACTGTTCTTGTAGGAACCAGTTCATTCTTTTTATTATGAACCACTGATATGCCTACCTTCTTGGGGACAACTTGAATAGGGCTCACCCAGGGGCTATCAGAAATAGGATAAATAATCCCAGCCTCTAGTAACTTAGTGACCTCTTTTTGCACCACCTCCTTCATGGCTAGATTTAGCCGCCTCTGTGGTTGAACCACTGGCTTAGCATCATCCTCCAATAGGATCTTGCGCATGCATCTGGCTGGGCTAATGCCCTTAAGATCACTTATGGACCACCCAAGAGCTTTCTTGTGTGTCCTTAGCACCTGAATTAGTGCTTTTTCTTCCTGTGGCTCTAAGGTAGAGCTTATGATTACGGGAAAAGTGTCATCTTCTCCCAGAAATGCATATTTCAGGGATGGTGGTAGTGGTTTGAGCTCAGGTTTAGGAGGCTTCTCCTCTTTCTGAGGAGTTTTCAGAGGTTCTTTTATTTCCTCTGGTTCCTCCAGCTCAGGCTGAACATCTTTAAAAATGTCCTCTAGCTCTGATTCGAGACTCCCAGTCATATTGACCTCTTCCACCAGGGAGTCAATAATATCAGCGCTCATGCAGTCCTTTGATGTGTCTGGATGCTGCATAGCTTTGACAACATTCAACTTAAACTCATCCTCATTGACTCTTAGGGTTATCTCCCCTTTTTGGACGTCAATGAGGGTTCGTCCAGTTGCTAGGAAAGGTCTTCCTAGAATGAGAGTTTCACTTTTGTGCTCCTCTATTTCCAGCACTACAAAGTCAGTAGGAAAGGCGAATGGCCAAACCTTGACAATCATGTCCTCAATTATGCCTGATGGAATCTTAATCGAGCCATCAGCAAGTTGGAGGCATATCCGGGTTGGTTTAACTTCATCAGTCAAACCAAGCTTTTTGATAGTGGATCCATGTATTAGGTTGATATTTACCCCAAGATCACATAGAGCTGTCTTGGTACAAGCACCCTCTAATGTGCATGGTATCATAAAGCTTCCAGGATCTTTAAGCTTCTCTGGTAAGCTTTTCAAGATGACTGCACTGCATTCTTTAGTGAGAAAAACTTTTTCAGTTTCTCTCCAATCATTCTTATGACTTACGATCTCTTTCATGAACTTAGCATAAGAGGGTATTTGCTCAAATGCCTCTGCAAACAGAATCTTTATTTCAAGAGTCTTGAGATAGTTTGCAAAGCGGGAAAATTGTTTGTCCTGTTCTGCTTGGCGAAGTTTCTGAGGATAAGGCATCTTGGCTTTATATTCTTCAACTTTAGTTGCTGCAGGTTTATTTCCTACAGAAGGGGTTGGAGAAGCCTTCTTTAGGGGGTTGTTATCAGCACTTGCAGGTGTCTAATCCCCTATTGGCGTTTGAACGCCAAAATTGGGTGCTTTTTAGGCGTTTAACACCAGGTTGCCACCATCTTCTGGCATTTGAACGCCAGATTTGGCTACCCATTGGGCGTTTAACGCCAATTTTTCCCCCTTTTCTGGCATTTGAACGCCAGAATCATTCCTCTCTCGGTTCTTACTGTCCTCAGAGGGAATTTGGGCAATGGCTTGGTCATCATCTTTTAGTTGTTCCTTCCTTGGCTTTCTGCTACCTTGAGTTGAGATATTCAATGTCTTCCCACTCCTTAATTGAACAGCTTGGCATAGATAACTGCTGTCTTGTTTGATTTAATTGTTTTTCCATACTCTGGTTAGCATCTTTAGTTTCTTGCAGTATCTCTTTAAATTCTGCAAACTGTTTTGTTATAATAAGCAATTGCTGATTGAGTTCAACAACTTGTTCTTGAGGACTAAGTTCAGTAGATACTGCTTTAGCTTCTTCTTTCATGGAGAACCCACTACTTAAGTATAAATATTAATTTCTAGCAACTGTATCAATGAGCTCTTGAGCCTCTTCAATTGTCTTTCGCATGTGTATAGATCCACCAGCTGACTGGTCTAGAGACATCTGGGCCTTTTCTGTAAGCCCATAGTAAAAGATGTCTAACTGCACCCATTCTAAAAATATTTCAGAGGGATATTTCCTTAGCATCCCTCTGTACCTCTCCCAGGCATTATAAAGAGATTCATTATCCTCTTGGTTAAAGCCTTGGATGTCCAGCCTTAGTTGTGTCATCCTTTTTGGAGGGAAATATTGATTCAGAAATTTGTCTGATAACTGTTTCCATGTTCTTGTGCTTGCTGTGAGTTGGTTATTTAACCACCCCTTAGCTTGATCTTTTACAGCAAATGGAAACAGTAATAATCTGTAGACATCCTGATCTACTTCCTTATCACGTACTGTGTTAGCAATTTGTAAGAATTGTGCCAGAAACTTAGTAGGTTCTTCTTGTGGAAGACCGAAATACTGGCAATTTTGCTGCACCATGATAATGAGATGAGGGTTTAGCTCAAAATTGCTGGCTCTTATGGGGGGTATACAGATACTACTCCCATATGCAGCAGTAGGGGGGTTGGCATATGACCCCAAAGTCCTTCTGGACTATTCATTTCCACTTAGGTCCATGATGGAGAAAGGGAGATGATGTAGATTGCAAATAAAATATATTTTTGTTTTTATTTTATTTAATTAAGAATAAACCGAATTAAAAAGGAAATAAGATAAAATAAAATATTTGGAAAATAGAATATAAGTTTCGAAAACTAAAAGAGAAAATAAGATAAAAAAATTTGAATACTAAAATGACTAATTAATTAAAAAGATTTGAAAAATTTTGGATATAATTTTTTAAAATTGGAGAGAGAGAAAGTGGTTAGGGAGTTTTGAAAAAGGATATGTCTTAAAATTAAAGATACTTGTAAAAATAAATAAATAAAAGAAAATATTTGAAAAAGATGTGATTTTAAAATTTGAAGATTGAAACTTTCTCAACAAGGAAAAACCAAACTTAAAATTTTTCAATCAAACTAATAAAATGGTATAAGTAATTCCAAAATTATGAATAAGAAACGAAAAAGATTTTGAAAAATTTTATGGAGGATTTTCGAAAAATATATAAAAAAAGAGAATTGAAAAAGATTTAAAAAGATAAATTTTAAAATTAAAATTCTAACTTGACTAACAAGAAACTACCAAATTTTAAAAATTTTGACTAAGTCAACCTAGGTAATTCGAAAATGATAAGTAATTAAAGGAAAATATATTTTTTTGAATTTAATGAGGAAAGAGAAAAACAATAAAATGACACCAAACTTAGAATTTTTAGATCAAAACAAAGAAAACAAACAAGAAAACTTTGAATGTCAAGATGAACACCAAGAACACTTTGAAGATCAAGATGAACACCAAGAACAAATTTTGAAAATTTTTAAGGAAATAAGGACACAAAGGACACCAAACTTAAAAATTTTTATATTTTGGACACTAATAATTCGAAAGTGCACAGGAAAAACAAGGAAAGACACAAAACAAGAAAAACTAAAGATCATACAAAGAAAATAACAAGAACAACTTGAAGATCAATGAAGAACACGGTGCATATATTTTCGAAACTTAGAGAAAAATTAGAACATGTAATTGACACCAAACTTAAAGCATGAAACTAAAATCAAACAGAAGACTCAATTATTATTTTATTGATTTTATATATTTATTAAAAGTTTTCAAAATTATCTAGAAAAAGAAAACAAGGATTTTAAAATTTTAACAAAAACAATAATAGAAGATGCAATTTTAGTGACTGTAAACCAAAAAGATAAATTTTTCCTAATCTAAGCAACAAGATAAACCATCAGTTGTCCAAACTTGAACAATCCTCGGCAACGGCGCCAAAAACTTGGTGCACGAAATTGTGATTACACTTTTCACAACTCCGCACAACTAACCAGCAAGTGCACTGGGTCGTCCAAGTAATACCTTACGTGAGTAAGGGTCGATCCCACGGAGATTGTCGGCTTGAAGCAAGCTATGGTTATTTTATAAATCTTAGTCAGGAGATTAATGATAAGAGTGATTGTATTTATGAAAAATAAATAACATGAAATAAATAGTACTTGTGATTTACTAATGAGAAACAGGCTGAGGTTCCGGAGATGCTCTGTCATCTGAATCCCTGCTTTCCTACTGTCTTCTTCTCCAAACACGCATGGCTTCCTTTAATGGCAAGCTGTATGATCCTCTCGGATGAAAAATACCAGACACGGTCTCTGCACGGCTAATCAACTGTCGGATTTCTCGTCTCGGATGAAAAATACCATGTACAGCTACCGCATGGCTAATCATCTGTCGGTTCCCACTAGCGTCGGAATAGGACCCTTGTCCTTTTGCACACTGTCACTCTGCCCAACATTTGCAGGTTTGAAGCTCGTCACAGTCATCCCTTCCCAGATCCTACTCGGAATATCACAGACAAGGTTTAGACTTTCCGGATCCCAGGAATGCTGCCAATTGGTTCTAGCCTCTACCACGAAGGTTCTGATCTCACGGACTCAGTTCGTGGATCAAAGACCCAAGAGATACGCACTCAAGCTGTCGCCCAATGACTACGTTGAGCTCAGATAGAACGGAAGTGGTTGTCAGGCACGCGTTCATAGAATTGAGAATAATGATGAGTGTCACGAATCATATCATTCTATAGATTGAAGTACGAGTGAGTATCTTAGAATAGAATCAAGCGTGATTGAATAGAAAACAGTAGTAATTGCATTAATCCATTGAAACACAGCAAAGCTCCTCAACCTTACCTATGGGGTTTAGAGACTTATGCTGTAGAAGATACAATATGAAGTGTAAAAAATGTCATAAGGTTCAGAATGAATCTCTAAAAGTAGTTTTTATACTAAACTAGTAACTTAGGTTTACAGAAAATGAGTAACTAAGTGCAGATAGTGCAAAAATCCACTTCCGAGACCCACTTGGTTCGTGCCTGGGCTGAGCTTTCAAGCTTTCACGTGCATATGCCCAAAGTTGGAGTTAAATGCCACCCTGGGTGCCAAAATGGGCGTTTAATGCCAAGAATTATGCCAGTTCTGGCGTTTTACACCAGAAAGTTTTTGGCTGGTTTTAACGCCAATTTGGGCCATCAAATCTCGGGCAAAGCATGGACTATTATATATTGCTGGAAAGCCCAATATGTCTACTTTCCAACGAAATTGAGAGCGCGCCAATTGGGCTTCGGTAGCTCCAGAAAATCTACTTCGAGTGCAGGAGGGTCAAAATCCACAGCATCTGCAGTCCTTTCTCAGCCTCTGAATCAGATTTTTGCTCAGGTCCCTCAATTTCAGCCAGAAAATACCTGAAATTACAAAAAAATACACAAACTCATAGTAAAGTCCAGAAATGTGATTTTTGCATAAAAACTAGTAGAAATATAATAAAAAGTAATTAAATCATACTAAAAACTATGTAAAAACAATGCCAAAAAGGGTATAAATTATCCGCTCATCAACTTCCCTTCCTTCTTCCTCTGAAATGCATTGATATGCGGAAATTTCCTCTCAACAAATTTCCTTCCGGCAAGTGCACCGGATTGTCGTCAAGTTAAAACTCACAAAAGGGTGAGGTCGAATCCCACAGGGATTGGTAGATCGAGCAATGTTAATTGAAGAATTACACTAGTTGAGCAGAATCAAAATTGAAATTGGGATTGCAGAATGTAAAATTCGTGGAAAACTTAAATTGCACGAAAGTAGATGGCAGAAATTAAATTGCAGAAAATTAAATGACAGAATCTTAAATTGCTGGAAAGTAAATGGGAGTGGGGAATTAGCATGAAATTAAAGAGCAGAAAGTAAATAAAATGGGTAGGTAAGAGAATGGGGGTTTCATTGGGTTCAGGAGATGTACAATTCTCCGGATCAAGTTCATTTTCATCTCTTCCGCAATCAATGCATTCATTGATCCCCTTGGCAATCTTAGGTGATTGGATCCCAATTCCTTGGCTCACCAATATCTATAAGCATGAACAATTTCCGAATTCCTTGATTTAAGTGCTCATGGGAAGAGATGAAGAATGGTCACTGATTATACCACACAAATTCATAGATCAAAGTGTTGGTAGGATTACATGTCACTATATCCATCCAAACCCCAATCTAATCCAATGTGAGAAAGCATTTCTAGGATGATCTCCTCATTCCTCTTCCAAGGTTCCGAGGAGATCCAATTATGAATAGCTTCATTCCAAGATAACTTTTCAATTGGATGAAGACCGAAAGCTTTCTAGTAAAATCAAGAGAAAATAAAGGGGTTTAGTTGTTCATAGCTCTCAAAATGGAAATTAGAATTGCAAAACACATCCTGAAATTAAAGTGCAGTAAAATGAAAGCTAAAAAAAAGGAAAAAAATCCTGTAAAAAGTCTCTCACTAACTTCAATTCTAAGATATTTATACACTTTCTTCCATTGATCTTCAAGCCTTGAATTGAGCTTTTGGTCTTGATGGAATTGGGTTGAAGATGGCTACAATTGATTGCCCTTGGTGTTGAGAAGAGATCTGTGTAAAATTTGACTCCTGATGCTTCAAGTTTGAGTCAACGTTTGATGGCCAACATTGACTCAAACGCCATTTTAAAATACGCCAGCAAAAACCAGAAAGCTTGCTGTCATTGGTGTTTGACTCAACGTTGGAGGGCCAACGTCAGCTAACCCACGCGTACGCATACCGTACGCTTCCGCGCAAATAGCCAAAAATTCTCATCCATGCGTACGCGCACTGTGCGCGTGCACGTGGATGCAAGATTTTTAGTTTCCAGATTTAAAACAAGGCAGGGGACGTTGGAGGCAGCGTTGTACCTCCAACTTTCCCTCTAACGTTGGCTTTTTGGCGCGTACACGCACTTTGCGCTTAGGCGCCCATTGCTTTTTTTTTTCTTTATCCGCGCGTACGCGTCACTGACGCGCACACGTCGATTCAAAATTTTTCAATCTCAATTCTGTGCTGCGCATCGCGGACGTTGGAGACAGTGTTTGATGCAATGTTCGACCTCCAACATTCGGTCTTGGCGCGTACGCGTACCGTGCGCTTCCGCGCAAACAGGTCAAAAATGCTTATTTACTCGTACGCGTGTGATAAACCCCGATTTTGTGATTTATCTTTTGCTTATTTTAGGGGATTTTACCACCTTTTCTTACATTTATTCAATGAAATAGCATGGTTTTGTAATTTTCCCTTGAATTGTGCTTAATTGTAAAAACATGCTTTTTAGGCCCTAAATTGGTGATTTTGATCCACTTTAATTCCATTCGATGCCTTGATGTATTTGTTGAGTGATTTCAGGTTCATAGGGCAAGTATTGGATGGAAGAAGTGAGGAGAAAAGCATACAAAGGGGAGAATGCATGAAGAAACAAATATTAGGAATGCATCAAAGGACGCGTACGCGCACAAGGCGCACACGCGCAAAAGTGGTCTCGCCTATAGACGCGCACGCGTACATGCCGCGTCCGTGCGGATGGAGAATTTGCCAATCGACGCTCAAGCGCAAATGGCGCGCACGCGCACATGGCGTGCACGCGCCGGTACTCTCACCTGGCCCACTTAAAGGCAAAACGCTGAGGGCGATTTCTGAGCTGCCCAGGCCCAAATCCAACTTGATTCTGAGTGTATTTCATGCAGAATTGAAGTCTAAGTAAAGGGGGAGCAATTAGTTGTAGGATTAGCATCATATAGGTTTGTTTCTAGAGAGAGAAGCTCCCTCTTCCCTCTAGAATTAGGGTTCTTAGGTTAATTTCATCTTAGATCTAGTTTCAATTTCATGTTCTCATCTTGTTTTCTTTACAATTTAATGCTTCTACTGTTGATTCTCTAAATTTGTTGTGTTAATTCTACTTTTATGTCTCTTTTGTGATGATGAACTTTGGTTGGATTTGGATTTTTTCTTTAATGCAATTTAATGTTTGATGTCTTTTATTGTGAATTTGAGTTATGATCTTACTTTTCGTGCAATTGGTAGTTGTTAGATTTTACTATTTCTTGCAATTTACTATGCTTTTCTTTTATGCTTTCCAAGTGTTTGACAAAATGCTTGGTTAGTCTTTAGAGTAGATCTTGAGCATTCTTGGCTTGGAAAGAGTAATTGGGCAATCTTGAGTCATGAAAACCCAACTCATGTTGGTGATCTAGAGTTGTTAGTTAATATTGTTTCCGTTGATGCTAATCTTTTGCTAATTTAATTAGTAAGTTGATTAGCACTTTTGGATTGAGATTAGCTAGTCTTCTTAAACTTTCTTCGAGTGTGAAGATAATATGATACCTTCTTCCATCGTCGAGGATAACATAATGAGATAAATTCTTGTTTATATGTGACATGATTAATTAGTCTTGTTTAACATTCTCCCTATATGTTGGAGTTAACTAAATAAGATGAATTAATCATTGCATGACTAGGATAGAAAGCCTAAGATCTCAACTCATGCCATGAATGTCTCTCTTCTTTACTTGCTTCCTTTAATTGCTTGCTTGATTTACTTTTCTTGCACATTTAATTTCTTGCCCTCTCACCAATCAAAACCCCCCTTTTACCCCTTTATAGCCAATAAGCATACACTTTATTGCAATTCCTCGTGAGACAACCCGGAGTCCAAATACTCCGGTTAATTCTTATTTGGGGTTTGTACATGTGACAACCTAAATTTTTGTATGTGAGGACTCTTTGTTGGTCTAGAACTATACTTGCAACAAGCATTCAATTGAGAAATTCTATATCAACAAGAGTTCTCGCTCATCAAAATGGCGCCGTTGCCGGGGAGTTGCAATGGTGTTATATTATTGGCTATTGTATATATTGTGAATAGCTTGATTTTTGGTTTGCTTGTTAGTTTTTGCTAGTTGTAGGGCTTAGTTTTCTTTATTTCTTGTTAGCTTTTATTTTTGTTTTCTCTTTCACCATGAATTCTCATCACTTTGGCTATGAGTGTGGTTCAAACTATGTTGTAGGAAATGGAAGCTTCAATGAGGATGTGCATCAAGGATTTGGAAATCAAGGATGGGAGGAACCCCAAGCTTATGGACAATCTTCTTGGCAACAACCCCCTCCCGACTCTTATGGGTATAATCCTAATCCTAATGCATACCAATCTAATGTATGTGATGACCCTTTCCCTCAACATAGCCCTTAACAACCATACTCACAAGCCTTCTACCACCATCCACCTCCATATGATCCCAACTAATACACACTATACCAACCACCATATGAACCATATCTAGAGCCACCACCATTCCAACACCAATACTCCCAAGAACCACAAAGTCCACACACACCACCTCAAGAATTTTACCAATATGAACCACCTTCCAACTATAATACCTTTCCCTCAAACAATGAACCCTCTCTTCCACCACAACCCTCCGATGAAGCCTTTATGCTAGAATTAAGGGATCTTAAATCTCATATCTTAAGGCAACACGAGGAGGATGAAAAGAAGTTTGCGGAGTTAAGAGCGAAAATGGCTATTATGGTAGAAGCCATTGGCAACATAGTCTCATCCCGCCTAAGCCTATACGATCAAGGCACTCCCATTGTTGAATGTGGAGAAGCAACCAAGGAGCTTAGTGAGGGAGTGAACTTGAAGCTCCAAGGTGAAGAAGAGGAATTAAAGAAAGAAATGCAACAAGAGGAGGAGGTAGAGATTATTGAACAAGAGGAAGTAGTGGTTGGAGCCTTAGGATATGTTGAGTACATAGAAGAAGCACAAATTGAAGATCCTTCTTTCATGGAGTTTGAAGTTGATGTTGAGAAGGAGAGTGCACAACCTCCAAGACACAATGTGATTGAAGAAGTGAGAGAAGTGCTCCAATCAATAGGCCTTCCTATTTATGATGATTCCGCATCAACATATGATCCTTTTGAGCTTGAAGAATCCTTCCCCACTATGCTCGGAATTGATGATGAGGTAGATTTTACTCAACCCCCCATTTATGATTTAAGTGATGGGAAAGAGCTAGAGGACATTGCTGAAGAAGAACGTGAACTTGAGGAAGCTTGGCAAGAGGTAGAGCATGAAGTATCTTGCCAAGTGGTGGAAGCCTTCCAAAAAGGATGGACTGGAGTGGAACGTGTTTTGTCAAGATCGTTGGGAACTCCTCCACCTAGGTTATCATCTAATCCTTCATTTGAGTGGGTAAAACTTCTAATTCTTAGCTTTATTATCCCACTTGAATATGGTTTGCTTGAGACGGATGGCCAACTTAGGATGCTTTGTGGAATTAAGTGTAGGAGGAGGATGTTTAGTGGTTGGCGTTGTAAGTCTAGGCTCATTATGGTTGAAGCTTCAAGGTGCAAAGGTTGGACTAGTGCTCAATTGGATGGGTCTAGGAGGATGGTTTGGTGCTTCCATGAGAATTCATCTCTCTTGCCACCCGGAGGAAATCACCATGATCAACTCAAGGATGGGTGTGAAAACAAAGTGTGGGATCCCAGATCGCACAAGGAAGATCAACTTTGGGAGCCTATGGTTTGTGAAGAACTCCATCAAAGCTTGGAGTTATTAACTTTGAATGATGAAGCACAATGGAAGTCCAAGCATTGGTGGATGTTCAAGGATGGATTCAAGCACAAGCCACCTTGATGAAGAGCTCCCCATAAGTCCAACTTAAGGACAATAAACCAAAGTGCTAGGTGGGAGACAACCCACCATAGTAAACTCTTTCCATTTTCTCTTTTGTATATATTAGTAGTACTAGTTTAATTTCATGTTTTGAATTGCTTAGTTGAGTTTATTTGGGAGTCTAGTAGGTTAAATAAGGTTTTATGATGTTTTGGTAGTTGTTTGGAGGTTTGGAATGCTTGGTTTGGTGCAAAAACATAGAAAATTTTTGAAAAAACAGAGCACCATCCACGTGCACGTGCACTCTATGCGTACGCGTGCCCAAGTATTTTCGATGATACACGCACACGCGTCATGTACGCGTACGTATGGATTGAGTTTTTCCACCCCCTCCATACATTCACCCGAGAGTTGTGCCTGAAGTGTGCCAACTTTGTGCCCCAGGGCAAGCGAACGCGTACCTTGCGCGTCCGCGTCGACTCTCTGCCTTGCCATGCATCCGTACGCGCACTGCACGCGTACGCGTCGCTTTCATTTTCATCAATCCACGCTTACGTGCACATGACGCGCACACGTGGATTGCCCTGTTGCACTCACCTTCTTTTCTTCTCTTCCTTCTATTTCTTTCCTTCTTCTCTTTTCTCTTCTTTTCTTTCCACCCTTCAAACATCATCCGACACTACCAAACACCATGTAACACCATTTCTTTTAATTAGTTAGTTAGTTTAATTTTTGTTTTCCATTATAAGTGTTGGATTACTAATCTTGTTTACCATTTACTGCTGCTTATTACTAATGGGATGTTAGTTTAACATCATTGTTGTTATTGTCATTGTTGGATTCCTTTGTTGAGGTTTCAATTTATTACTTGGTCTTGAATTTTCATGTTGAACATTTGTGAATACCAAGTACATGTTATGTTTCCTTCATGCATCTTAACTTTTTGAATTGCATGTTTTGGCCACCATGCATTCACCATCTATTGTTAGGCAATTGTATATTATCATTGATTTTTTTAGGTAATGCTTGTTTATGGTTTACCCCTATTCACGTCACTTATTTCATGCATTGAGATTGTAGAATTGTGAAATTGGATCGAAAGCTTACCTAGCGATATATTTTTGAGCTTTGTAAAGCTTTGTGGACCATGCTTTCTATGTGATTGATTTTCACTTCTATCTTCTTTTTCCTAAGTTCCATAGTATCCATGTGTTTCACCTCCATGTCACTTAGGTGTTGCAACAACTTCAATATGTGTCATTGATTGTTGTGTGAGTTTCATATACCATTTTGTTCACTAAGTCTACCTACACATCAATTAACGTCCATGCATTATCCAATTTCACAATTGCTTGATTAATTGCTTGAATGCTTTTATGCTTCTTCACTATTTTTTTGGTTGCCCTAACCTACAAGGCTTTTAAAGTATCTTAAGCACACTAGAATGAGTGAAGTGTATGCTTTCTTTTGTGTAAATGTGACATAGCTTTTTATACTAACGTGTGTGTGTGTTCTAAACCGCGTGCAATTTTAGAACCCACACACCTTTTTTTCATCAATGTCACACTAATTCGCTCATTCAATTCTAGTGACTCACCTCATTCCAACAATTCATTCTTCCTTGATTTTGTATTTTCTCATCTTACGGTGTTTATTTTATTTTTCATGATCGATGCACCATAAGCAAAAATGGAAGCAGGAGAAGAACACGCAGCATCAGTTGACCTACCAGCTGAAGGTAGCAACTAGGAAAGTCGTCGTGCCCCCTTGCTCATTTAGTGCACTGAGGACGGTGCAAAATTTTAAGTGTGGGGAGGTCATCCGACCGCTCGACATTTTTGGGTGACAAGTTTCTAATCCCAACACTTTTGCATTTCATTTTAGGATTTTTAGTTGCATTTTCTTATTTTGCATAAGTATATATTAAGCCTAGTCAAAATCATGATATTTTCCAAGGATTTTATCTATAAGGCACCCCAATTGATTGAAAAAAAAAATTTTTAGAACTTGCTTGAATTATATACTTTGTGGAACATGATTTTTGAGCTAAGAACACAAGCATGTGAGATTTGAGCCTAATTGTGTGGTTACATCATATATATCCACTTATTTTCATTCTTGTGTGCATTATTCTCTCCCTATGATTGTAATCTTTGATTTGTTTGATTCTTTATGTCCATTATTTTGTGTATACATGCATTTATATGATTAAGGCCATTGTTCAAATAGCTCACTTACCCAAATAGCCTACCTTTTATCTTCCATTGTTAGCCAATTTTGAGCCTATACTTAAGCCATTTGTTCTTAATTATAGCACATTACAAGCCTAGGTAAAAAATAATAAATGTCCTTAATTTTGATTTTTGATTAGCTTAGACTAGTGAGAGTGTTCATTGTTTGATTTTGGGAAAGTTAGGAACATTGGGTAGAGATAAAAGTGTGTTTTTGTATTTGTGTTGAGAATCTTGGAAATTGGGAACATACTCATGTATTAATTATGTGTAAACCATATGCATTGATGTTCTTGTATATATTTTAGTTTGAAAAAAAATGAGAAAAACAAAAAGAAAAAATATATATATATATAAGAAGAAAAAGAAAATATATAGAAAAAGAAAGACAAAGAATTACAATAAAAAGGGGACAAAATGCCCCAAAGCAAGGTTCAATAAAAGTCAATGCATATGTGTGGTGATCAAAAGAGAATGCATGAGTGTGTGAAAAAGTGAAGAATGGGTAGTTAGGTTTGCTTATAATTGTATAGGATGTCATAGGTTAGGTGGGAAGTTTAAGCTTATCAAAGATCCAAATTTCCAGCTCACTTGACCAAATATGCATCCTACCTTGACCCTAGCCCCATTACAACCTAAAAGAAAAGACCGCATGATAACTGTATGCATGCATAAAATAATTGTTGATTGTTAGATGAAAAACAAATCTTGGAAAGCATGATTAGGGGAGAATTGAGTGAATCAATCCCATACACTTGAGTGCATAGAGCGGATACACATCCGGCGAGGGTTCAATCGCTCAATTACATGTTTCCACCCATGATCATCTTTTCTTGCAAGTTTATGAACTCTTTTAATGATTCAATCCAATTGTGGTTTGCTTTGATCGCTAATACCTTAGCCCTTGTGCTTGCATGTGTATTCTTGAAAATTGATTTATTTTGACTAAGCCATTACATCATGTAGATAGGTTGCATATAGATAGATTGCATGTAGTTAGTTGCATTGAATAAATAATAATACCCTTTGCTTCTTTCTTAATTTTAGCATGACGACATGCTTAGTTTAAGTGTGGGGAGATTTGATAAATCCCGATTTCGTGATATTTATCTTGTGCTTATTTTAGGGGATTTTACCACATTTTCTTACATTTATTCAATGAAATAGCATGGTTTTGTAATTCTCTCTTGAATTGTGCTTAATTTTAAAACATGCTTTTTAGGCCCTAAATTGGTGATTTTGATCCACTTTAATTCCATTCGATGCCTTGATGTATTTGTTGAGTGATTTCAGGTTCATAGGGCAAGTATTGGATGGAAGAAGTGAGGAGAAAAGCATACAAAGGGGAGAATGCATGAAGAAACAAGGATTGGAAATGCATCAAAGGACGCGCACGCACACAAGGCGCGCACGCGCAAAAGTGGTCTCGCCTATAGACGCGCACGTGTACATGCCGCGTCCGCGCGGATGGAGAATTTGCCAATCGACGCGCACGTGCACATGGCGCGCACGCGCTGGTACTCTCACGTGGCCCACTTAAAGGCAAAACACTGGGGGGATTTCTGAGCTGCCCAGGCCCAAATCCAACTTGTTTCTGAGTGTATTTCATGCAGAATTGAAGTCCAAGCAAAGGGGGAGCAATTAGTTGTAGGATTAGCATCATGTAGGTTAGTTTCTAGAGAGAGAATCTCCCTCTTCTCTCTAGAATTAGGGTTCTTAGGTTAATTACATCTTAGATCTAGTTTCAATTTCATGTTCTCATCTTGTTTTCTTTACAATTTCATGCTTCTACTCTTGATTCTCTAAGTTTGTAGTGTTAATTCTACTTTTATGTCTCTTTTGTGATGATGAACTCTGGTTGGATTTGGATTTTTTTCTTTAATACAATTTAATGTTTGATGTCTTTTATTGTGAATTTGAGTTATGATCTTACTTTCCTTGCAATTGGTAGTTGTTAGATTTTACTATTTCTTGCAATTTACTATGCTTTTCTTTTATGCCTTCCAAGTGTTTGACAAAATGCTTGGTTGGTCTTTAGAGTAGATCTTGAGCATTCTTGGCTTGGAAAGAGTAATTGGGAAATCTTGAGTCATGAAAACCCAACTCATGTTGGTAATCTAGAGTTGTTAGTTAATATGGTTTCCATTGACGCTAATCTTTTGCTAATTTAATTAGTAAGTTGATTAGGACTTTTGGATTGAGATTAGCTAGTCTTGTTACACTTTCTTCGAGTGTGAAGATAATATGATACCTTCTTCCATCATCGAGGATAACGTAATGAGATAAATTCTTGTTTATATTTGTGACATGATTAATTAGTCTTGTTTGTCATTCTCCCTATATGTTGGAGTTGACTAAATAAGATGAATTAATCATTGCATGACTAGGATAGAAAGCCTATGATCTCTCTTGCCATGAATGTCTCTCTTCTTTACTTGCTTCCTTTAATTGCTTGCTTGATTTACTTTTCTTGCACATTTAATTTCTTGCCCTCTCACCAATCAAAACCCCCCTTTTACCCCTTCATAGCCAATAAGCATACACTTCATTACAATTTCTCGTGAGATGACCCAGAGTCCAAATACTCCGGTTAATTCTTATTTGGGGTTTGTACATGTGACAACCTAAATTTTTGTATGTGAGGACTCTTTGTTGGTCTAGAACTATACTTGCAACGAGAATTCAATTGAGAAATTCTATATCAACAAGAGTTCGCTCATCAGCGTGCTGCAAGCTTCCGCGCGGATGTCAAAAATTGCATTTTTACGCATAAGCGTCATAGGCGCATACGCACCACTCAAAATTCTTTCAGCCCCAGGGTTGATCATTTTCTCACAACGTTGGGGTTAATGTTGGACCCCCAACGCCACCTCCAACGTGAGCATCAGCCATGTTACAGAGAAGTGCTCTGTTCCTCTTCCAACATTTGAGGTAACGTTGGTGGTCAAACTTGGCCAGCAACATTGCTTCCTCTTCATCCTTTCCATGCTCCTTCTTCAAGCTTTCTCCATACCTTCCTTCACCTATCATTAACCAGTGAATGCATCAAAGCTCTGCTAAAATCACGAGGATTCTTATCATTCTTAACATACAAGTAATCATAGCATAAATCATCACGAAATTGCACCAATTTACTCATGGTTGAATGAATATAGGCATACATGAATTTTTACCCAAATGGCTTACTTATAACTCAAGAAAGTGCATAAAACCTATTAAAAACAAAGAAAAAGGCTAGTGAAACTAGCCTAAGATGCCCTGGCATCATGCATCTTCTAAGTATTCCATCTGAACATTTCTTAAAGATGTATGGTTCATCCCAGATGAAGTACTTGGCATCATTAATCAGCTTCCTCTTCTAGTGTTTGTTGAAGTTTGGAGGCACCTCCCCAGTGGCTTTAAAATTTGCAATGTCTGCAAACCATGGTGCCTTGTGAACTAACATCAGTTGCTCATCATAGAAACATTCATTTATATTCAAGTTGTGTGTACTTCCTTTTTCACAGGGAATCCTTGACAAGTGATCTGCCACCTTGTTCTCCACTCCTTTCTTGTCCTTAATCTCAATGTTGAACTCCTGCAACAACAAAATCCATCTTATCAGTCTTGGTTTTGATTAGTAAATATTTCAATGTTGTATGATCAGTAAAAATAATCACTTTAGACCCAATGAGATATGATCTAAACTTATCAAATGCAAACACTATTGCCAATAGTTCTTTTTCAGTAGTTGTGTAATTCCTTTGGGTTTCATTTAGGACCTTGTTGGCATAATATATAACATAAACTAAGTTACCTTTCCTCTGTCCTAACACTGCCCCCATAGCAATATCTGATGCATCACATATCAGTTCAAAGGGTAAATCCCAGTTAGGTGGGGCAATGATAGGTGCTGAGGAAATCTTTTTCTTCAGAGTTTTAAAAGCCATCATGCAATCTTAATCAAAAACAAAAGGTGCATCAGAGACAAGTAAGTTACTCAAATGCTTGGCTATTTTTGAGAAATCTCTGATAAACCTTCTGTAAAATCTGGCATGTCTTAAGAAACTCCTAATTGCCTTGACATTACTAGGTAGAGGTAATTTCTCAATTAATTCCACCTTAGCTCTGTCTACCTCAATACCTTGGTTAGAGACCTTATGACCAAGAACTATTCCTTCTGTCACCATAAAATGGCATTTCTCCCAATTCAAAACCAAATTTGTTTATTGGCATCTTTTCAATACCAAGGTGAGGTGATTTAGGAAATTAGGAAAGGAATCCCCAAATACTGAAAAGTCATCCATAAGGACTTCAATGAATTTTTCAATCATGTCTGAAAAGATAGATAACATGCAGCGTTGGAAAGTTGCAGGTGCATTGCACAGCCCGAATGGCATGTGCCTGTAAGCAAAGACTCCATATGGACAAGTGAATGATGTTTTCTCCCAGTCTCTTAGATCTACCACTATTTGAATGTATCCTGAATAGCCATCCAAGAAGCAATAATATGCATGACCTACCAGCCTTTCTAGCATCTAGTCCATGAAAGGGAGTGGGAAGTGATCTTTTCTTGTAGCTTCATTATGCTTTCTATAATCAATGCACATCCTCCATCCTGTGACAGTTCTTGTAGGGATGAGTTCATTCTTTTCATTGGGCACCATAGTGATGCCTCCCTTCGTAGGAACCACTTGGACAGTGCTCACCCATGGGCTATTTGAAATTGGGTAGATCACCCTGCCTGCAAAAGCTTCATAACCTCCTTTTACACCACTTCTTTCATGGTTGGATTCAATCTTCTTTGGGCTTGAATGGAGGGCTTAGCATCTTCTTCCAACAGGATCTTGTGCATGCATATGGATGAGCTTATCCCTTTCAAATCAGTAAGGGTCCATCCAATGGCATCTTGATGCTTCTGTAGCACCTTAATTAACTCACTTTCCTATTCTTGACTGAGAGCAGAGTTGATGGTTATTGGATAACTTTCATCCCCAAGTATGCATACTTGAGAGTGGGAGGCAGTGCCTTCAGTTCAAGCTTGGGGGCTCCTTTCTCTTCTTTCTTTTCCTCTAGTGCATGGTGCACGAAATTGTGATCATCAATGGCACCAACAACTTGGTACGCACAATTGTAATCTCAACTCTTTGTCACAACTTTGCACAACTAACCAGCAAGTGCACTGGGTCGTCCAAGTAATAAACCTTACGTGAGTAAGGGTCGATCCCACGAAGATTGTCGGCTTGAAGCAAGCTATGGTCATCTTGTAAATCTCAGTCAGGCGGATTCAAATGGTTATGGAGTTTAAGATAATTAAAAGATGAATAAGACATAAAATAAGATAGAGATACTTATGTAATTCATTGGTGAGAATTTCAGATAAGCGTATGAAGATGCTTTGTTCCTCCTGAACTTCTACTTTCCTATTATCTTCATCCAATCATTCATACTCCCTTCCATGGGAAGCTTTATGTTGGGTTTCACCGTTGTCAATGGCTACCTCCCATCCTCTCAGTGAAAATGGTCCAAATGCGCTGTCACGCATGGCTAATCATCTGTCGGTTCTCGATCATGTTGGAATAGGATCCATTGATCCTTTTGCGTCTGTCACTACACCCAACACTCGCAAGTTTGAAGCTCGTCACAGTCATCCCTTCCCAGATCCTACTCGGAATACCACAGACAAGGTTTAGACTTTTCAGATCTCAGGAATGGCCGCCAATTGATTCTAGCCTATACCACGAAGGTTCTAATCTTAGATTAGAAACCCAAGAGAGTATACTCCAGCTGTCGTCCAATGACTACGTTGAACATCATGTAGATCACTTTGTGGTTGTCAGGCACGCGACCTTGGCTAAGGGAGTAACGAATATTGGGTGATTGTCACGGGTCACCCCTTCATTCTGACTTAACTAAATTAAGAACAAGATTATATCTTGGAGAAGAAGTAGGCGTGAATTGAATAGAAAAACAATAGTACTTTGCATTAATTCATAAAGAACAGTAGAGCTCCACACCTTAATCTATGGTGTGTAGAAACTCCACCGTTTAAAATACAAAAGTGATAATGGTGATCATTGGCTTTGGCCCCAGAGAGGGAACCAGAAGAACCAAGATGAAAATACAATAGCAAAAGGTCCTATTTATAGAGAACTAGTAGCCTAGGGTTTACAAAAATAAGTAAATGATACAGAAATCTTCTTCCGGGACCACTTGGTGTGTGCTTGGGCTGAGCATTGAAGCTTTCGCATGTAGAGACATTTCTTGGAGTTAAACACCAGCTTTTGTGCCAGTTTGGGCGTTTAACTCCAGCTTTCATGCCAGTTCTGGCGTTTTGACGCCAGAATTTCTATGCTGACTTGGAACGCCGGTTTGGGCCATCAAATCTCGGGTAAAGTATGGACTATTATATATTGCTGGAAAGCCCAGAATGTCTACTTTCCAACGCAATTGAGAGCGCGCCAATTGAGCATTTGTAGCTCTAGAAAATCCACTTTGAGTACAGGGAGGTCATAATCCAACAGCATCTGCAGTCCTTTTTCAGCCTCTGAATCAGATTTTTGCTCAGGTCCCTCAATTTCAGCCAGAAAATACATGAAATCACAGAAAAACACACAAACTCATAGTAAAGTTTAGAAATATGATTTTTATTTAAAAACTAATAAAAACTAACTAAAATATAATAAAAACATACAAAAAATAATGCCAAAAAGCGTATAAATTATCCGCTCATCACAACACCAAACTTAAATTGTTGCTTGTCCCCAAGCAACTGAAAATCAAATAGGATAAAAAGAAGAGAATATACTATAAATTCCAAAATAGCAATGAAACTTAGCTCCAATTAGATGAACGGGACTAGTAGCTTTTTTTGCCTCTGAACAGTTTTGGCATCTCACTTTATCCCTTGAAGTTCAGAATGATTGGCATCTATAGGAACTCAGAATTCAAATAGTTTTATTGATTCTCCTAGTTCAGTATGTTGATTCTTGAACACAGCTACTTTATGAGTCTTGGCCGTGACCCTAAGCATTTTGTTTTCCAGTATTACCACCGGATACATAAATGCCACAGACACATAACTGGGTGAACCTTTTCAGATTGTGTCTCAGCTTTGCTAGAGTCCCCAATTAGAGGTGTCCAGAGCTATTAAGCACACTCTTTTTGCTTTGGACCACGACTTTAACCGCTCAGTCTCAAGTTTTTACTTGACACCTTCATGCCACAAGCACATGGTTAGGGACAACTTGGTTTAGCCGCTTAGGACAGGATTTTATTCCTTTAGGCCCTCCTATCCACTGATGCTCAAAGCCTTGGATCCTTTTTATTTTACCCTTGCCTTTTGGTTTAAAGGGTTATTAGCTTTTTCTGCTTACTTTTTTTTTTCTTTTTCTTTCTTTCTTTTATTTTTTCTTTCTTTTTTTTTCGCCATTTTTTCTGCAAGCTTTTCACTCCTTTTTCTTGTTTCAAGAATCAATTTTATGATTTTTCAGATTATCAATAACATCTCTCCTTTTTCATTATTCTTTCAAGAGCCAACAATTTTAGCATTCATAAACAACAAATTCAAAAATATGCACTGTTCAAGCATTCATTCAGAAAACAAAAAGTATTGTCACCACATCAAAATAATTAAACTAGTTTCAAGGATGAATTCGAAATCATGTACTTCTTGTTCTTTTGTGATTAAAACATTTTTCTTTTAAGAAAGGTGATGGATTCATAGGACATTCATAGCTTTAAGACATAGACACTAAGACACTAGTGATCATGTAATAAAGACACAAACATAGATAAACATAAAGCATACAAATTCGAAAAACAGAAAATAAAGAACAAGGAAATTAAAGAATGGGTCCACCTTAGTGATGGCGGCTAATTCTTCCTCTTGAAGATCTTATGGAGTGCTTGAGCTCCTCAGTGGCTCTTCCTTGCCTTTGTTGCTCCTCTCTCATGATTCTTTGATCTTCTCTAATTTCATGAAGGAGGATAGAATGCTCTTGGTGTTCCACCGTTGTTGTCCCATATTGGAACTTAATTCTCCTAGGGAGGTGTTAATTTTCTCCCAATAATTTTGTGGAGGAAAATGCATCCCTTGAGGCATCTCAGGGATTTCATAATGAGGAATTTCCTCATGCTCTTGTTGAGGTCCATGAGTGGGCTCTCTTGTTTGCTCCATCATTTTCTTAGTGATGGGCTTGTCCTCTTCAATGAGGAGTCTTGGCCACAACTTCATAGAAGTAGTCTTGATGGACCTTTGAGATGAATCTTTGGTGCACGAATTGTGAATCACACTTTTCACAACTCGTACCACTAACCAGCAAGTGCACTGGGTTGTCCAAGTAATACCTTACGTGAGTAAGGGTCGAATCCCACGGAGATTGTCGGCTTGAAGCAATCTATGGTTATCTTGTAACTCTTAGTCAGGGTATCAATTATAATTATCAGTTTGAATTGTGAAGAATAAAAGAGCATGAAATAAATACTTGTTATGCAGTAATGGAGAATATGTTGGAGTTTTGGAGATGCTTTGTCTTCTGAGTATCTGCTTTACCCCTGTCTTCTTCTTCACGCACGCAAGGTTCCTCCTATGGCAAGCTGTGTGTTGGTGGATCACCGTTGTCAATGGCTACCATCCGTCCTCTCAGTGAAAATGGTCCAGGTGCGCTGTCACCGCACGGCTAATTATCTGTCAGTTCTCGATCATGTCGGAATAGGATCCATTGATCCTTTTGCGTCTATCACTACGCCCAACACTCGCGAGTTTGAAGCTCGTCACAGTCATTCAATCCTTGAATCCTACTCAGAATACCACAGACAAGGTTTAGACTTTCCGGATTCTCATGAATGCTGCTAATGGGTTCTAGCTTATACCACGAAGATTCTGATTAAGGAATCCAAGAGATACTTATTCAATCGAAGGTAGAACGGAGGTGGTTGTCAGGCACGCATTCATAGGTTGAGAATGGTGATGAGTGTCACGGATCATCACATCCATCATATTGAAGTGTGAATAAACATCTTAGATAGAAACAAGCATGTTTGAATAGAAAACAGAAATAATTGCATTAATTCATCGAGACACAGCAGAGCTCCTCACCCCCAACAATGGAGTTTAGAGACTCATGCCATCAAAGAGTACAAAGTTCAGATCTGAAATGTCATGAGGTACAAAATAAATCTCTAAAAGTTGTTTAAATACTAAACTAGTAACCTAGATTTTCAGAAAATGAGTAAACTAAGATAGATAGTGCAGAAATCCACTTCTGGGGCCCACTTGGTGTGTGCTGGGCTGAGACTAGAGTTTTACATGTGCCTAGGCTATTTCCAGAGTTAAACACCAGGTTGTAACCTGTTTCTGGTGTTTAACTCCAACCTGTAACCTATTTCTGGCGTTTAACGCCAGAATGCAACATGGAACTGGCGTTGAACGCCAGTTTACATTATCTATCCTTGAGCAAAGTATGGACTATTATATATTGCTGGAAATCCCTGGATGTCTACTTTCCAACGCAATTAAGAGCGCATCATTTGGACTCCTGTAACTCCAGAAAATCCATTTCGAGTGCAGGAAGGTCAGAATCCAACAGCATCTGCAGTCCTTTTTCAGCCTCTAAATCAGATTTTTGCTCAGGTCCCTCAATTTCAGCCAGAAATTACCTGAAATCATAGAAAAATACAAAAACTCATAGTAAAGTCTAGAAATGTGATTTTTATTTAAAAACTAATAAAAATATAGTAAAAAATGACTAAAACATATTAAAAACTACCTTAAAACAATGCCAAAAAGCGTATAAATTATCCGCTCATCACAACACCAAACTTAAATTGTTGCTTGTCCCCAAGCAACTAAAAACAAAGTAGGATAAAAAGAAGAGAATATACAATGAATTCCAAAAACATCTATGAAGATCAGTCTTAATTAGATGAGCGGGGCTATTAGCTTTTTGCTTCTGAACAGTTTTGGCATCTCACTTTATCCTTTTGAAGTTCAGAATGATTGGCATCTATAGGAACTCAGAATTCAGATAGTGTTATTGATTCTCCTAGTTCAGTATGTTGATTCTTGAACACAGCTACTTTATGAGTCTTGGCCGTGGCCCTAAGCACTTTGTTTTCCAGTATTACCACCGGATACATACATGCCACAGACACATAACTGGGTGAACCTTTTCAGATTGTGACTCAGCTTTGCTAAAGTCCCCAATTAGATGTGTCCAGGGTTCTTAAGCACACTCTGTTTTTGCTTTGGACCTCGACTTTAACCGCTCAGTCTCATGTTTTCACTTGACACCTTCACGCCACAAGCGCATGGTTAGGGACAGCTTGGTTTAGCCGCTTAGGCCAGGATTTTATTCCTTTAGGCCCTCATATCCACTGATGCTCAAAGCCTTGGATCCTTTTTATTACCCTTGCCTTTTGGTTTTAAGGGCTATTGGCTTTTTGCTCTTGCCTTTTGGTTTAAAGAGATTTTGGCTTTTTCTACTTGCTTTTTCTTTTTCTTGGTTTCTTTTTTTTTCGCATTTTTTTTCTGCAAGCTTTGTTCTTCACTGCTTTTTCTTGCTTCAAGAATCATTTTTATGATTTTTCAGATTATCAAATAACATTTCTCCTTTTTCATCATTCTTTCAAGAGCCAACAATTTTAACATTCATAAACAACAAATTCAAAAGACATATGCACTGTTCAAGCATTCATTCAGAAAACAAAAAGTATTGCCACCACATCAAGATAATTAAACTATTTTAAAATTCGAAATTCATGTACTTCTTTTTCTTTTTCAGAAAACATTTTTCATTTAAGAAAGGTGATGGATTCATAGGACTTTCATATCTTTAAGACATAGACACTTAGATACTAGTGATCATGTAATAAGACCCAAACATAAATAAACATAAAGCATAGTAAACGAAAAATAGAGAAATAAGAACAAGGAGATTAAGGAACGGGTCAACCTTAGTGAAGGTGGCGTCTTCCTCTTCTTGAAGAACCAATGGTTCTCTTGAGCTCCTCTATGTCTCTTCCTTGTCTTTGTTGCTCCTCCCTCATAGCTCTTTGATCTTCTCTAATCTCATGAAGGATGATGGAGTGCTCTTGATGCTCCACCCTTAGTTGTCCCATGTTGGAACTTAATTCTCCTAGGGAGGTGTTTATTTGCTCCCAATAGTTTTGTGGAGGAAAGTGCATCCCTTGAGGTATCTCAGGGATTTCATGGTGAGAAATTTCTTCAAGCTCTTGTTGAGGTCCATGATCTCTTGTTTGCTTCATCCTTTTCTTAGTGATGAGCTTGTCCTCTTCAGTAAGGATGTCTTTGGCCTTAGGTGCCATAAATGGTTATGTAAAAACAAAAAGCAATGCTTTCACCACACCAAACTTAGAGGGTTTGCTCGTCCTCGAGCAAAAGAAGAAAGAAGTGAGTAGAGGAAGAAGAAAATGGAAGAGATGGAGGTGATTGGTAAGGGGTATTTGGGAAAGAGTGTTATGAAAAGGTGTGAAAAGGAGAGAAGAAAATGTGGGGATCCTGTGGGGTCCACAGATCAAGTGGGGTCAAGGACTTAACATCCCTGCTCCAATTAGGCATGTAAAACGCCCTTGCTGTGCAATCCTGGCATTTAACGCCAGATTGCTGCTTGTTTCTGGCGTTAAACGCCCAAATGTAGCCTGTTTCTGGCATTTAACGCCAGGCAGATGCTTGTATCTGGCAATAAACGCCAGCTTGGTGCTTGTTTCTGGCGTTAAACGCCAGACAGATGCTTGTTTCTGGCGTTTAAATGCCAGACTTTTCCCCTCCATGGTGTGCTATTTTCAATGCTGTTTTTCTTTCTGTTTTTAATTTTTCAGTAGTTTTTCTGGCTCCACATGATCATCAACCTAATAAAACACGAAATAACAAAAGGAAAATAAAATAGATATAATTAAACAACATTGGGTTGCCTCCCAATAAGAGCTTCTTTAACGTCAATATCTTGACAGTAAGCTCTCATGGAGCCTCTGATGCACGGAAAACTTGTCTCTCAACAAATCTCCCTTCGGCAAGTGTACCGAAGTTGTCATCAAGTAAAAACTCACAATAGAGTGAGGTCGAATCCCAGAGGGATTGATTGATCAAGCAACTTTAATTAGAAGAATGTTCTAGTTGAGCGAATCCAGAATTTGGGTTGAGAGTTGCAGAAAATAATATCACGGGAATGTAAATTACAGAAAAGTAAATGCTAGAATTAAAGAACTGGAAGTAAATGACTGAGAATAAAATGCAGAATTGTAAATGGGAATAGGGGATTTGCTCATAAAAGTAAATAGCAGAAATTAAAGAGAATGGGTAAGATCAGAGATGGGGAGTTCATTGGGCTTAGGAGATGTTGCAATTCTCCGGATCAAGTTCATTTTCATCTCTTCCTCAATCAATGCACTCATTGATCTCCTTGGCAATCTTAAGTGATTGAATTACAATTTCTTGCAATTCAATCTCTCAAATCTTGATGAATAGCCAATTCCTTGGTCAATTGCTCATGAGAAGAGATGAAGTATGGTCACTGACTATACCACATGCATTTCCCAAATCAAGTATTGAGAGGGTTATAGTCACATACCCATCCAAACCCAGTTTGGTCCAGCATGAGAAAGTATTTCTAGCTTGATCTCTTCATTCCTCTTTCAAGGTTCAAAAGAGATCCAAGTTTGAATAGCTTCTCTTCCAAGATAACTACTCAATTGGATGAAGATCGAAAGCTTTCAAGTAAGATCAAGAGGAAAGATAGAAGAAGAATAATGAAAATTAGTATTGATCCATCAAATTACAACAGAGCTCCCTAACCCAATGAAAGGGGTTTAGTTGTTCATAGCTCTTGAAAATGAAAACAAAGATGGAGAATACATCATAAAACTAAAAATTACAAAGAAAAGTAAATACAGAGAGTAGTTCTCTTTTTCCCATCCTTCCAGAACTCCTTCTCAATTCAAAGCTACTCCTATATATACTACTCTTCTCAGCTTCTAGTGTGATTCTTCAAGTCTTGGGCCTTTGGATCTTAAGTTTGAAGCAGTTCCTTTCTTTATTTGGGCCTGGCTTTACTTGCAGAGAGAAAGTGCGAAGTGGGCGGAGACTTTAGTTCAGGACGTTAGGGGTGTTAATATTTAGTGAGAATAATAGTTCGAGAATGTTAGTGACACTTAACATTGTCACTAACGTTCCAATGCACCCCTTTGCCTCGCGTTAAAACCCACGTTAACTATGTTAACGTGGCTTTTAACGTTGCTTTGTGAACCTTCGAGAATGTTAGTGACACTCAACATTATCACTAACGTTCCAGTGTGCCCCTTCTTGCTTCACGTTAAAGCCCACGTTAACTAGGTTAACGTGGCTTCTAACGTGGCCCTTGCCATCCTTTGAGAACGTTAGTGACATTCAACATTATCACTAATGTTCCAATGTGCCCATAGGTCTCACGTTAGAGTCCACGTTAACTAGGTTAACGTGGCTTCTAACGTGGCCATCTTTAGCCATCCCAACGTTAGTGACAATGTTGAGTGTCACTAACGTTGGTTCATCCTTCATTCCTCATCGTTAGCTTCCACGTTAACCAAGTTAACGTGGAAGTTAACGTGACTCTTGGGGGTTGTGTGGTTGTTTCAACGTTAGTGACAATGTTGAGTGTCACTAACGTTGTCGACAACTCTTCATCCCTTACGTTAGTTCCCACGTTAACCAAGTTAACGTGGGAGTTAACGTGGTACTTTGCATCATAGGCCAATGTTAGTGACAATGTTGAGTGTCACTAACGTTGGCTTCTCTTCCCCCCTTAACGTTAGAGACCACGTTAACTAGGTTAACGTGGCTTCTAACGTGGCCACTTATGAGTAATTGCCAACATTAGTGACAATGTTAAGTGTCACTAACGTTGGCTCAACTTCTCTTCTCCACGTTAGAGTTCACGTTATCTTAGTTAACATGACTCTCTAACGTGGGCATTGATGGCTTTTTGAGAGTGTTATTGGCAATCACTTTTCTCATTAACCTTGCAAGTTACCTCCCCTTTTCTTGCTTCCTTTTGGTCCTGAAATCAAGCAATAAAGTGCATCAAAGCTCTAGTCCAAGTCATGAGTAATGCAACATAATAATTGTCACTAAACTTATGCAAAAATCCTCATGAAATTATGTAAAATACACAATATATGCTTGAATCAAGGCATAGGTGAATATCTACCCAAAACAAGCTTATTTCCTAAAGAAATGCATGAAACTAACCTAAAAATAGTAAAGAAAAGGTCAGTGAAACTGGCCAAGATGCCCTGGCATCACAACACCAAACTTAAAGCTTGCTTGTCCCTAAGAAAGTACTGGAACAAGAGAATGATGAATGGAATATCCAGAGGAATGAGTCATTCTTGTGGAAGTCATGTTACTGATTTTATGGTGGTTTCATGCATAGCAACTTAGGTTCATTCCATTATTGGCTTTCAGACCTTTATCATGTCCCTAAACACTTACTTTGTTTATATCTCATGAGACTTTTATTCATTGATCCTTTTATTATTATTTCAAGGGTTGTTTGTGTTATTTAGGCTAAGTGCTCTGTAAGGGGGCAACTCTTTAAGATAAGCTTTCAGCCAACACTCCTGAACCAGTTGGTTCAAGGTGCTAGGTGTTGAGACACCCCTAAGGACTTACTCCCTCAAGCCTATCCCCCATACATACACACCACAGGCATATAGTTTGTTTATTTTCTTTTCTTGAGACCTTGGTGTCCAACACCTCTTTGTGTTACTAAGTGTTCTGTAGTGAAGGTTACTCTTGATAGTGGACTTTCAGCTGATAATCCCGAGATAGTTAACCCAAGTTATCAAGTGATAAGGCACCCCTAAGAGCTTATTCATCCAAGTAGATCCCTCATACAGGAGCACCACAGACACTTGCCTCAAGATTAAACCCATTGATGCCTAGCGTTATTGCTTACTCTTTTTCTTTTATTTTTCACTTCCATTGTTCTTTCCCTTTTCTCTTCTTAGGATCTTGTTATTAACTTAGTCTCATGAGTGTATCCAAAGCAAAGTATTCAGGCCATATAATTGTCATCCCAGCCTTGTGGTTGAACCAACTTAGCTAACTTATGACTACCCCAAAGATTCATGAATGCACTTCCACAATATGAACTCTATTCTGGTCTTTTAAAAACATAATTATTCTCTTCTTCAATTTGATTTAAGATGGACAATCTTACAAGTAAATAAAGGAATGATGCATTGACATATAAACTAGAAATCATGGACCTATTCAGAAGGAAAACTTAAAAGACAGAATTTTAAAAAGTTTAAACATAACATGGAAGCAGGTTCTATTTCATACAAGATCTTCCTTATTTAAAACATAGAAAATGATGGACTAAAAAGAACTCCACCACCTTTCATTCATGTGGATGTCCATGCGCCCATCCTTGTTTGTCCTCATTGTGTCTCTCTTGAGTGCTTGTACCTCCACTTCCCTTGCCTTTTCCAAGCAGCTTCCTCTAGAAACCACTATCTTCCATCTTCTTCTTGAGTGTCTCCTTTTGCTATTTCACTTTCCTCTCTTCTTGTTCTACAAATTCTTTTTGGACCTCATCATATGTAGGGATGGCATAGTGTAGCTGATGCATATTACTGGTCATGTAGTTCAACTCGGCTTGAGTGTTTACATAGAACTCCTCCCTATGTAGTTGCCTTCCTTCATTGAGTACATTGAACTCATTGAAAGTTTTCATTTGGGCTATCTGCCGCTAGTTGAGTTCTTGCAAGTGCTTCTCTTGAATCTCTTGCCTCTCATTCACTTGGTTGATGGCTTGAGTGAGCTGGGAGTATTGTTCCTGCTGCTGTTCCATTTGTTGTTTTTGCCATGCTTCCTGTTGGCTCAGCCGATTCAGTATTTGCTCTTGTCCCTCCATATGTCTCTGTCCCTGATGACAAGTCATCCTAGCCCATTTTAGCTAGTCTTTTTCTTTAGTTTTCATTAGAATTATGCACTTTCTTGAGCTACAAGCAAGCTAATTGAGTAGATTTTCATGTTTCCCTTGATTGAACCAACCATATGTGAATTCATGCCATTTCATGAGGTTTTGAACTATACTTGTTGCATATTGTGGAAGATTGAATACCTCATGATTTTGAGCAAAGCTTTGATTAGTTTGGTTGATCAATGATAGGTGAAGAAGGCTTGGAGAAAGGTTGAAGCAAAGAGGAATGGCTAGAAGTGAAGAATGGAAGTTGAAATTGAACTTGGAGGCTTGAAGTTAGCCCCAACGTTAGCCCCCTAACTTGGAGGCTAACGTTGGGCATGAAGTACTCCCTGGGCTCCCACGTTTGAGCCAACGTTAGCCCCCTAACTTGGAGGCTAACGTTGGCAAGAGAAACTTCATCCCTGGGCCACCAACGTTTGCGCCAACGTTAGCCCCCTAACTTGGAGGCTAACGTTGGCACTTAAATCACAATGGGGGAGTAGGCCAACGTTTGCGCCAACGTTAGCCCCCTAACGTGGAGGCTAACGTTGGCGCCAATCACACCAAGCAAGGCCAACGTTAGGGTCAAAGTTAGACCCCTAACGTTGGCGCCAACGTCCATGCCAGAAGGATGTGGTTTGCTGCTATGAAAAGTTGGGGTCAAAGTTAGACCCCTAACTTTGGCCCTAACGTTGAAGACCAACGTTGGCTAACTTCACTTCCGGTTCAATTGGTTCACTTTGGTTCTTCTTCAATCTTCAAGAGCAATCAACCAAGGCCTCTTTCAACCCAATTCCACCAAGAACAAAGGCCCAACTCAAGGCTTGAAGATCATTTTTGGAAAGTGTATAAATAGAATAGAATTCAAGTTATTAAGGGAGCTTTTCTGGAGAGTTTTCCTTTAGAGCTTTCCTTTTAGAATTTTCAATATAGTTTTCGGAGAGCTTTTGAACTTGAGTGAACTTTAATTTCTTGCTTTCATTGCTTTCAATTTCATTTTACATTTTGTCTTGGATCTTGGATTGGAGAATTGAAGAAATTCTGTTTCAATCTCCATCTTGGATCTCTCTGCTTTATTTACTGAATTTCATTTCCGGTTTATTGTTCTTCATCTCTTTTCTTTGCAATTTACAATTTCCTTGCTATTGTTCTTGTTGGATCTAGGAAGGCATTGAGATCTAGACTTGGTTTTCTAGTCTCTGGGTCCTGAGATCTAAATTCTCATTTCAATTCTCTGTTTAATGCTTTCATTGTTCATTTACTTTGCTGTTATAAGATCCGGTTCAATCCCAATTCCCTTTTTCTCTTCTATTTGATGCAATTTAGTTTTTCCTTGTTTAAATTCTGCAAATCCTCATCCCAATCCCCTTTACTTTTCAAGCCATTTACATTTCTTGCACTTTAAGATTCTGCAATTTACATTTCTTGCACTTTAAGTTTCTGCTATTTAATTTCTTGTTCTTTAAGTTTCAGCAATTTACTTTCCCGCTCTCTTTGATTTCATGCAATTTACATTCTGCAAATCACAAATCACCCAACCAACACTTGATTCGCTTGACTAAATCAACCACTAAGCTAAAATTGCTCAATCCTTCAATCCCTGTGGGATCGACCTCACTCCCGTGAGTTTTTATTACTTGATACGACCCGGTACACTTGCCGGTTAGTTTTGGGTGTTTTGGGAGAGATTCGTTTCTCATCAAAATATCTCATCAAGTTTTTGGCGCCGTTGCCGGGGATTGACTAGATTGACAATGATTAAGCGAGGTGGTAATCTAGATCAAGCACTTTTTCTTTATTTTTCATTAACTTTTGATTAACCCACTAACTGTTTGAATTTTTGCTTAAACTAAACTTCATTCTAGCAGTAGATTGAAGTGATCTTGCTGGGGTTTCTTTTGTATTGTTTGTATGTCAGGTACAGGAAGATCCGCTCCTGTGTTATCTGAAGCTGATCAGAGAACTCTTAGAAGGATAAGAAGAGCCGAAAGAGGAAAAAATATTGTTGGAGAAGAAGAATCTGAGGAAGAATACCACGAGATGGAAGGAGATACATCTAATCCAGGAGAAGGAGTTAATAATCCACCACAACAGAGGAGAGTATTGGCTTCCTATACTTTTGCAAATGCTAGACATTGTGGAAGCAGCATTCTCACCCCTAATGTCAATGCAAATAACTTTGAACTGAAGCCACAACTCATCACATTGGTCCAGAACAACTGCTCATTTGGAGGAGGACCATTGGAGGATCCAAATCAACATCTATCTACCTTCTTGAGGATCTGTGACACTGTCAAATCCAATGGTGTGAATCCTGAAACCTACAAGCTTCTGCTATTCCCGTTCTCATTAAGGGATAAGGCTGCACAATGGCTTGAAACTTTTCCCCAAGCAAGTATCACTAGTTGGGATGACTTGGTGACTAAATTTCTAGCCAAATTCTATC